>NW_017971494.1:0-329430 GCF_001883845.1 Diplodia corticola
GGGGGGGGCAGCGATAATGTGGGCGTTCCCCAACACCGAACAAAAAACGCCACAGCGGCTGCAGGGTGGGGGACGCAGCGCAGACGTACGACGACAGAGGGCGGACAACAGGGCAGGAGTTATTCACAGCGGGTCGCGCGGCTACAGAATGATGGCGAGGAGAGGGTCTTCTTCGAAAGGTTAGAGGAGTGTCGGTCTCCCCGCGGCGGCCACGAATTGTGAGCAGGACTGCGTGTCGTGCAGCAGGGCAGCGGCGTACAGCTCGAGCGACTGGCGAGCGGGCCGATGTGCCAAGGCCCGGATCAGGCATGCGACGGCGCTGTGGTAGCAGGAGAGGGGCAGCCTAAGGGCGCTCAAGGTGGGCAGGTCGGGGTCGGACTCGGAAGGCTGTGGGCTGGAGATGAGAGGCGCACGCGGGCGGCATGCAGTATGCCGTCTCTCGTGCATTTCTCGTGTGCAAACGAGTCGCGGGCGCTTAGCATCATGTCTGTGGCATGTGTCAACCAGGCAGCCACCCGAAGTCATCGGATTCCCACAGCTGGCTGCGGCGCTCAAGGACCAGGCTTGTTGAGTGGCTGGGGCGGGCGAGCACAGCGGTGGGTATCGCGACGGGTTGCATTGTGCGAGGTGACAGGGCAATGCAGCATTGGAAGGCAGGACGTTGCCTCGAGAGCTTGTGATTATCCACCGGTGCTTTGGTCTGATGTTGGTCCTCAACACGCCTGCACTTGCGGCTCAGGGGGTGGCACCGGTCGCGGGGGGGAGTGGGGGATTGCAATCAAAGGCAATATGGAACACGGACAGCGGCCGTGGCAGCAGCGCCGGCGCAGGGACATGGGCGTCTGGACGGACAATGGAGCTGTCGCGCAGGCAGGCGGAGGGTGGAGCGGTGCTGTGCGGCGAGAAGCTTTGATGCGCCTGCGTCTGAGTAATTAGCGAAGGCGATCACCGTCATAGACTCTTCATCCCGACTCCTCCGAGTTGCGTGGTCCAGACTCGGGGCACCGGAAGGGCGCAGTCGGCGCAGTCGTCTTCACGGCGCAGGCAGGCGACGCGACGCGACGCGACGCGACGGGGCAGCTGCGGGGCTGGCGTGCTGGGTGCTGGAGATGCAACGGCAGCCGCCCTGCCTCGACGCGTATCAGTAGTCCGTAGCTGTGGCGAAAACGAAGAACGTGGCTGCCCGCTGCGAACGGAGCAAAACACGTGCCAGAAGCTCGACAAATGCGTGGCAACTTGTTGGCCAAGCGTCAGCGGGAACGGTGCCCGCAGGGGCGATCGCTGTGATGACGCGACGAGGGCGTCAGCCAGAGCGAACGCTTCGGCAGGCGGCAGCGGCAGCGGCAGCGGCAGCGGCAGCGGCAGCGGTGATTTCGAAGCTGCTAGGCCTCGACCGACAAACCGGCAATTGAAAACATGGGATTGCCAGAAATCGCCATGAGAAGTTCGAATCGATCGGAGCGGCGGCCGGGGGGCGCATGGCCCGGGGCACGCTGATTCGCTCGCGCCCAACAGTGCTCCATTCTGGCTGACGTCGTCCGCACACTACCACCACCTGCCGCCGCCGCCCATTGCAAAGACGCTGCCTCCCATTGGGCAGCCCGCCATCTTGCCCGATGCGCTTGCCCCATGGTGTCGATTACTGACGAGCCCCGACGAGCCCCGCTGCTCTCTTGCGGAGTAAACACCTGCTCTGGCCCGGCCACGTCCTTTCCCATATTGCTCAATAACTACGTCATGATTCGCCCGCCTCCCACCTGCGCTTTATATCCATGCCACCGCGTTCCTGTCCAAGCTGTACCGCCCTTGCTTTCCTCTCGAGATACCCCAATCCGTTGCTTTCAACTGCATCATGGCTGGCAACATCCTCGCCTCCGGCCTGGCCAAGGTCGCCCACGGCACTGAAGGCAAGAAGATCGCCGATCTGGAAAGGGAGTCCAAGAACTACCAGGACTCGAACAACAGGGAAACCTCTGACTGGTAAGCACCTTCAATTCCACGTGCTCACCCGGACCTCGGACTGTGACTGACACACAACCACAGGGGTGTGAAGAAGACCAACACCGATGACTGGCTGAAGGTTGCCAGCGAGGGCAAGACTGGCCCTATGTTGCTGGAGGACCACTTCGCCCGTGAGAAGGTAAGACCAGGAGCAACGTGGAGACTGTGCTTTCGGAGCTGACCTGTTTCAGATCATGCGCTTTGATCACGAGCGCATTCCTGAGCGTGTTGTCCATGCCAGAGGTTCGGCTGCCTTTGGAAAGTTCACTTTGTTTGAGAGCGCCTCAGACGTCACCGATGCTGCCGTCCTGACCGACACCTCGAGAGAGACCCCTGTCTTCTTGCGCTTTTCCACCGTTCTGGGCAGCCGCGGCAGTGCTGACACTGTTCGCGATGTCCGTGGCTTCGCTGTCAAGTTCTACACCGAGGAAGGAAACTGGGACATCGTTGGCAACAACATCCCCGTCTTCTTCATCCAGGACGCAATCAAGTTCCCCGATGTCATTCACGCTGGAAAGCCTGAGCCCCACAACGAAGTCCCGCAAGCCCAGTCTGCCCACAACAACTTCTGGGACTTCCAGTTCCTGCACACCGAGGCCACGCACATGTTCATGTGGACCCAGTCCGACCGTGCCATTCCCCGTTCTTACCGTATGATGCAGGGCTTTGGTGTCAATACCTATACCCTGACCAACGACAAGGGGCAGAGGCATTTCGTCAAGTTCCACTTCACTCCCGAACTTGGAGTCCACTCGTTTGTTTGGGACGAGGCTCTCAAGATCGCTGGCCAGGACCCTGACTTCCACCGCAAGGACCTCATGGAGGCCATTGATATGGGCGTCTACCCCAAGTGGAAGTTTGGCATCCAGGTCATCCCTGAAGCTGAGGAGGACAGCTTCGAGTTCGACATTCTGGACGCCACCAAGGTCTGGCCCGAGGAGCTTGTGCCTATCCGCTACATTGGTGAGCTTGAGCTCAACCGCAACGTCGATGAGTTCTTCACCCAGACCGAGCAGGTGGCCTTCTGCACCTCCCACGTCGTTCCCGGCATTGGTTTCTCGGATGATCCGTTGCTTCAGGGCCGCAACTTCTCTTACTTCGATACTCAGCTGTCCCGCCTCGGCATCAACTGGCAGGAGTTGCCAATCAACCGCCCGGTCTGCCCCGTCATGAACCAGAATCGCGACGGTGCCATGCGCCACGGTATTCACAAGGGAACTGTCAACTATTGGCCCAACAGATATGGCGCCTGCCCTCCTGCCACAGCCGCAGAAGGAGGCTACGTAGAGTACCCGGAGAAACTTGTTGGTATCAAGTCGCGCCTACGCAGCAAGAAGTTCCAAGAGCATTTCAACCAAGCCCAACTGTTCTACAATTCTCTTTCTGAGCCTGAGAAGTCTCACGTTGCGGCCGCGCTGTCATTCGAGCTGGACCACTGTGATGACCCTGTGGTTTACGAGCGCATGAGCCAGCGCCTGGCTGAGATCGACCTTTCCCTGGCGCAGCAGGTTGCCGAGATGGTTGGCGGTGAAATCCCACAGGACACCCCCCGCCCCAACCATGGCAAGAAAGCCAAGGGTCTCAGCCAGATGGAGTTTCTGCCCAAGGAGCCGACCATTGCTTCTCGCCGTGTAGCCATCATCATCGCCGACGGTTTCGATCCGGCCGCCTACGCCGGCATCAAGGCCGCATTGACCGCAGCGAAGGCCTTCCCCTTCACTATTGCGACTCGCCGTTCGCCTATTTTCGCTGCTGGTGAGGATCGCAAGACCGGAAAGGGTGTCAAGCCCGACCACCACCTTGAAGGCATGCGTTCGACCATGTTCGACTCCGTCTTCATTCCTGGCGGCGCCGATTCCATTGCCACGCTTCGGAAGAGTGGGCGCGCGCTGCACTGGGTGCGTGAGGCATTTGGTCATCTCAAGGCCATCGGCGCATGCGGCGAGGCGGTCGAATTTGTCAAGGACGCCGTTGCCCTTCCTGATGTTCAGCTCTCTGGGTCCGGAGAGACGCAGGTTTCGTACGGTGTGGTTACCGCGGCCAAGATCACCCCGGAGAGTTTCAAGGAGGTTTTCAAGATGGCAAAGGGTGCTAAGGACTTCGTGGATGCCTACTTCTACGAGATCTCACAGCACAGGAGCTGGGAACGGGAAACGAGTGGCCTGAGCACCCAGGTGGCGTACTAGAGACGAACGAAGTGATGACTTCACTTCTGGTTCTGGCGTTTTGAGTGGTAGGGCCCCAAGCTACGGAAAAAGGTTACCCGTGCATGGCCTTCATAATTTGATAGTATTCATCATATCCACTACTTGAATCACAAGCGAGACGATTCTCAACACCGAGCAACATGTGATTCACCTCATTCATTTTTCCACCGTGAATACCTTGGGCTGGGGAGAGAAGAGCTGAGTGTTCCCAATCAGACTTAGCTACCTTGAATACCGGTTTCCAATTAACTTCTCGCAACCTCCTTGCATGCCCAGAGAAGCAGACGAGACTTACACCGAGGATGAGGACTTCTAGCACTACCGCCTCTGCTACCTCCCCGAGAAACAAGTGCCAGACACTGTCGCAAATGAGAGTTCCATTATTCAGAAGTTGACAAAAGACTTGAATCGGGTTTGTGTCTGCACACGGTGGTGCTTGAGATCCTCTCGGGTCGGAGTTGGTCATATTTGGAGTGAGCATTTTGATTCCGATTCGACTGACTCACTCTCCACCCACTCACACTCCTCACAGGGCGGAAAGTTCAAAAAGGAAGTCCAAAACAGAATGATGAAAAAGCAACCATTCCCGCGCAAGAGAGGGGAAAAAAAAATTGAGTATGTAGGTACGGAACCCCTCTAAGGAGCAAAAAGAGAACAATGGCAAAGAAATGCCACGCCAAGTGAGTAAGCAATTAAGCCGGCCTCGACGGAGCAGCAGCAGCAATCCCCATATTCACCGTCCTCCCGCTCACTCACGTGCACCCGACTCGACGAATCCCTCAACTTGCCCAGACTTCTCCCCTCCCCTTATCCCCATCACACTCTCTCAAAGCAGAGATCAGACGTGTTCAGGCCGATACATCCAATCTGCCTGATTGAAAAAGACCGCGAACTCGACGCCTCCAAACACGCCCACAGCACCATGGACGTCAAAGTCGCCTTCGAGTCCCTCGACGCCGCCAATTGCCCGCTCGTCCAGCTCCTCGTGCAAGTCCCACCCACCCGCCCTCTTCCCGTTGCGCGTGAAAAAGACTTGGACGTCGCATTTCCCCGGCCGCCGCTGCTGCTGCTGCTGTTGACCATACTGCGGCGGGGGGCCGTTCCGCGGCAACCCAAACGTCATGCCCAGCCCCACCGTGTCGCCCTGCGCAAAGGCCGTCGTGAAGTCGACGCCGCCAAACGTGTCGTTGACGTACCTGCGGCCGTCGTCGCCGTGCACGCCGAGGCTGCCGCGCTGCCAGCCGGGCAGCCGCCACGCCGGGTACGGCTGGGCGACGAAGCCGAGGGCGATGCCCGCGTCTGCTTCCTCCAGGCTCGTGTTCTTGCTGTTGCCCGCGCCGGGCATGCCGCCGACGCCCGCCACGCGCAGCTCAAAGTACACCGTCTTCGGCCTGCCGGCGTTGGCGGTGACCGACGGGCTGTGCGCCGCGGCGCTGTACAGCGGCAGCGCCGTCCACAGGCAGGCGTCGCCGCAGCCGCTGGCGGTGCGGCCGCGGTACCGGCCCGGCGACGCGTCGTGCGGGAGCAGCTCGCCCTTGTACGTCTGCCGGTCGAATGGGACGAAGGTGACGCGGCCGAAGGCGAGGGCCGAGAGCTGCGCGGGGCTGAGGGCGAGCGGGGCCCGCAGCGGGTTGGCGTTGCACCACTCGAAGGCGGCGGCGCCGGCTTCGGCCGATGCGTTGGCCGTGGGCGAGAAGTCGTTGTTCATGGGCGGCGGCGGCGGGAGCAGCGCTGTGTCGGGGACGACGGTCCAGTCGTGGTATGGGGGAGGCTCCGCCGCAGAGGGGGAGGAGGAGGCAGGGGCGCCGGGGGTGGGAAGCGGTGGCTGCGGCAGTCGTTGGTAGGTGGAGTAGTAGGCGGGTTCGGGTTGATGAGAGGGGTCGGCATGGGGTTGGTCCGACTTTTTGGTGTAGTCTACGAACGGGTTGTTTGGATTGTGCGACGGCGGCGGGCCCGGAGGAGGGATGTAGCCACTACCGGAGGGAGGAGGAACGTATCCAGGAGTTTGATGCTGCTGCACGTAGCTCGGCGGAGGACCGGGTGGAGGTTCGTACTGGTCCTCTTGGGGCTGCTGCTTTTCCTTCTTGAAAGGGTTCCAGTGTGGCATGATGTCGGTGGTGGTTGATATTCCTCTTCTGCAGATCCAAAGTTAGGTGAGTCCCTAGCTCTTCGGTTGGGATCCGTATGACCGAATCAATGCAGACGGACCCTCCTTGTTGACCGTGTGTGAAGTGTCAATGTTGACCGGCTAGCGGGGTGACTGGCGATATCCCAGGATCTCGTCAGAAGGATGGCAAGCTCGACAGTGTCAGGTAACTGTGTTTGGGAGTGAGATTGATGTATTTGTAGGATGCAAAGATGAAGGAAATATAAGGTTGTTGGGTGGTGGATGGAGCGAACAAGGAAAGTGGCAAGGGCCACTTGAGGCGCAGCGGGGGCGGAGCGGAGCCAATCGAGTCCATCCTTGGCCGGCTTGGGCCCTTTCCGTGCCCCGCTCCTTCCGCATCCTTCGCAGCACTCTCTACAAATTTGAAGCCATCAATGTGCAGAAGCTGAAGATTTCGCTCGAGCGGCCTGAGAACAATGCGAGCCAGACAGTTTTTGATTTTTGCGATCGATGTCGATAGTCATACAAGCCAACAATGGAGAAGAGAAACTAAACTCTGTCTTCGCCAACAGAATACCAACCAGCCGAGAACCATGCCCTGAACGATTCTTTATGCCTACCCACTAAACAAACAATGACAACGCCGACCATGCCCTCGTGTTCGCCGGAATGCACATTCCCCTCTGACAGCCCCTTCACAATAGATATCACATGCTTCCACTTGACAGACAACTTGTGTACACGCGCGGAACAACAAACTCATCTCCGTCGACGAACGCGATGCTCCTGACCTTTCCTGCTCTTACGGCGCCTCTTATCAGGCGGCGGCCCCAATGGCACGTCTCTCATTTCCCATTCCCAAAGTCTGATCATGTACTCGTCGACATGTGGCAATTCATCCAAATCACCCTCTTCACCAGGAGCTGGTGTAGGCGGTACAGAAGTCTTTGGCGTCGCGCTAGGCCGAGAAGCATTTTCGTCGAAGTCCGCGTCATCGATGTGAACTTCGTGAACGATCTCCTTCTGCGCAACCTTGGCTGCTTCCGTATCTTCCTTATCCTCGATGCCCTCAAGAACAGGGGCAATCCCAGACGGATCTGGCCCGCCCATGTTCCCTAGCACCCTGTCCATTGCTGCGTTGGCCTCCTCGTCATCTGCCTCCGGGATCTCGTCGAAGGCATCCTTATACGTCAGCCGGTTGAAATAGTCGGTGGTGAAGTCGCCTTTCTGGATGATGACATCGTCCAGCAGCCTCTTTTGGTTGGATTTGCGGAGAATGTTTGCCTCGATCGTGTACTCTGAGACAAACCTATAGATATGCACATCGCGCGTCTGCCCAATTCTGTGGCAGCGGTCCTGGCACTGCTTGTCCATTGCAGGATTCCAGTCGAGATCGTAGAAAATGACCGTATCAGCACCAGTCAAGTTGATCCCAAGCCCACCAGAACGCGACGAGAGGATAAAGCAAAGAATCCTAGGGTCGTTGTTGAAGCGATCAGTGAGAATCTGGCGCTGCTCGATCTTGGTTGCACCGTCGAGACGGAGGTAGCGGTGACCGTGAATGTTGAGAAATGTTTCCAAAACGTCGAGTACCTTTGTCATCTGAGTGAAGATGAGCGCTCGGTGTCCGCCAGCCTGCAGGTCACGCAGGAGCTTCGCCAGTCGTTGGAGCTTTCCACAATCGTATTGGAGGAGACGCTTGTCGGGGAAGGCGATTGATAGCCGGACGCGAGACTCGTGAAACGGGTCAGGCTTGCTCACTGGCATGGTACTGCGGATCATAGCCACGCGCTCTTCACCGAGAGTCAGGCCCGGGAGATCGTTAGCCACGACCGCAGGAGTGACACAGCTGAACTTTTGAATCGTGGACTTGTAACACTCAGCGCGTTCCTCCAGCGTAGGCACTACGTCCTGCCACATGGAGTGTGTGTTCATATACCAGTCACCATAAGTTTGCTTCTTCTTTGGGCCTCTCGACGTGATCATTTGCTGTGGAGAATCGTTCACCGTCAGCTGCTCGATTAAGCCGCGTCCGTAGATTGGCTTCCTCTGCGCGCGTTGGCGCGTGACGCGAAGGCAGTTTTGAAGATGTTCCAAGACAGACCTATTAGACTCATGCTCGAGATAGCTTGCAATGGAGGCGGCTGTCCTTCCGTCAAATTGGCCTGCAGGTTTCAGACGGCGGGTCTGTCGCTCGATGAGTCCCTCGAAGGGCCGGATGGCTTGGATGGCCTGAATGCGCTGGCTCTGGATGGCTGGCGTGCTCTCGTTCTGGACAAGATTGAGGTTAAGGAAGTCCAAGTCCACCTTCTCCTCCTCCTCTCTCAGGAAGCGCCTGCGCACGAGCAATTCTTGGATCTCAAAGTCGGCCGGGACAGACTTGCGCATCGCAAAAGACGTGACAATCTGTCTTGTCTCAAACAGATCAGGGTGGTTGCAGACTTTACGAAGGGACATCAAACAGTTCATGATGGACATGTAGTTTCCACCAGAGAGAATCTGCCGCGTGTCCGCTCTGCCCATGAATCCGTCGTATAGCTGTCTCTGTCTTTTGGAAAGGCGGCAGTACACGACGTGTTCATACTTGCCTGGCATCTGCTTTTCAACGTCCGCCTTCAATCTTCTCAGCAAGTAAGGGCGCAGAACCTCATGCAGTTGTTTGACTGTAGCCTGCGCTTCCGCATCGAGCTCTTGCCTTCCTTGGTCCAGAATTTGATTGGCAGGACGAGCCAACGCAGTGGTGAAGTTGCTCAACGCTGCAAACCCACCGTTGCCGTCATCTCCGGATGGCATGAGAAAGAACAGCAACGACCAAAGCTCTTGCAGGTTGTTTTGCAGCGGTGTGCCAGTAAGAAGAAGACGCTTGGAGGTCTTGAAGGTAAGCAGCGTTTGCCAACGCTGGGTCTGGAAGTTCTTGATGTTGTGGGCCTCGTCTAGGATCAGGTAATGCCAACTGCGCTTCTTGAACGCCGCTGCGTCGTGAAGAATCAGCTGGTAGGAAGTGATGACCACGTTCCACATGTCGTCGTTCATCCAGCCTTGGCGCTTGCGTCTGCGCTCTTCAATTGATCCATAGTATGCCATGACCTTGAAGCCGGGACAGAACTTTTTGAACTCCATTTCCCAGTTGAGCATGACACTGGTGGGGACAACGACAAGGTGCGGGCCCCAGACCTCTTTTTCGACTGCGAGATGGGCAAGCAATGCAATTGTCTGAATCGTCTTTCCTAAACCCATCTCGTCGGCAAGAATACCGTTGGTCTCTCCATTGTAAAGTCCAGCAAGCCAGTCCAGACCCTCATGCTGATAAGGACGCAATTTCCCGCGGAACAGAGACGGAACTGGTGTTCGAAGCGTAGACGTCGGCTCGGTGACTTCCTCAATTTCCTCCGCCGCTTCCTCTGTTTCCTTGGCTCCTTCAGGCTTCTGTAAGTCCTCCATGGAGTCCGACACGGCCATTTCCTCTGGGGGAGACTGAACCTCAGTGACTCCGTTTGTAGAGTTGACCGTAGCAGGCTCCCGGTCAAGCGTGGTCGCACTGGGTCCTTCGACATGGCCGTTCTCCACTGGCCTGGGCGTGACGTCCTCCATCAGCTCCGGATCCTCTTCCGGGGGCGGGGTTCCATCCTCATCTGGTGGCGTTGCTTCAGCCGTATCCTCCACTTGCTCAGCAGCTTTCTTTTTCAAGTCCGATATTTCCTGCGCGGAAAGGAAACCCCACGTGCCCAAGCCTTCGTCCTCTTCGTCCTCTTCTTCTTCTTCGCTTCCTTCCTCGAGCTCTTCATCCGGCTCCGTCGCGCTGCCTTCATCACTGTCAGAATCCATGTCCATGTCCGAGTCGTCATCCTCGTCATCCATTAGAATGTCGTCGACTGCATCCAACTCAATGGTTGCGGGGTCGATGCCATTTGGTCTTGATTCATTGATAACAGAGTCCAGTGCCGGAGAGCTATCGGGTTTATCCACATGGCCATTGGTAAGAAGGTCAGCCAAGCCTGGCTCGTCGTCATCGTCCTCTTCATCTTCCTCATCCTCGTCCTCGTCCTCGTCCTCATCGGATGAAACCGGATCCGGTAGTTGAAGCTTCGCATATTTTTCTCGGAGTTGTTCTTGAGTGAGATTGGCGTCATCGTCGTCAGGAAGAGGGTCTTCTTCACTCTCGTCGCTTGACATGTTCTCTGAGCCCATATCCGTTTCTCCTCTTTCGGTACCGCCCTCCTTTTCCGCCATGCTGGACGCTGGTCTCGTACTAGCCATCCGGCTTTCGGTTTCCATGTCGTCCTCCTCGTCTTCCATGAACGATTCAAAATCATCCTCATCGTCACTGCTCTGCATAGAGCCAGCCATGTTCCTTCTCTCTTTCAACAATGCAGTAGACTGGTGTAGCAACGACTTCATAGTCTGCTTTCCCAGCTTCTCCTGCTCCTCCAGCCACCGGTCTTGCCGCCTCTTGTCCACCTCCGCCTTTACCAACACCCAAGTTTGTTGCATGTCCCTCACAAGTTGCCTGTAGCGCTTCTCCGCATCCTCCTTCTCCTCTTCCTCGATCTCCTCCTTCGTCTTGGGTCGCTCCGCCTTAAGCTTTGCTTGCTTCGCTTCCTCCCGCGTCCGCCAAGCCTCGGCGCACTCATGAGCCAGCCTTCGAGCGGTCTGTACATGCTCTCGGTGCTCCTTCATGAGCAGCTTACGAAAATGACACGCGTGAGCGGCGATGTGGTCCCAAGGGCCGTACCGAGGTGGCGGCTCTTCCTCTGCCTCAACGGCATACTTGGAACACCTCTCTTCACTCAGCACACCACCCGGCTCCGCAGCATCGAGGATCCGCAGCCTCAACCGCGCCTCTTCTTGCGCTTCTTCCCATGTGAGCTTCTTGGCATCCTCGCCGGCCAGAGGGTCGTCCTGTTCGAGCCAGCGAGCAAACGAAGAGTTCTCATCTCCGGGCCGCGCCTGGAGCGGATGCAGGAACGGGAGTTCGACGGGACCGTCCAGGTCGATCTTCGGACGCTGCGCGAGCGGCGAAGTGCCACCGCCACGGGAGCCCGAGTAGCCATCCTGAGCGGCGTGTGCCTCCGCCGCACTCTGTGCTTCGCTTATGCGGCCTGACTTCCTCCGCGGCACGCCATTCGGTGTCGAGTTTGCCTCAGCACGTTTGCGGCGCGAAGTCCCATGTGTGGCATTGGCGGCTTGCTGCGCACGTGCGGGCGTGGACTGGGCGTGCTCGGCGGCCTTCGGCTTGCGGCCAGGCGTCTTGTGGGTGGGCGAAGGGACGGCAGAGGACTTGGCATGGCGCTGGGGCTTCGTTGCTTTGGGAGTGGGCGATGCGGCGGCGGCGGCGGCGGCGGCGGCGGTCTTGCGGCCTTTGTAGGAGCCTGCGGTCTTGGTGAGATTGCTGGACGAAGTTGACTTTTGCAGCGCGCGACGAGACGAGCGCCGCGTGTCGGGCTGTGGCGACTGCTCGGCGGGCAGGAGATTCATGCGTCCGGAGCGGCGTTTGCCATCAACCATGAAAGATGTTGGGCCGTCGGCCTCGATGCGCTTCCACGGCGGCGAAGGCGGACGCGACGGGCGACTCGCGTCGTCGAGCTTGCGGCGCTTGTTGGGCGGGCCTCCGCCAGGCGTTTGGGAACGGTCGGGGGTGGCATCATCGGCGTGAGGCTGGCCGCTGGTGCAGGCGTGCGAGGGCGAGCCGTTGGGGTGGGAATCGTGAGCATTCCCGTCGCTGGGTGGCTGCACGGCGAGCCCGTTACTGCGGTGGTGGGTGCTCTCGTCGCGCTCGAGAACATCCGTGTTTTGCATAGCCAGGGCTTTGGAGGGCCGCCAAAGTCGTCGGACCCCCTCTGCACATGCGAGCGTCGCGTGCGGGGCGCCGAATTCGATGCGGTTGGGAAGTTCAGCGCGCGGGAGATGCAGAGCCGCGGTCAGACATGAGCTTTGCGATCTGGCGCGTGCGCGGTGGGCGAAAAAAGCGCCTGAGCGTGTTCGAATGGGCGGCGAAGAGACATTCCGGAGCAATCAGCGCCGCCTTGACTTGCTGACGCTTGGCGGCCCGAGGCACGCTCCACCTCCAACACCCGTCGCCCTGCCCACCACCCACGCCATCCCGCCCGCAGCACCACCCATTGCGCCCCCGCTGCCACCGTATGCGCTCCCCAAAGCGCGCCGCTGCCTCCGCTGATCCGCCCAGATGCTCTCGCGCAGAATCGCCGCCGCCCGCCCGCTGACCCGCGCCCTGCGGCCCGCCGCTCCCCAAGCCTCCCGTCTCCAATTCCGCCCGGCCTCCACCAGCGCCCATGTCGAGGACCCCGAGATGGTCAGTCCGCCCATTTGCGTCCCGCGCCCATCAGTCGATATTGCCCCCAGTTGCACGCATGGTCGGAGATGAGGGGCGTGGCTCGGGAAGCAGCATGGCAGGACGGGCGGATTGCCAGAGCTTTCCCCGGACGCTGTGTGCGGTCGCCATGGCTTCATCGAACCCGACGGCTAACACGCTTCCTGCGTACAGAACGGCGGCTACGTCAACCCCCCGGCTGTCAAGCGCCAGTTCCGCGACCCGTACGGCGACTGGTGGGACAAGCAGGAGCGCCGCAACTACGGCGAACCCCTCCACGAGGACAACGACGTTCTTGCCATCTTCTCGCCTGAGGAGTACACCCACTTCACCCCCGGCTGGGGCTGGGTCCTCTTCGGCTCCTTCTGGGCCGTTTTCGGCAGCGGCGCCGCCCTTACCTACTACCTTCGTCCAGACAAGCCCAGCACCCCAAGGACTTTCGTTGATGGTCTGGAGAAGGAACTGGGTGGCCCCAGCGTCGTGCGCGTAAGTTTCCGTCGTGACACAGTTCCATCCCGTCTCCGATGCTGACCAGCCCATCCAGGCAAGGAAGGACGGTGAGGGTGAGTGGTGAAGGAATCAAACGAAGCAGTTGTATTGTACATAAAGTACTGGTAACGGGCCCTCGACACGGCACCAATTCATTTCATTGCGTCTGGCCCGACCTTCAATTGATGCACCAGCTACTGTTGGACTTTCCCCGCAAATTTGCTCTTGCTTCGAATCCTACTTCCGTACATGTAAAACATGTATGGCACAGGGGCCAACAGGAGACTAATGCAGCCAAGGATGGTGCAAGTCCAGTGCACTCCGACATTTTCATAGAACGGTATGCCCACGACTACCATGCCGCCAGCCGCGACATATCTGATCAATGTGACCGATGCGAGTGCCGATGCAGCATAAACCTCGTACGAGTCGATGATGTACTGGGCAGCCCAGTCAACAAAAGAACCCACGGCGGCAGGGCTTGAACGGAAGGAGTAGCGACTCACTTGGTAGCAGGAGATGAAGACGCACAAGATGCCGTATCCAAACAGCACGGTCGCCGCCAAGGGGCTCCAGATGCTGATGGATGGATACGAAGTCCAGCCCAGCCAGAACAGGCTTATTGGGATCGCGAAGCTTCCGCCGAGCATCGAGAACCACAACCTGAACTCCGGAGGCAGTCTGTCGCCTCTGCCCTCCTCCTGAATCTTCTTCAAGTCACGCTTCGCCCACTTGTAGATGATTGGTACGAGCGCTGATGCTCCGAAGAGGCCGACAGCGATGCCCAAGAAGCAAAGCCCCGTGATGCCTTGGCTGACGCCGTAGACCTCACCAAAGATGAAGTCGTACCCGTCCAGAAAGGTAAAGAGCACGATGTAGATGACAGTCAAGTAGAGCGCCACGAGGATGATGATGGGCTCAGACAAAGTCAACAGAAACGGGCGATACAGGGCCCGTTTGATACGCTCGCCGAAAGTAGCACCCATCAGCTCGACCTCGGCGACGTAGCGCTCATCTCCAGTGATGCGACGGAGGTGCTGTGCTTTCCAGCGGAGAAGCACCGGGGGATATGTCTCTGGCTGAAAAAGGACGACGGCACCGAGCACAAGGCCGGACATGATGAGTGTCGTCCACTCGACCCAACGCCAGGACACGGCACTGCTCTGCGCGATGAAGCCGCCCATGACGGGGCCTAGACCATCCCTTGCATCAGCACTCATTTCCCATCGACCTGGGTCAAGGCTTACCCAGCACAGGGCCCGTAAACGCGGCATTGGCAAACACCGGAAACGCGAAGACCCTCTCCATTGGGTTCCACAGGTCAGAAAGCGATCCTCCGGCGCACGTCAACGGCGTGCTGCCGAATAAGCCTGCCAAGAACCTAAAGGCCAGCTGCGCCCCAATGTTGGGTGCCAGTCCGGACGCCATGATGAAAACCATGTAGAGCGTCATTGTTACAATGTACACGGGATTTCTCCCCAATGTCTCAGAGAAAGGGCCGGCGAAGAGCGCGCCGGCGCCAAAGCCGATGAGATATAATCCTGAACCATTCCAGTCAGTAGCAGAGCAAGAAGTGAGAGGCATTATAAAAACAAAAATAGAAACAGAAAAGAAGACGTATCAAAACACTCACCCGTCGCCAAACTCTCCACCACCTCACTCACCCCAAATTCCTTCGCCGCCGGCCTCAACGCCTCCGCATCGATACTGCTCGCCACCCCGACCACGAAGCCAATCCCGGCCACCAAAAAGGTCGCGAACACGCGCGTGCCGTACGCCCAATTGTGTGGGTTAAGCGGATCGTGGGCGCCCTCGTAGCCAACGATGAATATCTTTCCTCCCGGATGCTGGCTGGACGTCCGCGAGCGCACGCTCACGCCGGTCAACGCGTGTCCCAACGCCGTGCCGACGGGTTGGAGGGCCCGGGATGTTGTGGAGGGGGGTCTGGGCGAGGGCGTCCTTTCTGCTGGCTCCTCGGTGGTGGCGGCAGCGTGGTGGTCAAGCTGCTCTGCATCTGCTGTGGGTGCTGCATCCGGCTGTTCTTCTTGGACCAATGATGGAGCTCCCCCTTCGCCCCTTTCGAGGTCGCGGCGGCCGTCTGCGGATGACGATGGCTTACTATCGAACGTATCTGAGGATGAGGGCGTCGAGGTTACTCGGCGGAGATGGTCATCGTGTCTGCGCTGCGATTGTTGCTGTGCTAATGCCGCCGTCTTTTCGCGGTCTCTCTCGTATTGCATCTTCAGGTGCGTGCGGAACTTGCGATACTGAATAAAAGATTGCATGATTGCTTCCAACAGAAGATCGAAGTGACACTTTGGAAAGAAATGCAGCTCAAAGGAAATTTGACAAGACAAGCAACATCAGGGACCTAAACTTCTCTTATTCAACGTGGATAATTGACGTTATGCGGATAATGACATGTCGATATTTCCCGCTGCAGCCATCGTGCAGGCGTAATGACGTCGATGGTGGGTGGGAAAAACGGCACAGCGGCAATTGACGAAAATAAGACCTGTCGCCAAATGTCGGTAAAACGTCATTTGGCGAAGGCTTTTTTTTTTTTTGACAAACCAAAGACCGTCATTAGCCTGGACTTGTCGGTGAAGGGCGAGAGGCTTAAAATTATAACACAGCGCGGTGTACTGTTCTCTCTATGCTCTACGCTGGAAAAAAAAAAAAGTCGACCGCCCTCGTTCTAGCGCGTTGAACATCTCAGTCTTCCCAACCAATTGTCTAGAACTTGTAAACCTGCTCCTTGTCATATCCAAGCTCCTTCAACATACCAGACAGCTCACCCTGGTCCTTGGGGCTGACCTTGTTGCCAGAAATGGCGTTGTACATGCCGGGAGGACCGCAGACGAAGATCTTAAGCTTGTCGCCCTCCTTCGGCTCTGGCAGAACCGTCTTGAGCACCTCCTTGGTGACACGGCCCTTGCCCTGAGTCCACTCCTTCGGCGGGTTGTCAAGTACGTAGAAGGCGCGGAAGCGCTGAGGGTACGTGTTCTCCAGCTCGTGAAGCTCCTTCTTCAACAGGATGTCGTCCTCGCCGACGTTGCCGTAGACAAGCGTGACCTTGGTCTTATCCTCGGGGTTCTTGAAAATGGCGCGCATGAGCTGGTACATGGGCGTGATACCGGTACCACCAGCGATGAGAGCGATATGCTCGTGCTTGTTCGGGGCCCACTGGAACTTGGGCAGCGGGCCCTTGAAGTCAAGGCTCTGGCCGGGTGTCATGTTGTGCATGTGCGTTGACATGGGGCCGTTGGGGTATTGCTTGACGACGAGGTCGAGGTAGCCGCGGGCATCTGCCAAGATCAGGTCAGACAGAGCTCGCCAGGATCGGACGGTTGGGACCACGGATAGATATCCTTACCCTCATCGTTCACAGGAGTGTACGGCCGCAAAACTGCCTTCTGCATCTCCGGACCCTTGTACTTGGTCAATAGCGCGGCTGTTTTCGCATCAGCACCTGTTGTTCACCGTGTGCCATGTCTGAGCTGCACTCACAGGCGACCTCAAGGCCGGAAACGTGGTCATCCTCGGGCAGCTTGAAGCGGAAGCGCTTGGTGTTGTGGCTGACGGTCTCGACATCCTCGAGCACGAGAGAAACGAAGCCCTGATCGCCACCCTTGAAGGTCTTCTCGGCGGGCTTCAAGGACGCAGGTGTGGGGACGGCGCCCTTCGAGCTGTTCAAGTACCAGTAGCCGGCGCCGCCGGCGCCGAGAGCCAACGCGCCATAGAGAGCCCCATTGGAACTCTTCTTGGGGGCCTCGGACGCGTATCTGCGGACGGACTGTTGGGATGGCGACGCGGTCAGCAGGGCGTCGGGGACATGGAAGCGTGTTGCGGCGCGGGCGTGGGCTTACGTTGGTGAGGGTGCGGGCGGGACGGAAAGCCTGGCGGGCGAACATTTTGGCTGCTGGTTGAGGCGATTGGAGCAGCGGAAGGCTTCTGAGTACTGAGATGGGAAGGGTGCGGGTCGCGGGAAAGCAGGTGTGAAAGGCGTGCGCGCAGATCGGACCTTCGGACTCTTGATGACGCAAAGCGCCGGACCCGAGCTTCCCTGCGCCCGCTGGAGGCCCCAAGCTCCAGCTCCGCTGTGCCTGATTGCTAAGCGCGTCTCCCCTCGGCCTCCAAGCTTGTGCTGCCTTCGGCCTGCATATGCACTCCCGTGTGCTCGACCCGCCAGTTCAGCTTCATGCTCATTGATTCATTCATATCTGAACAACCTCTAGATTCCCAGAACAATGGAAAAACATGTGAACAAAAATCAATCCAGACCACCCACACCTGAGCGCTATGCTTCTTTTTTTTTTTCTCTTTCCGTCATCCAATTTCTGAACAGCGTCGGGCCAAAGGGCTGTCTCTGTATGGCGCTGAAAATGCCGGACTCGTGGGAACCACCACTGCCGCAGTAGTGCAGGTGCACCGCGACTAAAGAAACAAGGAAATTTGAACAAGGTTAAAAGACTGACAGATGCACACAAAAAGGCCGCCATCATCATACCCAAAGATGCCGAGACCTAAGACCGCGCCTTCGCGGCTCATCCACCTCGCAGAACGCGCCAAAAACCATTTGCCCAAAGCAGATGCTGTGGGCTAAGCCATCCCCCCTGGAAGCGCCATGCTATGAATGAAACAAAAGGATAAAAGTCGCAATCCACCCCTGTTTTTCTCTCCTCCGAACTCCAAAACAATTGCATGCGACCAAAGAAAAGTCTCAAAAGGGCCAAGTATAAACAGCGGAGCAGCCCTACTTCTCCGCATAGATCACCAACCATTCTTCCATTACAAAAGGACTGCCTGTGGCAGGGAAATCTGCATGCATCAACAAGCATAGGGGCTCGCACGAGCAGACGAACACAGAATCAACAGAAGCAACACCTCAGTCATGTACGTTATGACAGAGGCGAAGGTCCTGGAGTTTCGTCCTTTGCCTTTGGCTTCGCCGCTGGCTTCGGGTTCGGGGCGGCACCTTTCTTCGTCTTCTTCGAATCCAATGGAGGGCTGTCTCCAGGCTCTGTTTCTTCCGGGATAGGAGCGCAGTAAGTCTTCAGGACATGCTTCAGCGCAGGGCGTCGGATCGGCTTTGACAGGAAATAGTCCATTCCTGACTCGTAGCACTCCTGAATAGCGTGTCAGCAGACTCGACGTAGCAAGGGAAAATCATCGACCGACCTTGACATTGCTCTCCTCCGCGTAAGCCGTGAGGGCGACGATAGGCGCTGAATAACCGGCTTGGCGGATGAGACGAGTGGATTGGATACCATCGAGGTTTGGCATTTGCACGTCCATGAAAATCAAATCGTAAGGGTTTTGGTTCTCCATGCTCTCTTTGACTTTGTCCAAAGCCTCTTGGCCATCCTTCGCGATCTGTACGTCGTACACATCTTCGAGTTTGAGCATCCGCAGGACAACTTCTTGATTGGTCTGTGGTTCGTCAGCGTCACCAGCACTATCTAAAGATTAGGATGAACTTGATGACACTCACCTTGTTGTCTTCGGCGACCAGGACTTTGAGTCTATCACTCTTGTTTGAAGCCTGGGCTGCGATGCGATCCATTGCAGCTCCCTGTGAACCAGGGGAATCCAGAGGCGTGGGGGAAGCAAAGAAAGGTTGCCTAAGTCCTACCAACCGTGGCTGGGAGTCTGACTCGAACGAAACAGGCGCCACGTTGGTGGTGGTATTCTCTTCTGCCGTACGGGAAGTTGGCGACTCGATCGACAGACTGCTCTTTCTGCTGACATTCGGAACCTCCGAAACCCTTGACGAAGCCGTGCTATCTGCTCGCGTCTTCAGATGTCTCAAAGGAGCTTCCACGGTGAACGTGCTGCCCTGACCAACAGTGCTCTTGAGAGTAATAGTACCTCTCATCAGGGTCGCGAGTTGCTGGCAAATGGAAAGTCCGAGACCAGTACCACCAAACTTCTTGCTGAGCCCAAGGTCACCTTGTACAAAAGGTTCGAAGATACGTTGTTGCAGATATTCCGGAACGCCCGGACCGGTATCCTCAACCTCAAACTCGAAAGTAAGAAATCTTCCGGGCGGCGGTGTTTGTGCCCTTTCGGCTTCTAGGATGTGAGCATATGCCTTGTCATGGAGGACATTGATTTGGTTCGCGGTATCCGTACGCCTCGATGTAACCTGGGAAGACATCGAATTCGATTCCAGCCTCCCACGATTCCTGGAATTCCGTCCAGAGTTCTGCCGTGATGAGTTGAGAGATCCTTTCCGACTCCCAAATCCTGGCGTTACATTCGCGTCTCCAACACATCGGATCGTGCAAGAGACGGAACCACCTCTGGGGGTAAACTTGAGAGCGTTAGAGACCAAGTTGATGAGTACCTGGAGAATACGATGTTGATCGCCCCACAGGATCATGTCCTTTATGCGCCCAAGACCAAACGGAGCAAGCCCCTGTTCGCCGCGCTGAGCAGACTCGTCGGCATTAACGTCGGCTGGACCTTCGAACCGTACGGACAAGGTGATGCCGTTCTCCTTTGCTTGTTTGTCGAAAATTGCTAGAACCTGGGTGCTGACATCTCGCAAACGAAACTCCTTTTCGTCAAGTGAGAGTTGCTGATGGCCCATCTGGTTCTTGCTGAAAGTCAGAAGATCTGTCAAGAGATTGAGTAGCAGGTCTCCGCTCTTGTATATGATGCTCATCGAACGCTTTAGCTTGATGGGATCTTCCTCCGACATGCACACAGCGCACATTCCCAGGATGCCGTTGAGAGGGGTCTTCAGCTCATGCGAAATGTTGGCGATGAATAGCGTCTTGCTCTCGTTGGCAGCTTCGGCAGCCTTCATTGCCTCCTCAAGCTCAGCTGTACGCTGCTTCACTCTTTCTTCCAGCTTCTCATACTGCATCATGAGTTCGTCTGTCATCTCATTGAAGGTGGTGGTGAGATCCGTAAGCTCATCATGAATCAAATGCTTATGATCCCTGACCTTCTCAGGGATCCGGAACTGTCGCCTTCTTTCCACCTCGCGCTGCTCCACGCGAGTTCGACGCCCTCTGTGTCTCCAAGAGTTGATTTTCGACATGAATCCTTCCTTGCGAGCAAGAATATCAGGATCATCAACATCCATATGACCTGAGGAAACGCTTGAATCATCTGGCAGGTACCCGGTCGGCGAGACGGATCGTTGCGTGGCAGACCTGAGCTGGCGAATCGGTCGGACAGAATAGTGCGCTAGGGGAAGCGTCAAAAGTAATATGGCGCCCGCCGTGCCGAAGACACAAGCGATCAGTATGTTTCGCAGATGGTTGATAGGCTGCCAGACTTCGTCATGCGCTTGCTCCACGAGGACAATCCAATCACACAAGGTAGTGGACGGTATGGCAAACCCAACTGCCACGTGCTTTCGTTCCTCGTTCACGGTGGATATCATGGACCCCGCATTGTTTGGCGAATTCTGATCGGTAGTCAACCCTTTCTTAACGGCGGGAAATTGATTGTAGTCGAAAGCATGTTGTGCGGTTCCCCAGGCGCGGGATGCATGGCGTTGGTCTATGTTTCCCGGTGGCAACACGAAATGAACCGATACGTCGCTGGCGGGGCTGCCGCTGTTGTTCGAGTAAAGCACATCAGATGAAAACCTGTTGTTGATGGTGTCGGGTCCAACGATGAGAGTCAGACCGCTACTGTCAAGCCCTTCGCCGGCATTCACAGTCTGGTAGACCAATTTGGCATCCACAAGAACGGTCATCCAACCAAGGATATCAAGTGCGGAGGTGTTGTTGATGATAGGGACTGTGAGGGACATCAAGGAGAATGTCTCGTTCAGTTCCCAAGGACCAAGTAAGATACTGCCGGTCTCGTTCAAGGTCTGGCCTGCGTACTGAGCCAAGGTTTCGTTGAAAGTGTCGTTTACCCGTTGGGAAGTGAAGGTCAAGTTGGGGTATAATCGAGGCGGATAACCCAGGCCCGGATCACCGAGGTAGACGGTCGAACCATTATCGTAGGTCATGGGGAGAGCGAGCGTGCCGGAGACGACCGAAGCGGTAGCTGCAAGCTTGGCATTGTCTGCGGCCAGTCCAGTATATGTCTTGGGCCAAATCTGGGCTTGTAGTAGCAATGTCATCTGCTGCCCCCCATCGAAGACGGCAGCTAGGTCAGTCTGCGAAGTGGTCCAGTTTGTATTCGCCCGATAAGTCTCATTGCCATCGTTATAACGCTGGAGCTGCCGCTGGATGACGATTCTGCTGGAGGCGGAGCGCACGGTTGACTGCATCAGTAAGAGGTTTGACGCCAGCTGCGATGCCTTCAATGATGCCGTCAGTGTCAGCCGTGAGGCTCGGATGTCCAGAACGAAGTTGTAATTGGTAATCTAGACAGCGCGTCAGCAAATGTAGAACGATGAGGTGCAGTCGGTGATTTGCGGGTAGCGGGCTGGGCATTCGACGCGAAGCCAGAGCGGCCGCGCAAGCTCGCAGGAGCCATTGCAGCATGCTCGACCGAGTGCGCAGAGAATCGAAAAGCGCATCCGATTCGGCTACTCTCAATGACCGCGGCAAAGAACGGGAGAGGGTGACAGACCCATGTTGCAGCGGCAACGACGGCGAGAGCGATTAGGGAAACCAGCAACACCAGACATCCAAGTTGCTCCCGGATGGGAATGCGCATCTTGACCATGTAGACCCTGAAGATCCCTGGCGACGGCCAGAGAGGCGATTGCGGGAGCCGCGGGTGGGAGCGGCTGCTTTTGACGGACCCGGGCCAGGGAGAAGGCTAAGTTCGGCGGAGTCGAGTGCGTATCACGGCCATGCCTTGTTGGGAAAGCAGCAGCGAGACTCGCAGGCGTGAGGGTTCAGGGCAGCGTCCGGGGGAATGGTGCTTTGGCGCAGACAACAAAGAGCCCAGCTGGCTCAGCTGCGGAGAAGATTAAGCCGGCAGGTGGAACGCGATGCGCGCGGAAGCGAGAACGAGAGCGGCGGCGGAGCGAGGGAGCGAGGGGGAGGCGTGGGCGGACGGGGCCCGGTGGGTCGGTGGGAAGCGTGAGACAGCGGAGGAGGACGGAATCATGGGCGAAGGGCGCGAGAGGGCAGATGTGGTTGAACTGCACTGGAGCGCCACGGCTCTTGCCTTCGCTTTCGCCTTTGCAGCATACGACGCAGCAACAACGGCGCGTCTAGGTAGGCTAATACAGCGGCCGCTAGGATTGCTCCGCCTCCAGACCAGCCGGCTCCGTACATCGATAATCTACGAGCAGCGCACGTTGCCGCGCGAGCCACCTGCAATCTCCACAACAGCCCCCGCTGCGCTGCTCCGGAAAGGCCGTTAAGCGGACACTACGTGACTACCTATCCACCAGACGGCCGCCGCAGCGCAGCGTTTTCTGCACGTTGAGCCTCGCTTTCCATCGACGATCACCTCGGGAGCACAGCGATCGCCACTAGAGTGAACGGGGAACCACGTCCGCCGTGCTCGGGCCCCAGCCGCAGCGGCCAGAAAAGGCCAAAAAGGGCCAGACCAAGCCGTCGCATGCGGCTGCCACTGTGCCACTCGACCACCAAGGCCTTCCAATTCGCCGCTTACGTACGGCCGCCCCCGAGGTCCACCACATCTCCGAGCGACGTGCAGCTTGGGTGCTTTGGGGTAGCCTGCCCCGCCACGCTCTGCTCCGTGGCGCGCCCTGGCGGATGTGGCCTGACTCTCTCGGCGTAGGTTGCGGCTTTGCGGCGCTGAGGCGCTGCGGCGCTGCGGCACCGACGACGCCCGCATAGGTGCTGCGTAGGTGTCGACGGGTATGCACTGCTGCACCTCATGCTCGCGCTGACTCGTGTGTCTGAAAGGGGCAGGGGGCCTGCATCCGGCGAGGAATGTATGTATGTACATTCTGTCGATACAGGATCCATCCATCATTGTTTGCTTTGCTCGGCGGCCGCGACGGGCGACGGGCGACGGGCGTGCCCGGGCGCCTTGGGCCGTGGGCCGTGGGTTTTGGGCCTCGGGGCACAGAGCCAGACGGGAGCTCACATCAGCAGCAGCCGACAGCTGCCGGAGCCGGACGTCGGCCGCTGTGAAGACAGATGGCAGGGTGGCAGGGTGGCCGGGTGGCAGCGGTCATGGCAGCACATCAGCGGCGGCCTTCCATCGCTCGCATCGGGCCTTTGCCACGCGCTCCAGGGCGCCCGCCTCGCGGGTCGCAGCCAAGCTCTCCCTATACATAGATAGACAAAACAAGGCTGCGTGCGGTTCGCACTGCGGCTACCCCGGATTTCGCTTCGAGAAGGTTTCGACGCGTCTGCTCGTGTGAGGATCGCCTCCCGCTCACGCTGCCGGCCGCAGAGTCGGCGATGCGGGATTAAAGACGCGTTTGTGGCCAGCCGGGCAAGCGCGCGCTGCATCTCGTGCAGTAGTGCGTCCTCACCGCTGGCCTTGGCAGCGGAATCGATTGGCCCAGCGGCGCGAAAAGCGCACCTCCTGCGGCGTTTCAAAACGGGCCTTGCCCGGAACAGAAATCCCCGCACCACCAGGCCCACTGAACGCGCTGGACACGCTGCGTTTACTTAACCCCACGAGCGCGACATGGTCGTGATTCTTTCAATCATCCCACCGTTGTCAGTTAGAGCCGGGCGGATCTGCTGCTCTGCACAGACCGTTGACTCACACACACATCCCCACTTAGGCCACGACCGCTTTCGGACTGAGGGGGCGCCCGCAGCCAGTAAATAGCATGGCGGCGGCGCGCGTGTGCCTGATGTACCTTAGGTTTCCTTCTCTTTGCCATCTCCTCGCAACGCTTTGCCAACATCCCAATGTCCACCGCTCTTTCCTAGCCACCATCTATGACAACTCTCTCGAATGATTTGCGAATCTCGACCGTCCTTGAAACATCAAGTTTCGTCCGGGAGTCATCGCACTCAGGGCAGCCAGAGCAGCAATGCCACGGCCAGGTCGACGGCCAGCTCGGCCTCCACCCAGAAGCTGCTCTTCGGCGAGATCCCGACACCGCTCGAAGCGCCTGGTAGTCGGTGTAAGTGCCTCCGCCGTCTGCCATAAATCCTCCCTTCCGTGGTCTTGAGTGCTCTGCTCGTTGTTCCCCTCATCCGTGTCCCGCCGGCCGCTTCTTCGTCCGACTGCGACTGATGCCCTTTCCTCAGCGCTCCGATCCAACAGCTCGGTATGCAACCTGGTCATGTCGACCAGCTCGGCCTTCCTCAGGTTCTGGCTGTCGGAGCCCTGCCGCGACGCCTTCCTGGCCCGCGTCGACAAGGCCGACCTCGCCAACTGCCGTCTTGTCTGCCACGACATGAGCACCCGCGTCGCCCCTTTTCTGTTTGAAGACATCACCGTCACCTTCCGCCCGAGTACCTTTGCCCGGCCCGCCCGCATGGAAGCCCTGGAGAGCATCGGTCCTCGCGTCAAGTCCCTTACCTTCCGCATGCCGCATTCCGCGGACACGTTCCTGCCGCCGCTCATTGATCCCGTGACCGGCGAGCAAAAGAGCCTGGTCTACGAGCCGCAGATCCACAAGCCGCCAACCCTCATCGGAAAGATGAAGACGCCCAAGTACGGCTCCTGGGAAATGACGGACCTTCTCATCAAGCAGTACCCTCCTGTCTTCCACGCCGCCACCAACGTCCCCGCCTTCATCCGCGCCCTCCAGGCGCTTCCCGGCCTGGTCCACCTGAAGCTTGACTGTCCCGACCAGGAGCTTTCGCAGCGCCACCGACGCAGTGCGGTCGATTATGCGCTCATCTCCCTCCGGATCGCCGTTGAACGTGCCCAACTTCCGGAGCTGGACACTCTGACCATCAAGGCCATACACCCTGCCGGCCTCCTGTACCTCCAGCCAACCATGGGCCCTGGTTCCACGCCGGCGTCGAACAGAAGATGGCGCCAGATCAAGAAACTCGCCATCCACCTGGACAGCCAGCCCTATCTGGAGGGCTCATCGTCGGAACACCTCCGACTCCTTCATTCTTATCTACGCACCTTCTCCCTCTCCATCAACAAGCTGCTCTTCCGCTGGAGGGGCGAGAAAGGACCGTCGCCGCTCTCGCTGGATCTGGAGCCCGGACTGTCGCCCCCCAGCACCCCGGAGTCGGGCGCGAGCCGACCCACGGGCATCCGCGCGCTCAAGTTCGCCAGCCTGCTCTTCTTGGAACTCGAGAACGCAGTCATGGACTCGTCCCAGATCAGCACATTCATCATCCGCCACCGCCGTTCCATCACCGAGTTCAACTTCGAGGACGTCGCGCTCCGCACGGGCACGTGGGACGACGCGCTGGCGCCGCTCACGCGCATTGCGGGCAGCGAAGAGTGGAAGAACCGGGCGGAAGAAGTCATGGACGTGCCCATCGTCCTCAGCCCGGTCGACGAGATCAAGCCGGACCTGCTCATCACCGACGAGCTAGACGACCTCAAGGGCACGCCCGAGTCGCGATCGGTCAGCAAATGGTGGTCGCGCACCCGCAACAGCAAAGTAACGGCCAAAGCCAAGGAACAGCTTGTCGAAGCGGAAGAGCACATGCGCAAGTTCCTGTTCCCTTGGCGCTAATGTAAATATGCATCAACGGTGTCTCTGGAGTACTGTACCATGGGGGTTGTACGAGTTGACGGCAGCGAAGTTTCTGCCCGGGTCAACCGCGGAGTTGTATGAGGCGCACGGGGGGAAAACACCCTCTCGTCAACGAGAGACGATTCACGACACTTTCCTAATGTTTTTTTTTTTTTGTTGCATTTACGACTCGATGGGAGGGACCGCCCACCATCACTATCATCCATGAGCACAGATCAGATGGATGCCGACCAAGATCAACGATCCGACTACACTCTCTACATCATTTCCTTTTTTTTTTATAGTATAAGATATCCCCGTACGCCCGCTATGTAGCACGACGTATATAGAAAGGGCCTACATGACGGCCGCCGAATTTCATTGACTTTGGAGCGAATCACGGCTCGGATGCTGAAGAAGCGACAAGTGACCTCCCATGGCACGTGCCGGGGGCTGAGCCTCGGCGCTTTCACATGCCAACCCCGGACTTGCGCCCGCCGCGTGCATCATGCATCATCGACACCGACACCCGAATACTGACGGCTGACTGCCACCTGCTGCGCCTATAAACCCCTGGGGAACTGTCTCTGTGTTCTGCACTTCGATTCTCCCGAACCTCAGCACCACCGGTCCAGGCAGTGCGTCATTGTTATCATCGGCAGCCACCGCAGAACCCCACTAGCCCGCCCACCATGAGTCTCAAGAGCGGTAAGTGCACGCGTGCATGACCAACCCTTCCATGGCCTTCTTCCGTCGTCTCGCGCCGCATGCCTGCATCACCGCATCCACTTTGGCCTGGTCGCGGCCCCAGGCTACGGCGGCGGCCGGGATGACGACGCAACAGAGGGCACAAGGCACAAAGCCCCCAGCCGCGAATACCGCGCTCACACGATCGGCACGCGAACTGCAGACAAGATCCCCTCGTCGGCCGCGTTCGACGCCATCGCCGCCTCGCTCGCCGACGATGCCGACCGCAAGGACGCGGTGAAGAAGGGCGGCGCCGTCTTCGCCTTCACCATCAAGAACCAGGCGGGCGAGACGGACAGCTGGTACATCGACCTCAAGAAGACGGGTACCGTCGGCAAGGGCGCCGCGCCCGAGGGTGGCAAGGCTGATGGTGAGTTTGACACTGTTGATCTCTGCAAGGACTCGGATGATAGGCTGCGAGTCGATGGGATGGCTGGGGAGCGTCCGCGTGGTGTGTTGTGTTGCCAGCACAACGCATCCATCGCGGTTGCTTCCAGTCTCTCGACGATCGCGCGCGCTATGATGGCGCTGGCTTCGGCTTCGGCACCGGCGCCAGCGCCAGCGCCAGCACCAGCACGGCAGTTGGCAGTTGGACGGCGCCTGAACCGCGGCATAATCCCAACTCCTCGATGCGCCCTATCCGCACACGGCGTAGAGAAGTGGAGATGGTGTTTGGCGCTTACTATCTACACGGGTGGACCCGATGGCTGACTCGCCGGTTTTTTTCTGCACAGTCACAATGCTGCTCTCCGACAGCGACTTCGCATCGCTAGTCGCCGGAAAGGCCAACGCCCAGAAGCTGTTCATGTCCGGCAAGTTGAAGATCAAGGGCGACGTCATGAAGGCCACCAAGATCGAGCCTGTGTTGAAGAAGGTCCAGGCCAAGGCCAAGCTGTGAGCCAGGGTAAACGAATGTGGGAATCAAGCCGCGCACAGACGGGAAATCAATCAAGTAAACAAGCACTCAAGACCACCAGCCAGCTGGAGTCGATCCCCAATGGCGATCAATTCAACTACGAAATGTCAACCTTAGTCGTTCTCATCTTCTCCGACGTGCTATCTACGCTTCTTTCGTGCTCAGCTTTCAGTCTGGATGCAATGATCCTGGACAGTCCAACGACTCACGACGTACATACATCCATACCATGAGCATGTCCGAAATGCGGCTAGGTGTATTCGATGCGCGGTAAATCCAGGGCATCCATCCGTCTCCGCTGCGGTCATGTCTTCTGCTTCCATTGCCTGGAAGTTGCACTCCTAAATCAGATGATCACCGGACCCTCCAAGGGTTGCTGCCACTGTCTTACTTGCACCTAAACGGTCTTCAAGTATCTTGATGATCCCAGTCAGGCCTGCTGGCTGTACGCAGAGTACAAGGTCAACAAGCACTCGATGACGGCATTCGTCCTCATCAACACCAACAGTAGGCATGAGCCGGAGCCCCAGCCCCAACCTCAGCAACTGTTCCCGGGCGATGGACATCCACCCCAGTCTGAAGATAACATCTTCGCCACGATGCGCGACCTGCTCGAGGCTGATTTGTTCGGCCAGCCTGCCACAGCTCAGCCGTAGTTTCCACTGGTGTATGGTATCAATCAGAGGAGACAGCGAGTTTCAGTCCTGTAAACCTTCTACGAATCAAATTGTAAGCTCTTCTTTTTCTTTCGTGCTTCGGAGCGGACTAGATAAAACCCCGGGATTTTGTCCACGCACTTCGGTTACCCCTGCTTCACATCTTGGAGCATATGGAGAAGCCCGGAGTCATTTCAGTGGACAGACTTGTTTCCGAGATTTCCCCCTTTAAATGTCAGCACACGGATGTGGCGATGCCGATATGTAGATGTGCTGAAACTCTCGTGACAGCATGCTCTGTGAGTAGCTCGAAACATTCGGGTAAGAGAACGGAAGCAAATGTAGTAAAGAACAGCTCTAGCCTCAACTATGCTCTATTCGGCATACTTAGTAAATCCGCCACTCGATTGATTTTCAAAATTCTGTATTCCCTTTCGTCATTCTTGTTCTTAGACGCAGATGCGGACTTAAATAGTATGGATGCATTCAAGCATTAAAATAGACTAGCTTTGTAAATAATACAATATTATTGTGAGCCGGATGTAGAATAGCTTGGCGATTGCAAATCGCTGTGGTACGGTCGAGATTCTGGAGGTTCAACCACAACCATGCTACATTATCACGGCCTGCGGAGTCGGCTCCGACACAACCTCGTCGAATATAGTTTAGCAAGAGATCCAGCGACATTTAGCTTTGTTTTGGTTAGTTTCGTTTGAGCACCGCCCTTGTTCGCACTGGTTTCACAAAAATCCGCTCGTGCAGTGTTCGCCACAAGAACTGGCATGTCGCCGCTCCGTTCTGATTGGCCGAAGTAGTCAGACCGACAGCCGAGTAAATCAACATCATTGAGAGAATCACCCCTCCGTATTCCTGATGAAATCGCTTGCTGTTAGCCTAACCATGGCCTCTTTTGAATCTTCAAATACACGCCAACACACGGTAGCATCGGCAACAGACCGCCGAAATGCCACAGAGACCGAACTTCCTCAAAGCATTTCGAACGCGGAGAAGGGACATGCCGTGACAGCAGGTCGGACTCGCCCGTCTGGTAAACATTCTACGAATGCAAAGAAATGGAAAGAAAGAACCTATCTCTGATATTGAGAACAGTGGAAGATCACCCTGGGGCCATAGATAAACCAAGGGATGTATCTCCAGAGTCTTCGAACAATGAGCCAGCCGACATGGCACCGCTCCGAGGGCTTTCCTTCCTCGATCGCTTCCTCGTGGTCTGGATATTTCTCGCCATGGCCATAGGCATCATACTGGGCAACCTTATACCTTCCGCTGGTCCCTCGCTCCAGCGCGGAACGTACGTGTTCCCTTCTCCTACGGGAGAGAAGTTGATGGAATCAAGACAAAAAATTGGACAAGCAAAAAAGCCCCCCTACTGACATCCCAAAGTTTCGTTGGCGTATCCGTGCCCATCGCAGTCGGCCTGCTCGTCATGCTCTTCCCGATCCTCTGCAAGGTTCGGTACGAGACGCTGCACAAGCTGCTCTCCCGACGCAGTCTCTGGCGGCAGCTCCTCGTCTCCTTCGTGCTCAACTGGATCCTGGCGCCGCTGCTGATGACGGGTTTGGCATGGGCGTTCCTGCCGGACCGGCAGGACCTGCGCGAGGGCCTGATATTCGTGGGCGTGGCGCGCTGCATCGCCATGGTGCTCGTGTGGACGGACCTGGCGCACGGCGACGGCGACTACTGCGCCGTGCTGGTCGCGGTCAACAGCCTGCTGCAGATCGTGCTGTTCGCGCCGCTGGCCATCTTCTACACGCGCGTGGTGAGTGGCGGCGGTGAGGGGCATTCGACGGCCGCCGCGACGGTGCGGTACGAAGTCGTGGCGAAGAGTGTGGCCGTCTTTATGGGTTCGTTCTCCCCTTTCACTCACTCTTTTATAACCCATCTTCTTCCCCTACCCGTCTTGGGGACCAGCAGCCCAGCTGACCCGAACCTCTACCCTCCCAATCTCAGGCATCCCCCTCGCCGCCGCCGTTCTTACGCGACTTGTCCTCCTCCGCGTGCTCGGCCCATCGCGCTACCTGACTTACTTCATCCGGCCGCTCTCGCCGCTCTCGCTGGTCGGGCTGCTCTACACCATCGTCGTGCTGTTCGCGTCGCAGGGGGCGCACGTCGCGCACCAGATCACATCGGTGCTGCGCGTGGCCGCGCCGCTGGTCGTCTACTTCATGCTCGTCTTCGGCGGCACCGTGCTGCTGTGCCGCCGCGTGCTGCCGCGCTGGCTGGGCTGCGACGACGGCTACGCCGTCGCCTGCGCCCAGAGCTTCACCGCCGCCAGCAACAACTTCGAGCTGGCCATCGCCGTGTGCGTCGCCACCTTCGGCAGCGGCAGTGGGCAGAGTCTTGCCGGTCAGTAGTCCCCGAGAAAACACTACTTTTCCCCCACCCCTTTGGGTTCTACCGTCTTTTGCTAGTTTCGGTTTCGTTCCGGCCTTTTGTCAAGTTTTACTAATGGAGCGGCCTGCTGGATAGCGACTGTCGGCCCGCTCATCGAAGTTCCGGTCCTCATTGGGCTGGTGTATGTCCTGAGGTTTGTGAAGAAGAGGTGGGATTGGGAGGGCTGAAGTCGAATGCCGAAAGTATGAAGATTGGACCCCGAAATTCCTGCCCCGTCAGCGATATACCGAACTTGTCCTTGGCCAAAGGCTGCGTAATGGTGACATCCACAAGTTGTTTCGATATTCTCTACATAGGGTTACCCCCGCTTCCACCAGATCTACGAGTAGAGATTGCGGGTATCTACTCCCCTCTAAGAGAGAGGCCCATTCGGCACGCGTTCAACGCTACACAATACTCACTAAAAATGTTCACTTGTACCATGTGCTTCTCATCGTATCTACCACGGCTGGACCTCGCCCGGCTTTGGCTTCTTTGTCCTCACCACCTTGTCGCAGTTGAGCAAGCAAAGTGGGTCATACGCCTGCTTGAGCTTTCTCATGGCATCGACCGTCGACTCGCCCAATTCGTGGTTCAGGTAGTCACGCTTGACGAGGCCAACTCCGTGCTCACCTGTAGCAGTGCCTTCCATTTCGATGGCACGCTTCACCATGCGATGGACGACGCCATCAGCCGCGGCGTGCTCCTTGTCATTGTAAAGCAGGATGGCTGTCGTAGAGGAGTAAACATCAGCAAGCGTCCCCAACAGCAGATTGGGTAAGTATGCAGGGAGAAAAGAGAACTTACCGTGGAAGTTTCCATCACCAACATGGCCCACAATGGCGCCGATGAGGCCGCTCTTGTCGATATCGGCCTTGGTCTCCTCGATTATCTGAGACAACTTGCTGATTGGGACCGCGACGTCTGTGGTCCAGACTTTGTCGCCCTCGTCCCGCTTCTTAGCCATCACGCTCCAAAGCGCTTCCTTACGGGCGCTCCACAGCTGGTCCGCCTCATCCTTGCTGCGAGCGAACTCGAAACTCTTGCTTCCCGTGCTCTTGGCCAAGCTCTGGACGATGCTGATGTGCTCCTTGACGCTTGTAGGCGTGCCGGCGAACTTGAAAAACAGCGTCGGTGCCTCCTTCCACCGTTTCGACGTCGAGCCCGCGTCGTTGATGCACCGCATCTGAACGTCGTCTAGAATCTCGATGGCGGCGATGGGCACGCCCGCACCAACGACGCGGAAGACGCAGTCGGCGGCATCGCGGATGCTGGCGAAGCTGCAGACGGCCACCGAAGTGTTGGCCGGCTTGGTCGTCAGCTTGAGCGTCGCCTCGGTGACGAGGCCAAGCGTGCCCTCGCTGCCGATGAACATGCGCGTGAGGTCGTAGCCGGCGCTGCTCTTGCGCGGGCGCTGGCGCGTCGTGATGACAGTGCCGTCGGCAAGCACGACCGTCAGCGAGAGCACCCAGTCGCGCATGGTGCCGTAGCGGTAGGCGTTCGTGCCGGAGCAGCCGGTGCCGACCATGCCGCCTATCTGCGCACCCGGGCCAGGATCGGGCGGGAAGAAGAGGTTGTGCTCGGCCAGCTCCTCGTTCAGGGCCTCCCAGCCCACGGCGGGCTGCACGACGACGTCCATGTCATCCCTGTTCAGCTTGACGATCTTGTCCATACGACTGAAGTCGATGCAGATGCCTCCCTGCGTCGCGGCGAAGTGGCCCTCCAGGCTCGTGCCGCCGGAGTAAGGCGTAACGGGTATCCTTCTCTGGTGGCAGACCTTCATGATCTGGCTGACCTCGTCGGTCGACGCCGGCTTGACGATTGCGAAGGGCACGTCGCCAGGCAGAGAGGGGTACGAAGACCACTCGGATCCGGCATGCGCCTTCAGGTCTATCTCGTTGGTGGAGATGTTCTCCTCGCCGACAATGGCCCTGAAGTCCGCCCACGCCGCCTGCAAGTTGCCCGTCGACGTGTCATGCTTCAAGTCCTCAGTCTTGTAGAGGGGGGCGGTCGAATCGGCGGGCAGCGAGGCTGGTTTCTGCGCACCGGCGTAATAGCCCGCGGCGATGGCGACGAAAATTACTGCATTGGGCGAGAAAGAATCGCATCAGCACCAATCCGCGAGATTCTAGCAGCACGCTCCGTGGCGCACGCAGTCTGTAGCGAGTACGAAGCAGTGTGGAAATGTCTTACGGGCCAACAGTCCTGCGCCCTTGGTCCCGCGGCCGGTCAGGTCTCTCTGGGCGGCAAACCTTGCCTGCTCCGCTTTTTCCCTCTGCAGGCGCGCCTGTGTGCTGTCGTACAGCTGGCCCATGAAATCTCTGCCATTGGAGCCTCCGCCCGAGGCCCATCGGTGCTGTGAGACATTGCGCAGCGCGAGAGCGGAGCTGGGTGACGAGAGGCGTGCGGAGAAGGCGGCGGCGGCGGCGGGGACGGTGGCGGCAGGTCGCGAGAGCAGGGCAGCACGGCGCACGGCGGGGCGCGCGCGGATCATGTTCGACATGGGCATTATTGCGATGAGATGCGGTGTCCAAGCTTCATGGCCGGTTGCGGGAGAACAGCATTGGCGGGCGGAGGGTGTTGTTATGAAGCGGCGGGCCGTCCCACAGCGCGCTGCTTACTTTGTCTTGCCCGTGCCGGCAGCGCGCGGAGGTTCCGCACGATTGCCGAAAGAACTCCACGATGAACACCATGGATTGCATCACATCATCCTGCCCGCGAGCACGTACACCGCCCAAAACGCTCGGTCCTTATCTCACCACTGTGGGGGCGCAAATTCTCTAATTTCGGCTTATGCACGCACTGGCGCGCCTGGACTTTGCTCCCAGTCGTCCCAAAGATCCTTCCTTCACCGGCCCTCTCACTGGTCAAGTGCGCCAGCTGCTGTCGGCGCCTGCCGTTCGTAGTAGGTCCACCCTCGCCGAGACGGTGTGTACCGGTATCTGAGTCAAGAGAGAAAGAATGCTGATTGAATTGATTCAAATGTGCCAACCCAAGTATGCGTGCTATGCATGCCCTGCCCTTTTTGCGGGGAGGATCAGAAGTGAGCGAACCCCCCAAGTCCAAAAACGCCTCGCTGTAGTGTGCAGCAGAGTCAAAAGAGAGAAAAGAAAGCAATAGCCCCAAGCGCTTCCGCCAATGTATGTCACAAGAATGCAAAGGTAAACGCCGAAGTGCAATGCCTCGGCAATGCCGCGCGAAAGATGATGAAAGAAGGAACCGTTTCCCAGACCGATCCGGGATGATGTTGATAAAGATGATGATGACCCAACGCCGCGGAACATGTATGTACTATGCTCGATGCACCCAATCCAGAAGCCTTGGCCGTGCCCTAGGAGCGCTTTGCACCCCACTGCTCTAATCGCTTTAGGAAAATTGTCGTAATGACTCCCCGAGTCTGCTCGTGTGTGGTCGTCATATGCACTTCAGCCGGAGCAGCCGCGTGCGGAACCACGCAACGAACGTTGCCCACCGGCCCTTCACTCGGGGCCGAGGTCGCTTCGACGCCGTGTTGCTCCGTTGCGGCCCCGGCGGCGCGCTGCTCTGGAGCACGTAAGACGGCAGGCTGCCATTGTGCGCCGTCGCGTTGCTCGAGGGCGCTGAAGGGTACTCCCCAGCATCGACGGTCGAGTCGGCCTTCTCGTTGATCTCCTCCATCTCCGGCCTTCCGGGGTGCCGCTCTTCCAGCTTGGCACGCTTCCGCTCCTCGCGATCCCGCCGCTTGGCCGCTTCCTTCTCCGCCTTGCGTTCCTTGGCCTCTTCCTTTGCCTGGAACTCGGCGCGCAGGGCGCGGATCGAGGCTGCGCGTGATGCGGGGTCGACGGGGGATTCGCGGCCGCGCACCAAGCCAATTGCCCTGTCAAGAGAAGTACGCGAACTGGGAGAAGTCGCCGTCTCTGACCTCATCGTGTCCCGCCTTTGCCGGACGGGGTCGTACAGGTTCGAGAGGCTGGTTTGGGATCGGCTTCCGAGGCGGCTGACCGAACCGCTTGATGCCGAGTGAAGCGGCGCAGGCGCATTGGGTGTCGAGGACATGGAACCGGACCGGCGACGGGGGTCACAGGCGTGCTGGCGGTAGAGGTACTCGTCGTCGGACATGATGTCGCCGGCTTCAGCAATGCAGTCGTCGTCGTAGATGGAAGGAGGCTGGGAGTGCTCGCTGAGATCACTGATCTGGCGCGGCGTGTTCCTGAGGAAGGTGGGTTGGGTGGGCTGGCGGCGGCCACTGGAGTTGGACAGGTCCGAGTTGCCACTGGTGGAGCGGTTGTGGACGTGGCGGTGCCTGGCACCTGACGAAGTGAAAGTCACGGAGTCGGTGACAGAGCGTGGCGGAGCACGGAACTCGTGTATGCCCAGGCCTGAAGGGCTGTCCAGGTCCGGCGCGGGCACCGACAGGTCGAGAGAGACGTCGTCGCGGGTGTGCAGCCGGCGCAGGTAGGGGCGCAGCTTGCGGGCGGAGTGCACGGCGAGGTCGAGGCTGCGGCGCCCCTCCTCTTGTAGTACGCCGGAAGTGTCGACGGGCCTGTAGGGCAGGGACGAGATATCGGGCGAGTGCGAGCGGGCGGTGGGGCTCGGCGCAGAGCAGTTGGAGTTGCTGGAACCGCCGCGCTTGTGCAGTCTTGCATGAGTCGAGGTTGCGCCGGATCTGGAAGTTGTTGTCGCATACAGGTCCATCCGAGGGGCGCTTGTGGGCGCGCTCGTCGGCGCGCTAGTGGGCGAGGGAGAGCTGGTATACGACGCATGGCGGTTCAGCGAGGCGGTGCGTACCGGGTGCAGGTGGAGGTGGTGAGGAGCCATTTTGGAGGCTGCGGTCAGCGCCGAGGGAATCGAGAGTCGTCGCAAGCCGCTATCACCGCAGCATGATGTTGTAATATGGGCGGAGCACACGGATGACGGGGGCTGCAGGGCAGCGGGCACGTCCAGCAGCGCTGGGACCGGCGGAGGTCTCGTCGGCCTCTGCGAGGCAGCGTCAGGGGGGCAAGCGGGATGCGGCGCAGTGCGGTCGGCGCGGAGAGTCCTGGCGTTGGGCGCGCGGGCAGGATCGTGAGTGGTGATAGGCGAGATGGCTGGCGTCAACACTTGGGCGCAGCACCGGGGCAAACAAGACACCGCTCTACACTCCTGTGGCGAGCAGCGCTGCTTTAAACCGCGGAGTCGGCAGAGCCCCGCGCAGTCGCGCGTCGCCTGTGGAAGGGGAGCGGCGGGAGATGGGAGAAAGGCGGTCGCAGAGCTGCTGTAGCCAGGGCGCGCCCCGAGAGCGAGTAGAACTCGGACGCCGCGCGCAATATGAATAAGTCTCGGTCAAGTACTCCGTCCATAGCGTCACCTCAACAACCACCCGCAGCGGCACAGCGGCGGCCTGTTTCAGCGCGCCGCCCGCCCGCCCAGCTGCCTGGCCACCGCCCGGCTTCCCTGCTCCATGGTCGCCCAAGCCTCTGCCACCGTCTGCGCACCTGCTCCCCGCTTTCGGGGCCGCGCTCGAATGCGCCGCGCTCCATGGCTCCCACGCTCCCACGCTCCCACGCTCCCACGCTGCCCGGGGCCAGGCCTCCGCCGCGCCCTCCCAAGCGCGCGCGCGCAGCCCCGCCTCATTTTCCGCGGCGCTGGCATGTGCGTGCGCCGCGCCGCGAGCTGAAAGCCGCATGGCGCATGCGACGCTGCGATATATTCGCCCGTTATCGCGCCTGCAGTGCGCCTTGGCACGCCAGCCCGAGATCTGCGCTTCGGCAATCTGTGGTCGACGACGGGACGGTGGGCGGGAGCAAACGTCAAGCGCCCGCCCTGCTGCGCTGCGCCCGGCTCTGGCAAACTCTATCAGCTGCCCTGCGCTGCCGAAGCCCGCTGCGCCGCCGCAAGCATGTGTCGCGCGAGTGCATTACCGCCTCTCTGCCACTCCGCACGTCCCGATGTGCCGACCCCACCGACCCCACCGACGAACAGGTTCGAGAAGAACCTTTGGCTGCAGGGCGGAGGCGTGGGCCCGCGCCGGCCCACCATGCGCATTCCGCGACGCGCGAATGACAGGCCGTCCTGCTCCGCTGCTAGACTCGCTTGGAAGCCGAGCGCGGCGCTGAAGGAGAAGGAAGACCGCTTCACCGGCGGCCATCGCAGAGTCCTGTCAGCAGCCCAGACCCGGTCCGCGCGCGTGACGGCGGCTGCGAGTGTCAGCCACGGGCTGCTCGCTCGACGCGTCGGATAGTGGTTGCAACCGCGATCCAAATGAATACTGTCAGCCATCATAAACATCACCCCGCACGCTCAAGTACCATGACGTTTCCATAAGGCTGACAAAGGCGGAGAAAGCCCGCAGCGCTGCCAGTACTGCAGCACCGTGTCCAGCCCAGACATGCTTCCCCTCTCCTTTGTCACGCCAGCTCCTTTTTCCCAATCCGTCGTAATGCTGCTCCAATCGCGCTACTGGAAGGACGATTGCGAGTGTCGAGGAACCGCTCCTTCGCTGGCAGCGTCCTGCGCTTTCTTCGCCCTTCTGCTGCATCCGTCTGCTTTCTGCTTTCTGACAATGTTCGGATGGCGTTATCCTTGGGCCGGTGGATCCTTCCTGACACAAGCAACGTTCGAAAACGTTTGCTCCAACTGTGCGCCATCACATACGCGGCCCTCGCTCTGATTCATCCGGCGCTGATCACGATCGCGAAATTACCTTGAGGGCGCATTGTCTGAATCATCAAACGGATGCCCGCGGCTGGCTGTCATCTCGCGTACCTCGACATTCAGGGGGATCTGCCGCGCGCAACCCGCAATAACGCTCCCCCGTGATCAGCGTCTACTTTGACCCCCCAAAGCTAATAATACTCCCTATCAATATTAGAGAGCCCCACTGCAAGGACGGGCCGCATGCGCAGGCCCGCTGCCTCGGTATCTGCCCATTGATGCCGGGTTCAAAATTCCATGCTCCTTTACAATAATGACAACCTTCATGCGTCTCAGATGGAGCCCCGCACGTTGGTGGGCGTGGACAGGATGGCAGTACTGGGTTGAGGATCCGTATGCTTCCTCCAGGCTAACGCGGCTCCCCGCAGTCGCGCACGATGCAGCAACGTCTTATCATTGATCTACCGGGTGGGTCAGAAACAGCGCGTATACCAGATGAACAACTGTGGTATTGTGACTTACATGCCCGAATACTTTGCCAATTAGGGGAGGTAGAGCAGAACCACATATGGTCCAAGCAGCCATTGGCCACCTACTACCACGCTTGAAATAGTACTTGGAGAATATCCCCCGACAGATCGCATAAACAGCCGCTTTGGCAGCCCTGGCTTCCCTTTTGATTTGCTATCAAATGACCTTGAGCTGCAACGGCTACACTCAGTTACCCTGGCGCCCCGTGGAACATTATACGAATCAGGCTCCGTGAGCAACCGTATTCCACGCGATCGTTGCTGTAGATCATCCGCTTGCGCGGGTCGAAAGGCAGGGTTGTATGTCGGGAGTGAGCTCGGGAAAGTCTGATGACGTGTAGATTTCGATACCGCGTAGATCGGCACAAGGTGTTTCTTGGTCGCAGAGATCATGCGATCCGGTTGGGTCAATGAGAGCTCTTGCTGACGCGGATTGCAGAATCAGACCAAACCCTTGACTGGTGAATCTGGATGAGCACGAGCTGATCGCTCGACGTAAGACGGCGGGCGTTATGCGGCCTTAAACTCCCCGCGTGTCAAACAACGATATCCCTTCTCTTCTTGGGGTCGTCTTCACGTAACATTGATGTCAACGGCTCGCGAACACCGTCGCCATGCCGCTGGTGACGTCATTCAACAAATTGGATTGGGCTGTATCTATTGCTGGCTGTGAGAATCGGCCTATTCGGAAATCCTACTGGGGATAGGCGCAGTGGAATTCCAGGTACCCGTCAGCTGTAGCCTTTTGCTCTCTCGCCTTCGCCCTCTCCGCGAGCGTGTGATTGGTTGATAGAGTTCCAGGTGTGATGAACTTTCACTAAGGAGTACAGCTTACGAACATGTTCACTCCAGTCTACAATCCCTATGTCCGAGCTTGGTGCTCTGATCTGCTTGCTCTGCCTAATCAAAGTAAGACAGCCTGATCGGAGCTATGAGGTATATTCCCTTCACGTTGGCCATATGAGCGGTGGGTCGACAGCTCTCTGAGCCACTTTGTGTACAAGTTGCTTTCAATATCACCATCGAAGGGGGCCGCGAAATCGATTGACCCACCTATAGCCTCCCACGTGGGCAACAGAAGGCTATGTCTCGATGCATTCATATAGTTTCGACACTCGCATTTATATCCGGCCATCTGCTCGTGAAGAAAGGTTGTTCAAAACCTGCACATACGTGGTGGTAATGTTTCAGGTCACCCCCACATGGGGGATCGCCGTGGACAAATTTCTCTGCAACTCACTGTGTCCTCGCCACCATCCTTTGAGGAACGCAGAAGCTCACATGAAGATCCAATATCAAGCTGTTAAGGCTGACAAGTCCAGGGCTGTTGCTCGCGGCCACTTTCTTTTCGAGGATCGTGTCAATCTTACCTGAGGAACCTTGGATGAGACTGCAAGCTCTTGTTGCTGTATCAATCCACAACTACTGGCAAAATTGTGCAGTGCGCAGAGAAGCGAATGGAACGAGGCTGCGAGCTAACAGCCACACCTGAACAGTCGTTTGCTGATACCCAGTCTTGTGTCCAGACATGTTTGTCCGTTTCAACAGTTCCAGCATGCGCGCTCTGCTGATTGGCTACTCATCAACAAGCTACTCTTCAAGACCCAAACTTGATTTCGCCAGGGGCATTCTGCGCCAGCCTACAGCCCAACGGATCACCAGTCGGCTCCATCGACTGGAGTCTGCAAGTCATGTGAGCTTCGGGGGTGGATTGACAGGTGGCCGCACGAGGCTCTGCACCTCGCCGGAGTCCTAGCTTCCCGGCCGCTCGGGTGGGACTACCGTAGGTCGACACAGCGTGACAGCGCAGTCCGCCGGTGCTGCATCTCTGCATTCACACGAATGTTTTGGGCTCGAGGTGAGTCGCGCGGTTTGGAGCGGTGTAACGCGTGTCCAGGCGTGTCTGGTGCGGATTCCACGGTGCGGTAAGTGTGTGGAAGTCGCAGGGCCGACTCAGCGGGCGGTGGCAGTCGGCGAAAATTATTTCCATGACGCCTGAGAGCCGAGCGACCTCATGCATCCCGCGCCCCTACCATCGCGTCCTCTGTTTTGCGCGAGCGAGTCCGAATCATCTCCCAGACGCGACCTTGTGCGTCCCCGCCTCGAGCCGCCCGACACACCCCCCGTAGGATCCCGTCAGGCTTGCGTAGGAGTGTGCGTCCAGGTATTTAAGGCCGGACCCTCGTGCACCAAAGCCGCGGCGCTGACCGTCAACAGACACGCGCTCCACCACCCGCATCCCGCCCGCCCGTGTGTCCGTCGCGTATGGGAGCGCGTTGCCGTCCACCCGCTTCTGAATAGCCGTTGGAACCGCCGCGAGCTGGAAAAGGTCGTCGGCCGAGTGCTCACAGCGCGCGCGTCGAGAAACCGCCACCATGTCGAAGCGCGGCGCGTCGCAGCAGTTGAGCAAGGAGGGGAACTTTTTTGGAGATGGGTCGAACGAGCTGTCGGGGGATGATAAGCCCAGGCCGGCCACGGCTGCGCAGCTGGCAAAAAGAAAGTAAGTGCGGATCCATTGCGTACCTGAAGATGTGGCGTGTGCGTTGCGCGTTGCGCGGAGAGTCGGCGTTGGGAGGACGGGGCTGGCGCGCTCTGCTTTCACTTTCACACTCGCATCGTGCTGATCCTATTGTCCCCAGATTGAAGCCACTCAAGGGCCGTCCGCGTGTCGCAGGTTCTGTAAGTACTTTTCCTCCACAACCTCATCCTCCACAGCTGCAATCTTCCCCCAACTTCACTCGACACCTCCGTCTTCTTCATTTCACGCTTCAACCATGGCTCCGATCGATCGTTCCGATCCATGGGCCTTGCACGCGAACCGGCGCTCCCCGTTCGCCATCGGCGCAGCAGTAGCGCTGGGCGCTTCGGTGCCCGTGGCCAAGGCCGTCCGCCCGCCTGCGGGAGCGAATGCTCCCATCTCGTTTATGGTCAACGCTGCGGCGTCTCCAGCTCCCGCTACAACCCCAGCCCCGGGACCCGTCGAAGCTCCCGCTACAGCACCGGCTGCAGCACCGACCCTGACATTTCCCTGGGCTGCCTCGTCCCGCCTCGCTCCCCCCGTCTCCACGGGCGTGGACGGTCGCGATTATCGTGACCATGACATGGCTAACGATGCCGACACACAGACCAGCTCTCAAAGCTTCCCGCCCGCAGCTCAACAGCAGCCTACTGCCAACGCCTTCGGTGGATTCTCACCTGCGCCGCCAAGCGGAGGGTTCAACTTCAGCGCCGGTCCCGCGTCCAATCCGTTTGCTTCACAAGCCGTAGCGAACAACAACAGCGCCGGTAGCAACACTGGTAGCAACGCCTTCTCCTCCTCTTTCACCTTCGGTAGCAATCAATCCGGTGCAAGCAATCCGTCCGGTGCGAACAACCCATTCGGCAGCATTGCTTCGGCTTCCCCCGCGAGCAACGCGTTTGGGAACACCGAGTCGGCGGGCGCCCCATCAAACAGTGTCTTCAGCTCCTCATCCGCCCCTTTGAACAACCCCTTTGGAGGCAACAGCACGTCTTCTGCACCGAGCTCGAACTTGTTTGGCGCATCTTCCACACAGCAGAACGCATTCGCAAGCAAGCCGTCAGATTCGTCGAACAACCTTTTCACGAACAATTCCTCCGGCTCAACCAACGTGTTCGGAGCCAACCCATCGGCCACTTCTGGCAACATCTTTGGATCCACCTCGTCCGCCGCACCGGCGAGTAACCTGTTCGCCGCGGCAGCTCCTAGTGCTCCTAGCAGTACCTCGTTCGGCGCTGCGACGTCTTCCGCTGCTCCATCGACTATTTTTGGTGCGGTAGCTTCGTCGTCGCCATCCACAAACATGTTCGCTGGCCTTGCCAAGAACTCGGACGCCACGTCCCAGCCGCAGACGGGCAATGCCTTTGGAGGTACTACCACCTCGGGCCCTTCTGCCAGTGCTTTCGGTGGCACTGCTGTGTCATCTGCATCCTCAAGCAATCTGTTTGGTGGTAACACTTCTTCAGCGCCATCACCCAATCTTTTTGACAACATGAAGACTTCTTCTACGCCGTCTACCAGCGCCTTCGGCGGTGCCACATCTTCAGCGCCATCCAACATCTTCGGCAGTATTCCAGCTTCATCAGCTCTGTCCGGCAACATATTTGGCAAAAGCGGAACCTCATCCGCGCCGGCGACCACTCTTTTCGGAGCTGCTACTTCCAACACATCCTCGGCCCCTGTCAATGCCTCGAATGCCCCTAGCGCAGGTCCTGCGGGCAACATCTTCTCAAATCCTACCCCGTCTTCAGGGTCAGCTGAATCCGCTTCTCAGACAGCCAACTTGTTCGCGCAGACAGCGGCGAGCTCTACCCCCCCGTCTGGTTCGTTCAACTTTGGAGGCCAGCCAGGCGCTAAGACCTCGAGCGCAGCAAACGAGCAAAGCAACCCCGCCACTAGCGGACCCAAGCAAAGCTCAGCCAGCAATCCCTTTCCACCGGCTTCTGCCGCCCAACCCTCAACCAGCGGGGCTGGCATCTTCAACTTCCCAGCTCAGAGCCCGGCCAAGACCGCCACCGACGCCACTCCGTTTACTGGTTTCGGCAAAGATACGTCTGGCAATGCGGATAGTCAAGCAAAGCCTGCGGCCAACATGTTCGCTCCGTCTACGTCCAATGCCACCCCCAAGCTTGGCTCGACCCTCTTTGGCTCGACCAGCGAAAGTCCATCACAGACTAGTACGAATCTCTTCAACTTTCAGAGCCAGAGAACTAGCAACGAGGATGCCCAGAAGCATGTGCAGAACAGTACAGAGACTCAGGCCAGCAGCACATCGAACTTGTTTGCAAAGGCGGCCTCTGGTGGCCCAAGCGAATCGGCTACAACCGAATCGCCGGGCCAGACCGCTTCTCCGAAGCAGGACAAGCTGGCAGAATCGACCCGAAGCTCCAATCCGTTCTCCTCAATCACGCCGTCCACTACTTCGCTTACTGGCCCAGCCGCGTCTCCATTCAAAGTCAACGGAGCGCCATCTGCCCAGGAAAGCTCGAGCGATGGTGTTGGAAGCCCTGTCAAGCCGAACGCCTCCCCAGCACAGACTTCAGAAGCCACATCCACGGCTCCTGCAGCTCCCGATTTCGACATGTCTAAGATCGACGTGAAGAAAGTCGAGATGATCCGAAAGGTTCGCTGCCTGAATCGCTGGATGAAAATGAAAGCCTCTACAATGTCAGAAACCGACGATTTTGCCGCTATCGCTCAGGTTTACCTGAAATTCTTCGTCAAGCACACTAGTGCGTACTTCGATGCTAGACCTAGTGCCCAGGCCCAGTTCCAGACTAAGAGCAATGGAAAACGTAAGGCAGATGATGAGCCTGAAGCTGGATCACCGAAGAAGTCGAAGGTTCCATCAAGTCAGGACGACAGCAACTCCGCGGGCGCTTCGAACACCGCCAACGTTTTCAACAGCCTCATCAACAAGCCTGCCCAGTCTCCTCTGCGTAATGTTGAGTCGGCAACATCGCCAGATGCTGAAGCTGGCCCGTCGTCCAACAATGTCTTTGGGGCGTCTGCTTCTAGCCCTTTCAACTTCAACCCCAATGGTGGTATGTCGGGCTCTACTACTCCTATTGGAAGCCCGGCGAAGCCCGGCGGCTTTTCACAGTCACCTATCAAAGCTCCAACATTCGGTCAAGTTGGAGCTACTGAGAAGACCCCGAGCGCGAAGAGGAGGTCTGAGGAGATCTCTTCTGACGAGCAGGAGGAGGAGTCGCAGGACGACACCACACAAAATGACAAGAGGCAGAAGACCTCTACACCAGTGTCATCCGCCGATACTGGCTCTGTACTCAATAGCAGACAGGCATCTCCTGATGCTCGCAACCCCTTCGGAAATCTCTCGCAGGAGGAGAGCAACAAGGATGGAGACGACGAAGATGGGTCTGAGGAGGAAGAAACTGTTGAGCAAGGCAGCACAACCCCCACGGCCACCCCCAAGCGCGTCGATGGTCTTTTCGGACGTATCACCAAAGACGACATTGCATCCAATGGGGACCCAAAAACCCCCGACGACGGTGGCATTTTCGGACGTATTACCGGCACATCGACCGATAACTCCAAGCCCGCTGCGGCTAATCCATTCGGCTTCCCTGCCTCGAGCTACGAACTTCCAGGCGGAGCTAAGACCGGTCCCGTGTTGAAGACGTGGAACGGCGACGCTGCATCTCCTATCAAATTCGGCACTTCGCAGCCAGCTGCCTCAGACGATGGAAAGAAGGAGGCTACTCCATCCGCGAGCTCTAATCCCTTTTCAGGAATAGCTACTGGAAACTCGTCCGCCAGCGCCCCGCTCTTCAAGTTCACGCCTGCTCCGACGCCTCCCGCCGGTGACGCATCCCCCTTCAAGTTCAACCCCCCTGCCGCTACGCCCTCAGGCACAAGCTCTGTCTTTGCTTCGGGCTTTGGCTCCCGTGCCACCACACCCGGTGTTTCTACTGGTGCATCGGAAAACGAAACGAGTGCGGCTGAGAATGATGATGATGAGGAATCGCAGACGGTTGATAATGAACAAGTCGCCCTGCATACTGCTCTGACTGATGAGGACAAAAAGACCTACGAAGTTCTTTTTGACACAGACATTCAGCCTGTGACACTCATGCACCTGGTTGACAGGTCAGAGGATGAGCTCAAAGCAGAGCCGAAGAAGGGTGCGAAGAAGTGGGAGAGTAAAGGGAAGGGACCCGTTCGTGTACTCAAGCATAAGGAAAGTGGCGGTGTCAGCATTCTCTTCAAGGCTGAGCCGATGGGTCGCGTTCTGATCAACACGCGCGTCCAGCCCTCGTTCCACTACAAGAAGGCCAAGGCGAAGTTTGCTACCTTCCCGCTCCCGGATGAGAAGGGCAAAATTACACCGCAGTACCTGAAGTTCGAGGACGACGCTGACTGCGCAAAGTTCGTCGATGTTTGCGAGTCAAGCAAGTCATCGTAGGCAGCTTGTTTTGCCTGCAGGTAGCCCTGTTCTCGAGAACAGTGAGAAGAAGATCTATCTTGACGGATCCTTTTCTTCACCTGGGCCTCTTTTCTAGGTCTTTTACTTTTTGCTTCAAGAATTTCGATACTAAGGGGCTTTGTGCGGGACTCGGGTGGGCCGTCCAATGACACATGTGTATGTCATTGGCTCGCTGGCTCACTATCTTCTCGTTCACCTACACGTCGGATGCCATGTCCCCGGCGATGAACGCCCTCTCACCGGATCAATCAGCCAAATCCGCCCTTTCTTCTGCCTCGTGCAGCTGCTTTCTAATTGCTTTTCTCCTTCTAGCGTGCTTTCTGCATTAGTGCATAGCGGTGGTGGGGCGTAATATGTGATGTTTCTTCTTGGGACGTGTACTTTTCTCGAGGTACATGCACAGGTCTGAGTAGGTATGCAGGATTTCTTCAACCCCAAAGGTTTTCATTGCTCGGCACTTAGAAACAAAAGTTTATTCTTTCAGTTTTACGTTGTGAGTGGCAGGCAATGCGGCGATATGGCGATGACGAAGACCGTAGTCTTTCAGACACATTCTTCTGCCTTCCTTGGGGGGAGAAGCGCTGTGATGCATGCCTAACCAGGTTGGCATGCAAAGCAGCACAAAGATCATTATTTCGGGTGTACAATAAAAAAGCAAAGGCTGAAGGTCAGCACGATTAGTAGATCACGATACTCCAATACAAATCAGAGGGTGGTTCTCTGTGCACAACTGTGTGCGTGATAGTCTTTGCGCATGAATATCTGGCCGTCTGACCTACATCGCCTCTATTGCGCCTCTGTTTCTTCTGCCTTGTTTGGAGGCCTGGCACGGTTTCTGTCCTCCCCTGCTGCCTGGCTGCAGTGCTTCTGCATGCACGTGTGCGCATGCGTGTCTTGACTACAATATTACACCTTTTACTGCGCAAACGATGAGTAAGAACACGCCCATCTTCGTCAGCCTGGCATGCGGCTCGGGGAAGCCGGAGGGGGTGGCCTTGTTGCACTACATTCCTTTCCTCTCTCTCTCTCTCTCTTTCTCTTCCAGCGTACCTTCCCGCATCCGCCGCACATCGTCTCTCAGGCTCGCTGCATCCGTCATGCTCACCGACATACAGAAAAGATCGATCACCGTAGGCAATAATTGCGGCTTGTTGAAAACAGACATGCCCGTACCTGTGGGGTTTGGTCGTCGGAGCGGTCTCGGAGAACCCCGAAAGGGCGAACGCACGGCTTTTTCGCTTCTGCATGTCTGCATGCATGATGCACATACAAGGAGGCGGGGGAGAGGAGGGAAGGGAAGAAAAGAAGGAAGGAAGAAGGGTTGTGTGCAAGCAGTGCAGATTGGGCTGACCCAAGATCATCACCTCGGAATTCCAGCTTGCCTTTCTCTGTGTTTGTTGATCCACCAGCAGCTGCACGGTGGCTGCGCAAAGGAGAGAGGACACGGATGTGACTACGTCAGAGCAACGGTGTGAGCCGCCGAACATGGGCCTTCTCCCGTACGTTTTGACCCCAAGTCAGCCTCATCGTGCGGCTGGATGAGGCGGCCGCGATGGGGGCGTGGGCTTTGCACGCCTCGCCCGCCAATGGGGACAGCCGAACCGTCGGCATTGTGCAAGCGTATTTGGTGGGGGGGTGGGCGTGCATGTGGCAAGGCGATTGGTGGCCTCGATGCACAGTGTCTTCGGGCGTTCTCAGGGCGCGCCATTTCACGTAAGGCTGTCGATATGGAGGACCCTGGGTTAATTCCGGCCGTTATCTGTCGTTGCGCGTTCCTGACGTGCCGGGAGTGAGGACGATTGGGAGAAAAGAGGGGTGCGGAAAGGCGGTAAAGGGAAACCGGTGGCCGCGACGGCGCGCAGATCGGTGGGTATTCTAGGCTAGATCAAGTTGGGTTCTTGGTCCGTGGTTCTGTGTGTAAATTGACGGGGTGATGGGGTTCTTATGCGTGCGGTGGCGATTGATTAGGGGGAGCGGGACGGAGCGGCTTGTGTAATCGTCGATCTCGTTCATCGCTGTGTTGCTGTTGGCAGGTCTGGCGCGACGAGCGGGAAGGATTAGCCAGGTCCCTGTGGCTGCAAAAGCACGTTGGTGGCTGGAGCCTCATAGATGGAAGCAGGATTGAACAATGTTGGCAGATAAGTATTATTGCTTGTTGGTTGCTGCTCAGGCTGGATGTGGAGGAAAACAGTTCTACATAAACGCCATTACATGAGCCGTCAGGAAAGAACGCCTCCCGGAAGGGGGGGCATACTCCAACAGAGAGAACAGAGCAATTATGGGAAACGGGTATTGACGCCGGGAACCGATCGCTTGAGAGAGAAAATGCCAGGTTCCGTGATAATGCCTCCAGTGCCGCCCGTTTGAAAATTCAAGAACGCCGTGTAAATGTGAAGATGCAAGATGATGAGGATGATTGCGGACAGTGCACGCAGGTACGAGGTCGCTTTAACGCCGATTGTTGCTCGATGGTCGTAGGAAAATAGATGATGTCGTGGTAAAAGAGGCAGAGATGGAATCGAATTACGCGGGAGCCGACGGAGGAGCGGGGGGCATTGTCCTGTCGTGGGGATTCGTGGGCACGCCGCCCTGGGCAAGGACCGCCGGTATCGAGTACTGCACAGTTCCGGCAATCTCGCCCCGCTCCTGCGCACGCTCAAGGTACTTTTCCCAGTCGGCATCCATCATGACGTTGGTTGCGCCCTGCTCACGGCGAGCAGCGGCCGCGATGAGCCGCTGGTTCAGCGGGATGCCGATGCTCTCGATTTCCTCGTCGCTGTCCTCGTCCATCATGTCCTCGTCCTGCTGCGGCTGCTGCTGCTGGGGACGTTGTGCCGGGGCGTTTCCCGAGACCTCGATTTCGACCTCGATGTCCGTCTTGACCTTGATGTGCGACGACTGGCGAGTCCGCCGCCTGTCGACCCAGGGGCCGATCTCGTTGCCGGTGGTGTCGAGGACCTTGATGCCCTCGTCGCGCTCGTAGCGTTGCCGCGCCCAGAGCGTGCCCTCCCAGCGGCAAAGGCTCGCGATCTCGGTCTCGGTCAGGCGCAGCTCGTCGAAGGCCTTGAACAGGCGGGCGTGGTGGGGGAAGCGGCCCAGGCGCTTGCGGTGGGGCGGATGCGAGTAGTTCAGGCCGGGGTAGCGGGCCTCGATGGTGTCGAGCGAGCCGTAGAAGGTGGCCGTCTCGATGCGGACCTCGCCGACCAGGTTCTTGCTCAGGTGGGCGGAGAAGGAGGTGGGATCCTCGGAGCGCGGGGTCGGGAAGAGGTGGTTGTAGACCAGCACGGAGATGGGGGTTTTGCGGTGCATGGCGGCGGCGTGGAGTGGTCGGAGAGAGGGATGCAGGGAGAGGAGAGACAGTGTGCCCGTGGGCGGCCAGGAGGCAGGCGCGGTCTATATGGCTGGGGCCCGGAGGGGAAATTGCAGGAAGCCGGGCGCTGGCTGCGGTAAAGGGCCGAAGGCGGCGTTGGCTGGCGGACTGGAGCGTGCTGCTGGACTTTTCTTGCGGGTTCCTGGGGGCGGCAGATGCACCCGAAAGGGAGGCTAAGCGGCAGGGCACAGGGAGCAGGCTCGAGACAGGCGGGAGGCGCTAGGCGCTGGCGAAACAGACTGAGGCCGTGGGTCGCAATCAGGAGGCCGCGACGGGCGCGCTGGCGACTGCAGGCGAGTTTATGTAGGCGCGGCTGTGCGGCCAGCGCATCTGCGCGCCCGGGATCACGCTGGCAGCTGCAAATTGGCACGCTCTGCACGTTCGGCGTGCCTGCCATGGCACCTTTGCGGTGAGCAGCCCTCCTCATGCGCGCTCATCTGACCGCGTCCAAGAGAAAGATCGTGGCCAATCGCCACCCGCGGCCTCAGCCCTGGCAGGGACGTGCCCTTCTCCCGCGTTTCTCCCCGTCCGCTAGCCTGAACGAAGCCGGCTTCCATGCTGGCAATCCAACAGCCACCGCGCCCTGACCGGCCGCCGAAGAGGCGGTCACATTCGCCCTGCATGAACACGTCTGCGCTGGCCGGCCCCAATCAACCCCCCAGCCCAAGACCGCTCGAACGCGCCCGCCGCAGCGCCCGACCGAGCCCGTGCTGCCAACCACGGGTCCACGGTCCACGGTGCTGCTGGCGAGCGCGACCCCGCCGCCGACGCCGACGCCGACGCTGCGCTGCGCTACCGCCCGACGACGCTGTCACTGTCACCGCGCGTGCGCGTCTCCGTAGGTACTGGCCCAGCGCCGCCGTTCCTGAGGATCGCCAGCCCGCCAGCCGTGAGCCCGCCAGCCCGCCAGCCCGCCAGCCCGCCAGCCCGCCAAACCTGCTCGCTCATCAGCCTCCCACGCGCCCTCGCCGGCATTCCCTCGCCGGCACTCCCTCTGACCCTCGCCGCGCCGCGGAGTCTTATCCGGCACTCGGCCCCCCACGTGATCCCCTCCAGCCCGCCCACCAGCCCGACCACCAGCCCGCTCGTATCGTCACATGCGACACGGCGTCCCGTGCTGCGCTGCGCTGACTCCGCCATGTCGACCTTCGATGGCATCGTCGCCGGTGGGTGATGGCTGCCCCTTCCACGCGCCCCTACAGCTCCGCCACGCCGCCTGACACTGCGCCCAGAGTTTCCCGACGTCCGCGTCGACTGCTTCCGTGCCAGCACCCATCACCCGCCGCCGTTGGCCTGCTTCCTGAGTCGGTCTTTCCTTTTTCTGCCACCTACAGTTGGGCTCCATGCGCTTGACCACCACTGACATGGCCGCTAGCTCATGTCCATTCTGATCACCTGCAGGGTTTGGAAGCCCTAAAGGCGCCATTCGTCTACTGTTCGCCTGCGACTCGAGAGGTACGTCGGTCAATGTCATCTTGCATCCACCTTGTGTTCGCCGATCCTGCTTTTCGGCCCGCCGAGGGCACCCATCCGCCGCAGCCGACGATGCGCAGACACCTGGCAGCTTGCCTTCGTGAATGTTGCTGTGCGGCTTACGAGGCCGAGCCTCGGACGAACATTGTTGCAGATCGGGTGAGCCCACCCGCTGCAATGAAACCAATGCCCTTGATCCCTGACGGGTCACTCGACGTCAAAGCCGCCTCTATTATTATGATTGCGATGCGAGGCTGCCACGAAACCCTAAAATGGTGCATCCATCAGCCGGGTGCACCAGTATGGCGGCACCTTGGCCATTTGGCGGCTTGAGACACCTGTGCGAACGACAAGAGCTTACCCTCGAGGCACGGTCCCTCTTAAAGGAAGATGATATCGCCGAGCGTGATCTTATAACAATTGCTGTCGTCCCTTGCACCGATCGTTTGCGCCCGCCCTCCTTTACAGTGCATAATATTAGCATATGACGTGCAAACGCCAATCCGAGCTTAGAGCACCGTGCGACTAATGAAGCCCTCACGATCTGCATTTTCCTGTCTTTCATCCCGGGTCAAGTCTAGATTGTACATTCCATGTCGTTCTGCTGCGCTGCCTTTCTTCATTTCCTACCCGGCTGGTTCACTGATTCGACTGATTAGATTCTTCTGCGCCTCGAGAAGTATCCTCACCGCATGAACTTCGCCAAGGGAATCCTCGAGTCTCGCAGACAAACATACAAACACTTGAAGAAGCTTCTGAAGACGATTCCGCTAGAAACTCCCACAGCCATCGAACTTTCGCCTGGCAATGAGATCCAAGTCACCCTCTTTGACGCCAACCATTGCGTTGGCGCGGTAATGTTTCTTATTCAGGGTCACGGTCAAGCCATTCTTTACACCGGTGACATCAGGGCAGAGACGTGGTGGATAAATTCACTGACGCGAAGTCCCGTGCTTCTCCCCTACGCATCAGGGCATAGGCGCCTTGATAAAATCTATCTCGACACTACCTATGCGAGCAGGTCTCGGTTCAACCGGGAGTTTCCGACTAAAGATGAAGGTCTGCGCGAGCTACTAACAAAAGTGTCAAACTACCCTGAGGATACTGTATTTCACATCGAAGCCTGGACATTCGGGTACGAGGATGTGTGGCTTGCGCTATCCTCATATCTCGACAGTTCAGTCCATCTCGATAGGTACCGATGGCGCCTGTACAACTCTCTGGTCACTCCTCCAGAATTGCCTTCATGTCGCGAGGCGCCTCCATTGGTTGGATTCAGTTTAGGAAATCACCACAGAGTCGGCTGTTTAACCTCCAACCCGGACGTCCGTCTGCACAGCTGCGAACACGGCACGTTTTGTCCGGCGACCAATGAGAACTCCGAAGTGGTCCGCATCATACCCATAGTGACAAGACTAGGTGATGGCACAGAAGTTGCGGAGGTTGGTGTAGGGGGTGGCAAAGGAGATCTGGACCAAGTACACGAGCTCGAAACCCACGACAGGGTTGCGATCGAGCAGCTGATGCACCTATGCGAATCTAGACTGGAGGACGTCCCTGATACGTTGTCAGACGTTCTCCATACGCTAACATCGGCGATGGAAAATGGGCTAAGCAGGATCCGTCTCTGCAACAGTGATAGCGATGTGCAGGACGACCAGGAAGCGCTGGACGACATGCCGCTGCATCAGTTGGTCGAGATGCTGGCACGCCTCACATCTGACGCGCCCACGTTCGCCGTTTCTGCCGCCGCTCAAAGCGGCAAAACGCGACACGTCTCAAACACGTCCAGCCCCGCGGCTGCAGCTGGGAACCTGACCCACGGACCGCAGTCGCGTACGATTACCTTCCCGTGGGCGAGACACGCGTCCTACTTGGAGTTGTGCGAGCTGGTAGGGGCTTTCCGCCCGTACGACATCCACCCCTGCACGGTAAATGAGCAGAGTTGGACGCCGGAAGATGGCATGAGAGCGCTGTTTGGGCACCTCTGCTCGGGCGATGTGTTCGTGCATGATAGGAAGATGATGGATGTATGGGAGGAGCGGCGCAAAAGGTGGGTAAGTGGGAATAAAAGGCAGCAGGAAGAAACACAGGAAACGCAATCCAGTGGTGATGATGATAGTGCGTCGCCGGACGAGCAGGGCAGCAATGTCAAGAGAAGGTGCATTTCTGCAGAAGCTGCTGCTACTACTGATGCAGAGATGCGTCGACCTTCAACCACTCCATCTAGCGTCCTGGTATCGTTTGAGGAAAGCCTTGAAGGAACGCCACAGGCTGGACAAGCGCCAGGTCTTTCGGACACATCCCCCGCGAAAGATTCTGCAACGTATCCGGAACAATGGTCTCCCACGAAAATAGATCGAGATGAGGAGAATGTGTGTGAAGACGTGGAAGACGTGGAAGACGCGGAAGACGCGCTAGAAGCAACGTCACCGAGCATTCGCACATGGGCGGCTAGAGCGGCGAAGGGTTCGAATGGGTTGACCTGGGCTGACTTCGGCGGGCTTGTGTGCACAGGCAATGGGCATGCGGAAGAAGAAGAGCTTTGATTGCGGAGAAAACTCCTACTTCTTTTTCTCTTTTCCTCTTTCTCTCTCTTTACCTTTGCACTTTCGGCACGGAGGGCCGGTTACGAGGCATTAACCTGGCTCGATTTTGCTTCCACCCCGAGGTAGGAGTAGACACTGAAGGGGGGAGCGGTGGTTCGGCATGAATTGTAATTGGGATGAAATCTGGTGTTCCAGGAGCAGAATGCCATCTAGGGAAGAGACAGGTCTTGATACACTCCTCAAACTTGGCGTTTTCCATCACGCTTTTCGAACGCGGGGAAGGACGATCAAGCTTTTATCCTGGTTCAAGATTGGAGAGGCCCAGTTTGATCTGCGGTACATGCGCAGCTTGACTCAACGACAGCCTTACTTATCCCGTACCAGACAACTCTTCAAGCATCAAATCAAAATATTAGAACAGAATCTTGATCGTCAATCACATTTCTCATAATAGTAAATAATAACTGCGCAGCCGGTAGCAATGCGGCTGTCGAGCCCGGTCTATCGAAGTAGCCCTTAGACTGTAAATAGCTCATCGTGCAAACTATAGCGGTCGCTAGCCTGCGGACCTGTCTCAAGTGGGTTATGTGGCCTTTCCCCAGCCCTGCCATCCTGTATTCATCCATCTGTGCTCAACATCAATTGAGGGCAGTGCATATCCGAAACTCTGGCGCTTTGAGATGGTGACAAGCCCATCCGATCCAGCCCGATGCGAGTCTCTCTCAGCAATTCAGATACCCTGGACTTGGTTCAAATTCCACGAGCTTTGTGTGCTTCTTTTATCTTGAGCGGCCGGAGAAGGCGGTCCGCTTCGCACCCCTCGAGGCCTTGCCGCCGCTAGACGCGCCACCTTCCTCACCAATGCCCTCGTCCAATTCCATCGCATCGGCATCGCCGCCGGCGCCACCACCCTCGGCGAGCTGACTACCTCCGCTGTTGGCGGACGGATGGCTCCTCTTGGCGTTGGACTTGTCCTCAAAGCTGACCTCGACGCGCAGGCGCAGCAGCTCTTCCTTGCGGCGCCTGTGCTCGCGGGCGGCGGCGCGACGGCGGACGGCAGCGATTTCGGCGTCGAGGCTGGCGAGGGTGCCGTCGCAGCGGGCCTGCCAGGCGTCCAGCTCGGCGACGAGGGCGGGGATGCTGCCGGGAGCGAGGTCGCGCAGCGGGGCGACCGAGGTGACGGTGACGCGGGCGGCGGCGGGATCGAGCGAGCCGGTGATGAGGTGCGAGTAGATGGCCTGGATGAGCAGGTCCTCGAGCGCGCGCGTCGTGGCGACGTCGAGCGTGGCACGCAGGTGGTCGTAGGTCAACTGCGTCGTCGGCTGTGCGGCGAGCGGCAGGAGCGAGAGCAGCTTGAGCTTCTGCGTTTGTGCGGGGGACAGCGTGGGGAGGTTGTCTTTGGCGGCTGTTATAGCAATTGGGAGTCAGCCTCAACCTTATCTTCCTATGAAAACCAACGGAGCGGGGAGCTGCGCTTGGACGTATGCGGGAGTGCGAGATGGCGTACTGGTGTAGTCTTGCCAGGTGCCCCAAGCGAATATCTCGAGAAGACGTAGATAGCTGGCATGTTCGGGCGAGTCCCGCAGAGCTTGGATGTTGCTCTGCTGCAGCAGCTCGGCAAAGACGTAGGTGTTGGGTGCGGAGGTAGCTTGGATGACCAGGTCGACTGCGGCGCGGGGCGAGTTGGCTGACTTGGAGAGGGCCAGGAAGGGCTCGAGGGCGTTGAGGGCGCGGGTCTGCTCCATGGCGAGCTGGGGTGAGGCCGATGCACGGCGTCAGAAGCTGGCCGGCGGGAGTGTTTGGGGCGATGGATGGTTGTGCGGCTCCGGCGTGCTGCCTTCAGCCAGCAGCGTCGATGGCGCAGGCGGCGGGCGGTGGCAGAACGGGCGCACGTGTGCACGGGCGGCGGCGGCGGTAGCGGAGGCGACTCAGCTGCAGGCCGTTGCGGCAGGGGTCCCGCGGACAGGTGTCGAGGGGCGCGAGTTTGGGGCGGTAGCATGAGTAGCACGAGTAGCCAGATGGGGCACTGTGCGTTTGAGGAGCCTGGCTGGGCTGGGCTCCTCGGGCAGGCGCCGGAGATCCAGAGATCAGTCGTCTCAGATGGCCTCCTGTATTAGCGTAAGCGACAACTGACTGCGGGTGACGGCAGCAGTAAAATAGCCACGGTGCGCCGGCGCCTGCGCCTCGTGCTGCCAGCCAGACTGCGTCTCATCGCGTTCCATTCTTTCCTCGTGGCCAGTCCCGGCGACGGCCCCAGCCTATTGTCGAGCGACTGTTCTTTGTGAGCCTGGACGTGCGCCGCCTGCGCCGCCTGCCTGACGCCCGCGGTACCAGCCCTGCCCGCCTTCCCGCGCTCGTCAAGCACCTTCCATTCCGGCTGCGTCGGACTCTTCCCGGACTAGCGAGCCTGAGTGCGCGTCCCGCGAAGCTGACTTATGCAGGTCGTATCTTCAGCTTACCGCAGCCGCTTCCCACTCATTGTCCTAAGTTTATCCTCGAACGCCCTCTTCGGTGCTGGCGTGCCGCCTTTGTGGCTGCTTTAACTCCTCGCCCCCGGCTTCTTATTGTGTCTCGGAGCCCACGCGCATTGTCTACTTCTCCACCACCACCACTGCGCCCACCACTGCCACTGCCACTGCCGTTGCGACACCGCGACCGCCTGGGTCTTGATTTGCACTGGCCACCTGTCTCGAAACAGCCCTCCCAAGGGCTCACGACCGCGACTCTTTCGCCATGGCCAAATCCTACCTTCCCGTGTCGACGCAGGATGTCGACAGCTCGTTGCCGCGAGCCTCTACCACCCACATGGCTACCACCACACTGAAGGTCGGCGGCATGACCTGCGGCGCTTGCACGTCGGCTGTCGAGAGCGGATTCCAAGGAGTCGACGGAGCCGGCAATGTCTCGGTCAGCCTGGTCATGGAGCGCGCAGTCGTCCAGCACGATCCCACCAAGCTGTCCGCCGACCGGATTCAGGAGATAATCGAGGACCGAGGGTTTGACGCCGAGGTGCTTTCGACCGATCTTCCGCAGAGCCCCAGCGGTGCTGCGGACCATGACAGTGACGCGGCTTCGGAGGGACTAGTGACGACGACCGTGTCTGTGGGAGGGATGACTTGCGGCGCGTGCACTTCGGCCATCGAAGGCGCCTTCAAGGACGTCGCAGGCGTTAAGAACTTCAACATTTCGCTGCTCTCGGAGCGCGCCGTCATCGACCATGATCCAGGAATGCTTAGCCCCGAGCAGATTGCGGAAATGATCGAAGACACCGGCTTCGACGCAAAGCTTCTGGAAACAAAGCAGGCTCTAGCGCAGTCCCAGCCCCAAGGTTCCGGCAAGCGCGGGAATGTCCTCACCACCACCGTCGCTATCGAGGGCATGACCTGCGGTGCATGCACCTCTGCCGTCGAGTCCGGCTTCAGGGATCTCGATGGGATGCTGCAGTTCAACATCAGTCTGCTCGCCGAGCGCGCTGTGGTCACACATGACCCTCGGAAACTCTCGCCAGAAAGAATAGCAGAAATCATCGAAGAGAGGGGCTTTGACGCCAAGCTTCTGTCCTCAGTGGATAGCGTGCAGGCCTCTGCCAGCAGCACAGCCCAACACCTCAAGATCTACGGACTGGTCGACGCGAAATCCGCAGAAGAGCTGGAATCCACTTTGAAGGCAATGCCTGGTGTCTTGGCTGTGTCCGTAAACTTCTCAACCTCTCGAGCCGCCATCACGCACAAGTCCTCGGTCACCGGCCTAAGGGCGATTGTGGAAGCTGTGGAAGCAGCAGGCTACAATGCTCTTGTGGCCGATTCGGATGACAACAACGCTCAGCTCGAATCCCTCTCCAAGACAAAGGAGATTCAGGAATGGCGCAGAGCATTCAAAATTTCGGCATGTTTCGCTATCCCTGTTTTCCTTATCAGCATGTTCATTCCCATGTTCCTCCCATTCATGAACTTCGGTAAATGCCAACTCATGCATGGTCTTTGGCTTGGCGATATCCTGTGTCTTATTCTCACCATACCGGTTCAGTTTGGCATCGGTAAGCGCTTCTACAAGTCTGCTTACAAGTCGCTTAAGCATGGCTCTCCGACAATGGACGTCCTGGTTGTTCTCGGCACTTCTGCGGCCTTCTTCTTCTCCGTCGCGGCCATGCTTGTGTCCTTCCTCACTCCTCCGCACACCAAACCTGCAACCGTCTTCGACACCAGCACCATGCTGATTACCTTCATCACTCTCGGTCGCTACTTGGAGAACCGGGCAAAGGGCCAGACCTCGAAGGCTCTTTCTCGCCTGATGTCCCTCGCTCCCTCTATGGCTACTATCTACGCGGATCCCATTGCCGCGCTCAAGGCAGCGGAAGAATGGGGCCAAGATGAGAAGGCCATCAGGGATGAGTCTGCCATGAACGGAAATGCTGCAGAGGAAAAAGTCATCCCAACCGAGCTCCTTGAGGTTGGCGACATCGTCATCCTTAAGCCCGGTGACAAGATCCCGGCTGACGGTACCGTCACTCGTGGCGAAAGCTACGTCGACGAGAGTATGGTCACTGGTGAAGCAATGCCTATTCTCAAGAAGAACGGTCATGGTCTTATGGCGGGCACGGTCAATGGCGCTGGACGCGTGGACTTCATCGTTACGCGTGCAGGTCGTGACACCCAACTTTCCCAGATCGTTCGCCTCGTCCAAGAAGCCCAGACTACTCGCGCCCCCATTCAGCGCCTCGCCGATCTTGTCGCAGGCTACTTCGTCCCGGTCATCGTCACCCTCGGCCTGGCAACGTTCGTTGCCTGGATGGTCCTCAGCCACGCACTTCCGAACCCGCCCAAGGTCTTCATGGACCACGCCAGTGGCGGTAGGCTCATGGTCTGTGTCAAGCTTTGCATTTCCGTCATCGTTTTCGCATGCCCGTGTGCTCTAGGACTCAGCACTCCCACAGCTGTCATGGTCGGAACTGGTGTTGGCGCAGAGCAAGGTATCTTGGTCAAGGGTGGTGCTGCACTTGAAATGGCTACGAAAGTCACCCATGTCGTTCTGGACAAGACTGGAACGCTCACTGTCGGCAAGATGAGCGTATCGGGCGCTGATATTCGTGGCGGATGGACCAGCTCGAAGCCCAAGGAGCGCCTGTGGTGGACCTTGATCGGCCTTGCCGAGATGAGCAGCGAGCATCCTATTGCACGCGCTGTCGTCATGGCTGCAAAGGACAACCTCGGACTTGGTGAAGACGGAGCTCTTGATGGTAGTGCTGGTGACTTTGAAGCCACCATTGGAAAGGGTATCTCCGCGAACGTTGAGGCCGCTATCTCTCCGGACCAGAAGAGATACCGCGTTCTTATCGGCAACGCAGACTTTCTGCGATCACAGGGAGTTGATGTCCCAGCGTCTTCCGAGGAAGCTGCCGCCTCATTCAATGACACTGAAAGCAACGAAGGCCTCGGATCCACCGGCGTCACCACCATCCACACCGCTGTTGACACCATCTTCACTGGCACCATCTCACTCTCCGATACCCTTAAGCCTACCGCCCGCGCAACAATCCGCGCGCTCCGCCGCCTTGGCGTCAGCGCCTCAATCGTGACCGGTGACCAGAAAGCTCCCGCACTGGCAGTCGCCAGGGCGGTCGGCATCCCGGCTTCCAACGTGTACGCCAGCGCCACACCCTCGACCAAGCAAGAAATCATCGAAGAACTCCAACGACCGCTCGCGCAAGGCGGCCAGGGCCATGTCGTGGCCATGGTCGGCGATGGTATCAACGACTCGCCCGCGCTCGCCACAGCCGCCGTCGGCATCTCGCTCGCGTCCGGTACCGACATCGCGATGGAGGCGGCATCGGTTGTCCTCATGACACCCAACGATCTTCTCTCGATTCCGGCGTCGCTGCACTTGTCTCAGACCATCTTCCGCCGCATCAAGCTCAACCTGCTATGGGCGTGTGGCTACAACCTCGTTGGCCTGCCCTTCGCCATGGGATTCTTCCTGCCCTGGGGTCTGTCCCTGCACCCCATGGCCGCCGGCGCCGCCATGGCATGCTCCTCTGTATCCGTCGTCGCCTCCTCGCTCGCCCTGCGCTGGTGGCGCCGCCCCCGTTGGATGAGCCTCGAGAACCTCGACCCCGCCGCCGCGGCGCTCGAGGCCGCCGATGGCAAGTCGTTGGACTCCGCAAAGAAGAGCGGCGGCAGCGGCTTCGCTAGCGTCGTGGCTTGGGTTAAGAGCTTCTGGGCCGAGAGGAAGAGGGAGAGGGAGGAAGCTGGGTATGCGCCCGTCCCGCTGCGCGATATGGGTGAAGTATAAGGATGGACCTGCTACCACCCTAGTTCATGTTCCCCATGGAGAACTATGTCATATTGTTTAGGGTCAGTCGTGCGAGCCGGTATTTGCTAGGTGTTCATCCGCACGTGTTCATGTTTTTTTTTTTCTTTGATTAAGTAACTATCTATTCCGCTGCACTGGTTCTTCTGTTCTCTCCTCGATCTTGGCCCGCGATATTTCGTTTGGTTTTTGTTTTCGTCGTTTACAAACATGAGTTGAACATATGCATGAGACTCGGAGGTCAGAGCTTGGAAGATGGAATCTTGTATATATATAAGAGGGCTTGTGACGAAGTAAGAGGAGAGAGTATTAGTACAGTGCTTTGGTCAATATCCAACGTGTGAAGATTTTCAAACTAGACATGCTTAACTCAGCTAGTTGCATGTGAATCGGACCAATTACTGCTGCCGATAATGATGATGGTTCTCAATTTCCTACAGCAGTCTTTGGTCTATAATATCGAGTTGTGAAACTTTCGCAGTCTGTCGCTCACCGAGAGCGGTAAAAAAAAATAAAGGCGCTTGGTCTGATCTTGCGGGTATAGTAGCGCAACAATAACAGGAAGGGAAATAAGAAAGAAAAAGAAGAAAAGGCAGAGATGAGATAATCGGATCGTCTAACTACTTCTTCACAAGAGGGTATTATATTAAAGTCCCCCCTTTAGTGCCAATCTGTTCCGACATGCCCAGTGGAAAAAAATCAAGAAAGTCCCCTAACATCTCAACCCAAAAAAAGAGCAAAATTCCTCCGATCCAAGTTGACACCTAGGCATGTTCATCACCGAAGCTGTGTTACTACTCACTATGCTATGATATGCTGTCTGTCGCGCTTCACCCCGTTCATCGTTCACGCGCGGTGAGATGAGAGAAGGAGAAATATGACCCATAGTCATTCTTCTCGTCACGAAGATGCGCGCCTCGCATGCAGTATTGCAGACTCGGACTCATGCTGAAAAGAAATAGACAGAAAGAGAAAACCGTCGCTATGCAGAAAAGTTGACGCAAAATTCGCAGAGAAAGAAAAAGGCCCGGCAAAGAGGAAATCCTGTCTAAAGCTATAAAGGGGCGTAAAGAACGAGGGTAATGGACGGGTAGACCAAGGATCATCGAGTACTCCATTATCCATCCAAATCTTTACTCAAAATGAAAAAAAAAAGAGAAAACATGAAGTTCAGAACGACAGGATCGGAAAGGTGCTATACGCGGCCTCGTTTAGTGACGTTTGTACTTCTCATCCCTCTTCCTCGCGCTCTCCGGATCAAGCGCGTTCGCAGCACCGAACAGGGTCGCCCCGGTCGCTTTGGCGACTCCAGTGAAAGGGCGCAGCATCACGACCGGAGCGTGGCGCACGACGGCCTTAGCCGCGCCGGTTGCGCTGCCACTGTCCATGACTTCGCCCGGGATGGCGATGATGGCGTCACGGGCTGAGGCGAAGTCCTGTTGAAGGTGGCGACGTGCGCTGATCAGTCCGGCTCGCACGCCAATGGGCTGGTCTGCGTAGTGAGAGAAAGCCTTGGGCCCTTCCGCTGGCGAGGCACCGGATGACGAAACATCGTGCCAGTTGCCGTCATCCTGTTGCGCAGTCGACGATGCAGCAGATGGGGAGACGGGTGAGAGGATGCCTTCGGCGGTCTGCATCATGGCTTGGGTGCCAATAGAAATCTTCGCACCAAGGCGCAGAAGCTCTGTCGTAGTGTTTTTGGCGAATGCAACCGCGCCCATCTGCGCGCTGCGTAGTATACGTCCATCCCTACTGTATTGTGCCATGGGAACAGTAACGATACTCTTCGCAGCGTTCATAACATTTGCAGCCGGGCGAGCTATAGCGAGGCCTGCCATGATTTGAGGAATCTGGTTGCTCTTGACATCAGGCATCCAGATGTCGTTCAAAGTGTTGTGGATCTTGTCGAAGCCCGAAATTCCATAGACGATGCATCGCCTGAGTGTGATGTTTGCGCAGTCCAGGATCAAGAAATTCATGAACTCTGTCGTGTGGCCAGAGCGGAGGCCGGCATAGTCAACCTTCTTAGGTTTGTAATCAAGCTTCAACTTGACCGTTCGCACTTCGAGACGTTGAATGAAAGGCTGTTCTCCAGGTGCCTCTTTGGAAACGACTCTATCGTCCTTGAACTCAAAGAAGCGAGTGATGAAGTCGAGCGCATCCTGATCGACATGCAGCCGTAGGGGAAGTACCGAGACCTGTATGTGTCTTTTTTTAATATCAAACAACCTTATATCGCTGTATGGAATGGAATGACTTACGCGAATCACAAGTTCCGATGCGGCCAGATTGACCACGGGCCGCACAGTCAGCATATCGAGGTGGATCATGGGCGAGCCGAGGGGCCGTTCTCCAGCGCTCATGTCGTAAGTGACGAATTTATTCCAAGTGGAAGAAGGGACATGATCGTTGACCTCAAGGTCACCAACACGAACGTCAACAGAGTTCTGTGTTTCTCCGGAGCCCGGAGGAAAAACCACAACATCAGCAGAGATGCCCTTCAGTTCAAAGGTGATCTTGGGACGGCGACCCCTTTCAAGCTTCAGACGCATGCCTCTTGAGCGTGGGCGTGCAGTTGCCCGTGATGCAGTGGTCGTGGCGTAGCTGGTTTCGCTAGCGGTATCGTCACCACCTCTCATTGCACGGTTGATCTGCCTCCGATTCTCCTCTGGCGTGTTGTTGACAGGGAGAGCAATGTAAACCGAGCCGAAGAGCAGATCTTCCTCGATGGACATGCCGTCGTCTTCGTCGTAGCCCCTCTCGCGTCTCTCCTGCGCACGCTGCTGCACCTCCTCAAGCTTCTGGCCAAGCTTCTCGCGTGTCCTCGGCCAATCGTAGCCATCGTACAAGTTCCAAATGAAGTGAACATCCTTCACCCGCAACGTCAGCGGACTCTTGACTACTGGAACTTCACTAGACTCGATATACTCGTTCTTGCGAGAGTTCCAAGCTTGAGCAGCTGGACGATCTGGCGATGATTGTCCGAAGAAGTCCTCATCCCATTGGAGCTCCTCTGTAGGCTCTCCAGGATCACTTCTCTCCTGAGACTGAATCATGGATTCCTCAATTGATTCTTCAGTCATATCGTCAAGCAGTGGCAAGTGACTGGGATCGTAGAGGCTGCCTGCGAAATGAAGGTCTTGGTCGTCATCGTCGACTACGATCTCTTGATCCTGATGGAGATGCTCTCCTGCAGGAGCCTTGAAATTGTCTCCAACGAGGGAAGCCATCATGTCCATGACCGGCTCAACCTTTGTCCTGTACTGGATTTCCTTGGAAGGCGGCTGCGGTGGCGCTAGCCCGCCTAAGACTGAGATAAGGGTCTGCGTCGAATCGGCGCAACTGCCCATGACGAAGAGGTCGTTCTTGAACTCCACATCCACTGCCCGGGGTCCGTCTCCAGCCGTCTCGGTAATCTTGACAATGGCTCTGGCTTTGGATGTGGTCCCAACCGAGACAAAGCCCCAGCGACAGAGACTGTGAACTTGAGGGGTCCCGAGTTCTGCATGTGAAGGCCTCGCATCCTCTGTTTCGTCTATTTGCAGGCGGTCCACATCATCGATCACCAGAAGAGACGCTTTTCTTACATCAAGACAGGCCGTCATTGCCTCATCCTGGACGAGGGATCCAGTGAACCGGGTGTCGGAGAGGACGAGGAGAGCCTTTGCACGGCTCTTGTGAGGATTCAGGCCGATCGCGCAGTCACGCAAGAGTAAGTCAAGGTTCATTGGTCGAGATGGTGGCCCCGTTTTCTCACTGGCAGTGGACGACTGTCTCGTAATCTCAGGTGATGGTGCCCGCTTAATCGTTGCAACGGAGGAGGCCATGCCGAGGGCTACATCATCTGCTGTGCAGTCTTCTGAGAGGTCCAATAGAGCCATGATGGTGGTGACCCGATAGTCAAGGACAAGGTTGAACAGCTTGACTTTTAGGGTGGGTTCCATGTCGTCTCCCAGCCAGCGTGCCATGATCATTGGTACAGTAGCTTCTCGGCCATCGACTTCAGTAACCTCGGTCACCACCAACTCCGAGCCATTACGCTCAGCTTCGATTTTTCTAACTGAAAGTGCAAGTAAAGCGGGTAAGCCAACGTGAGCGACGCGCACTTGACTGCAGTGCAGAGTGAGCTGCCCGATCCGGTCATTTACCATGACATCGATCTTGCAGTCGGCCAGCTCAATCATGGCAAGAATCCCAGGACGCTCATCATCCGGCAGAAGCTTAGCGACACTGGACAGCTTGGAAACATCTTGTCCGAGCGCCTCAAGCTGCTTCAACCCATCCAGGTCGGAGATAGCGAGCCGTACAGAGTTTTGAACTCTGACCTTTACCAACGAACCCTTCCGTCTTTGAGACAGCAGTGTATCGATGAGGATATCGTCGTCAGCCTCGTATTTGAAGTCGGTTGGAGTGATCAGCGAAAGGAGGTCAGACAAATCAGCCTCTGCCGGGATGAAAGCGTAGTCCAGGCGGACACCATCAATCTCAACGTCTAGTGGAGGCTTGTTTGACAACACTGCCGAACTAGTCATATGAGGACCCGTCACCTTTGTATGTTTGATGCTGAGTCGGACGCCACCTTTGCGTACAGACGTGCGAATAGTGCTGGTTTCCAGCAGCAAACTGCATGTCTCTCCTTGAAGCGCAAAGTTGAGGCCCGCGAAGCGTGCGTCAACCTTTGGGAATGGTGCTTCTACTTCGGCATCGGGGACAACTTTAGGTGTGGGTTGGTTCTTAGATGTAGGCGGTGGTAGAATGCATGTCGACTTGATGTGATTGCCAATCTTCAGGACTCCGCTGAAGCCGCCGTAGGAAGCAAATGTGTCATCCAACTTTTGAACATCCAAGGAAACATTGATTGGCAGGGTTGACACTTCAATGCGCTGGTCTCCACTCTCGTGTCTGTAGGCAACTGAGATGTCGGTTTCGATAGGCTTGGTGATATCCATAGTCGTCTCATCTAATCCTGTTCCCGGCCGGAAACTGAGAATGTCGCCATCATTGAATCCGAGCGAGAAGGTCCCTATTTTCAGATTTGCCCTCGGAGAACCGCGTTTGGTCTCGCACGTAGCGCTGAGATCCCGGCCTTGCAACTGCAGGAAGATTTCATTCGAATCCCACTCAGCGTGACGCAGGGCACCCATAGGTTTGTTGGTGGCCACGCTTTGGCTTGAGACCTCTTTGAGCAGAGCAATCCGTAGACTCTCCATACTGAACTTGAGTGCAATCCCGCCAGGGTCCGACTCGGCCTCATCCCCTGTGATTCTAGCACCCTTGGAGGGCTCTTTGGGAGTATCCACCGCAGAGGAGGCTCCGAACACTTGCTGGATTAACTTAACGAGACGCATGGCCAGGTGTACGGTCTCTACGTCTACTTGAAGCCGTACATTGCCGACTGAAACCTCGATCTCGTGGCTCGACCGCTCCGCTCCGTTGTTCTTCGGTGCTTCCGCACTGGGCATTGCCGATCGATGCTGAGTGGGTAATCTACGCGACTCACGCATGATACTAGCTGACGGTCTAGACCTTGCAGTAGATGCCGCGTATTGTGAGAAGGCACCAGGCACATCGTGAAAGATAGAATCGTCCGCGAAGGCGACTTTGGAGCGACTTGGTTGATCGGAATATTCAAGTGGGTCCGCATGATCAACGTCCTGAGCAGTTTGGTGACCGGGTACCCACGCGGAAATGGTATCAATATCCAAGAGCGGAACGAAAGCCTTCGTAGACAGATCGTCCTTACCTTCGCTAGGCGTGGCCGGATCAGCGCCAATGCGGCTGCCAGGCCTAGGGGTCTCGCAACCGTCGTCTCTTTCGACAATCGGGTCAAGAGAGGCAGGGGCGGCCGAGGTTGGCGGTTGATAAATGCGATCCGAGTCATTGCTGGTCACACTTGAAGTGTCCCACGCGCCGGGCATATGGAAGGATCTGCTTGATTGAGAAGACCCATCATCGATTGCGCTCATATACATGCTCTCGGCCTCTTCGTGGCTGAACAGTTTTGACTCCGCAAGATCACCTTGCGAGGAGGATGCTGGTGAAGGGGACGTGCTTGTTGAGCGATCGGATGTGCTAGTGTTCTCGGGGCTCGGAGGACTGTGGATCGCAACATTCTCGTCGCGATGTCCTGCATGAGAATCTGAACGCACATGCTCGGGCATAGGCTGAGACTTGGACGTGTAGCTTCCATCGTTGTCGACTTGAATTTGTCCATGGTCATCTGGAAGCCGACCAGGCAGTGAATTGCTACCAGAGAAGACAGCACGTGCTTGATGTGCACCCGCATTTGATCGTTCCAGGCCATACAAGCTCCCGCGGCTCTGAACAGGGCTTTCTTCTCCTTCGATATTTGTATCAAAGACGCCATTGTCCACGCCGAATTGGAGGATCGACTCATCACCATACAAGCTTTGCTGGCCAAAATCACCAGATGTTGCCGACGAAGTCATGCTTGGGTTGGCGGGAGCATGGTCCTCATCTTCAGCATCAGCGAACCTATCCGCATCTGTCGTCATGATCGATGCAGCCATATCTGGGAATTGTTGGCTGGACTGCGGGGAAGGTAGTGATCCAGATGTGGCTGACGGCGAGCGACTTCGCGGGGCTGGAGACATTGTGGCGACCACCGGACTTGTGGCGACCGGACTTGTGGCGACCGGACTTGTGGTAACCGGGCTTGCGGCGACCGGGTTTTCCGCCGCATGAGCAGAGTGGCTGATTGAATCAGACCGGGCAATCCTACTCGCGGTTGAAGACGCAGCAAGCGACGACGCGATCCTGCTCCTCGCCATGCTCTGTTCGTCCAGAAGAACCCCAGCGGATAATGCTTTCAGAGTGATCTTGCGTTTTCCCGGCCTTGTCTGCGACTGCTGCTCAGGCGAAAATGGCGCCTCAGGCCCACCCACAGTCAGTCCCTCAACCTCGATGCCTCCGATGTGGATAACAAGGTCTGCCTGAACGGGTTCGTCATCTTCCCAGCCCTCGGAAGGGATTTCGGTCTCCACATGAAGCTCGATATCGCCAACGGAGAGCTGCACGGTATCCTCCATGAGATGAAGGTAGTTGGTCAGATAGTCTGGCACAGTCAAGCCGACACCCATACCCAGCTCCGACTCATCGACATCGTCGCTGTACACGCTCGATCCGGTGAAGGGGTCCTGGTGTAGATGCTGCGACTGGGAGTGGATGGCAGCTTCGAGCTGTCTCCTTTCCTCGGCCGACTCTTCCTGTATGAACGACTTTGCCAGATCTTCGGCGGTTGGTATAGCGTCTGAGCCGGTGCCTTTAGCGGACGTGTGCCTCGTATGGCTCGCATCCTCATCGCCGTCCTGTGATAATTTCCCCTTGACGACGATGCCGGAAGTATCTATGGACACGCCCTGCAGGTTGGCGGGGACGGTGATGCGGAGGTCATTCACGTAGGCCTCGCCAACTTGAAAGTTGGGCGGCAGCGGCAGGAAGGAGGTTAGTTTCTACCGAAAGTTGGAGTTAGCATGATGTCAGTGCATCGCCCGACGAAAGTCTTCACGCACCGCAGCCTTGAGCGGGACCTTGGGCAAGGTAATCACGCTGGTCCTGCCCCAGCTGAAGTTGAACTTGTCCAGGTCGATGGCCGTGTCGTCGATAAGGTCGACTTTGGAGAGGGCGAAGCGCAGAAGGCGCTGCTTGACCGAGGGTGGTAGTAGAAAGGCCATGGCGACTGCGAGGCGGTGATGCGGGCGCCACGGCGCGCGTTGGGAGAGGCTGGTAGCGCAGCGGCAGGCGGAGGACGCGGCTCGGTGGGCTGGCGAGCGGCGGCGGCGGCGGCGGCGAGCGTGGAAGCTCTAGCTGTGGCCATGCGGCGGATGCGAGGTGATGTCGGTGGGCGACATTAAGCGGGCATGCGTTGGGCGCAGGGGAATGGCGAGAGGTGCGGGCAGGGCGCGGGCTAGAGCCAGGGCTGGCAGGCGGCGGGCGGGCTTGAGCTGGCGCGGTGGCAGCTCTTGTTTGGTCTTGGGGTGTCGGGCGCAGGTGAGCCAGCAACGAGACCGAAGCAGCACCAGACTCGAGCGTGTCACGGGCACGCGTGCTCAGTGTCTCGGCCGGCGATAAGCGCTATCAAACTGGCTGATGACGCGCTGGCTCGCTGCCCCAGCCGCAGCGGGCTGCACCCGCGCCCGCGCCCTAGCACCGCCCATGCACGCGCCTCCCCGCGGTCGCGAACGCGCCCCCCCATGCCCCTTTTCCGCTCCCTCAACTGCTCAAATCCCTCTGACCGCCCGGCATTTCGCCCAAGCCGACAATCGACTCCACATCACCGCTCCCTGCAGCCACTGAGCGCCAGGCTCTAGGTCCACCCGCAGCGAGCTCCCCGCGGCCGAGTCAGTAACTATGGACTGCGCATCCGTGCAGGACGACGACGCTGCCTGGCTGCAGCAGCTAGGCGTGCCGCGCCTGGAGGACGCCTTCATCCAGAAGTACCTCGACGGCCGCGACAAGCTCGTCCAAGAGGAAAAGAAACAGCGAAGCGGTTGGTGATCATTGCCAGAATCGATGAGTAGAAGAGGGTCTGACAAACGTGGTCAGACCGCTTCTTCCGCGACAGTCTGTCGCCCACGGCCTTCGAGGCCTGCTCCATTGTCGATCAGATTCGCTTCGAAGAGCAGCAGACCCTATGGACCAAGGACTACGAGAACACCTTGCTCGACGACGGCGATGTCTTCCCCGGCATGATGTTCTCGCTCGCCAAGGAGCGCATGGAGAGGAGCAAGCTGTGGCAGATTGTGCGCCGCATGCCCAAGGGCGCTCTGCTGCACTGCCATCTGGAGGCCATGGTCGAGCTGGACTGGATGCTCGACGAGGCCTTCAGCCTGGACGGTATCCACGTTTGGTCCGACCAGAGTCTTTCCGACGAAGCCAGCCGTGCCAAGGCCCCGTTTTTCTTTACCTACACCAAGCTTTCCAAAGAGGGACGCGCCTCCATATGGTCGGGCTCTTACGAACCGAAGACGCCGATTCCACTAGAAGCTGCTGCCGACTCCTTCCCCAATGGTGGCCGCGACGGCTTCAGGGAATGGGTCAAAAAGCGGACGATGATCACCTCTGACGAATGCTTGAAGCATCATTACGGCGTCAATGATGTATGGCGGAAGTTTGCATCATGTTTCCCCATCCTTGCGAGTCTGATCTTCTATGAACCCTTTTTCCGCCGGTATATACGGAAGATGCTCCAAAACCTCTATGCCGACGGTGTGCGGTGGGTAGACGTGCGAGCCGTTTTTGTCAATCCCTGGCGGCCCGAGAGATCCGAGGAGGTTGCGCCCAACCACGACGGGTTTTTCGAGGCGTTTGGTGAGGAAGTGGAGAAGTTCAAGGCTTCGGACGAGGGCAAGGGCTTCTGGGGTGCCCGGTTCATTTGGACTACTCCCAGAGTTCTTAACAAACGCCGCATTGTTGAGAGTAAGTGGCTCGAGCTACAATCCACTCCATCTGTAGCCCTCTAACTCTGGTGCCAGGCATGAAGTGTTGTGTTGAGAGTAAGGTCAAATTTCCTGAACTGATTGGAGGCTACGATCTGGTAGGCCAAGAGGATACCGGACGACCGCTTCAGGACCTCCTTCCTGAACTGTTCTGGTTCAAGAAGCGCTGTATGGAATCTGGTGTGGATGTGCCATTCTTCTTCCATGCTGGCGAGACGCTAGGAGACGGCGATACCACCGACGAAAACTTGTTCGACGCGGTCCTGCTCGGTACAAGACGGATCGGCCACGGGTTCTCGCTTTTCAAGCATCCACTTCTCATCGACATGATCAAGCAAAAGAAGATTCTGATTGAGAGCTGTCCCGTGTCCAACGAGGTGCTCCGCTTGACCGGTTCCATCATGTCACACCCGCTGCCGGCTCTCCTCGCGCGTGGCGTGAACGTTTCCCTTTGCAACGATGACCCGTCGATCTTGGGCCAAGGAACTAGCGGGATGACGCACGATTTCTGGCAGGCGCTTCAGGGCTGGGAGAACCTCGGACTTGCCGGCCTCGGATCGTTGGCGGAGAATAGCGTGAGGTGGGCCAACTTTGAGGACTGCTCTCAGAAAGAGTGGCAAGAGGATATCAAAGTCGGTGCTCTTGGAAGTGGCGTGCGAGCACAGAGGCTGAAAGAGTGGATTGCATCATGGGAAAAGTTCTGTCTGTGGATTGTGCAGGAGTTTGGCGTTGATGAGGACCTCAGTCCTGAGGAGTGAACGATGCTATACGCAACATCTAGACATGCCGTTCAACGTTGGGAATGATAAGGCAAGCGGCGCGAAGGTTGTTAGAAGGTTGGATTGCTAGGTTTGGGGAACAGGTCAGCTGGTGCCAGGGGTTTTCATTTCTGTCGTTTGGTTTGCTCTTCAATACGTTTCCTTCCTTGCGGAACCTTGGTTTCTCACTCAGGCGGGCTCCTCCCCTTGCACAGTCGATGTTTTAATATATATTGTATCATCACACATCTTGTATCATCTAATCACGGCCTCTCTATGCCTTGGATGTTTCATAGATCATGGCCGCAGTCGCGTGGGGTCCTTGGTGTCAGTGGGGGAGAGATATCCCATTATCCCGGTGCATATATATCCAAATCACAACTCAAACATCTACAAGAACTCCGCTCCGCCAACTTGATAGTAGTGTTTTGGTACGCTCTGGCCATCGGCAGAAGTTCTCAATGATGATTGAGAGGTGCCAGGAGCTTGCTGTGAGCATCCACAATCTCACTGCACTCATCCTGGCACTCTACGGCTGTGTCCCAGCCCTGAATCTTGCCAGAAGCAGTCGAGAGTGTCGAAACGATTTCTCCCTCGATGATGACGGCCTGCGTGGAATTACCCGACGCTTCATCTTACTTGTCTAAGGAGGAAATGAGCCAACAAAGCACGTTCACAGACACAAAAGAGTGTCGTTTACAGTTGATTGCGACTCCTCGGTTGGCAGACATGGGCTTCGCGTCACCACTAAGTTGCGTGTCGCCGGTGTACGTGCTCGCAAAAATGCACCACTGACCACTCGTACCTACTGCCGCATTGCATGCCCAAAAAAAAAAAGCACGACCCATTTGAATCCGTCAAGACCGACAGTCAACGAGGTACTCACGCTGTAGTCTCGGTGCTCGAGCTCACGATGCTCGTGCCCATGCCCGGCCAAAGCACCATTCGGTCTTGTCGCGGATCGGGCATCTTGCCAGGACACAGCATCGTCTCGGCTTCGAGGGAGTGGCAGGGGCCGAAGCGCACGCTGTACTGCGCGGCGGCGTTTCCGGCAAGGGTGAGGAGGAACGTCTTCTTTGAGAGACTAGGTATAGCTGCTGTAATATGTATCAAAGCTTGACGGAATTAATAAGAGGAAAAAAGCTTAAGAAAAGGTTATAAGATTAGCTTGATAGACAGCAGCGCACAGGGATGCCGAAAGTACGTTTTGAAAGGATCTGCAAACGCTGCGCCGGCCATCGCAGCCATTCCTGAAGAAAGGCATGAAACGTTTCATCACTCGTCGAACCATGAATCCACTCACGAATGGTCGAATGTCTCATGTATGTTAGGAGCGGGAACGGGCCGGGGGAAACAATAGGGATCCTGCGTTTACGAGGGTGGTGTCTCACCGCATTTGATCTCTGACAAAGTCGCCTATACGAGCCGTGTCCTGTGGTAATTAAACGCATAAGTAGCAGTGCTCGGATGCGCCCTCTAAACTAGCCTCAGAACGTTGAAAACTGATGTTTATTTCTAGTTGTCGGATCGTCTCTGCGTCGGAAAAACTGCCTGACGGTTGCTTGGCTCTCTAGGTCCCCCGACCTTGTGCTCAGCGCAATCGACACGAACTAGAAGACCCCTTTGAGCCTCAATCTTCTCCCGACATACCGACATACCGACATGGCTAGTCGACTCTATTGAGTTGGCTACAATGGCTCCAGAGTTGAGCCGTGAGCGCACGAATAGGGGCGGTGCAATATGATATTATTCGGGTGCTCTTAGGCCGGAAATTTTTGCGTAACGTGCTCTCGGGTGCCAGTTCATACGCCGGTACCAGGGAATGCGCCAGCTTTGCTGAGAACGACCTTGCCGTACTCGCGAGATATATAGCCCTTCATTAAGTTCTACGCAAGGTCAATCAGCGCGGAACGTGATACCCCCTTCATACCGGATGAACTTACCTTGTAGATCATATTTGCGAGTAGGCACTCTATTTCGTCATTGTCGAGGGCCTCTCCATCACGCCTAGCCATGCTCAGATTGAGAGCAGCGCCGAACTCAGCAATCGGAATTCTCGTTCGCCGGATCTTGTCTTTCTCAGTTTGGCCCTCCTTCGGCGGCTCGAAGCCTCCGACGATGAAGACCTTGCGAAGTAAATTTCGCAGGACGATGTCACGGCCGCGCTCCAGAGTCAAGTAGATGCGCCGTTTGACGAACTCATCTTCACCAGCAACAAGAGCAGCGTCAAAGCCCGCCAGATCGCCCTTCTTGATGCAGGTTGCAAGAGGGGTGAAGAGCTGCTGCAAGCGGGGGTACGGCTCCAGCAACCGCTGTGTTGGAAGTGTATGAGTAGTGAGAAGATGGCAAGGGATCAAGTATGTCAGGATCAGTTGGCGATTCTTTCTAGCATCCCTATGACAGAGTCGCCAAGCCTCGGTGAGATGTTCCTCTGCTTGCTTGTAGTCCTCGTCGAGGAAGCTCAGGACACCACTGTAGTATTTGAATGTCACCTGGTGAGACTTTGGAAAGGCGCTGAACGGCGGCATATCACCTCTGGCGGCGTGCAGGGAACGCAGGATGTTCTTCGAAAGGCTAACGGCGTTCAGCTTAAAGTAAGTCTTGAAGAGGATGTTGGCGATGTAGTAGAGTGCCCATTTGCGGGATTCTTCTAAGGGTTCGCTGGACTTTGTATCAATATTGAGGCTCGGCGCGCCGTCGTGGTGCTGCACATACCGATCGCTGATGCACAAGCCGAACATGCGGTTGATATTTCTGGCAGCGTCCTCCAACTTGTCGTTCTTGCCCATCGTATCTGTGATGTCATCTGAAAACCCAGCATTGAAACTCTTTCCCTTCGCTTGAGCGAGACTCTCGTCAGCTTTGATGGCGAAGATGCGGAGGAATTTGGCGCCGACATAAAGGCAAGGAATGGTCCAAGCGGGAAAGTGGCCGGCCGAGTAGCCTTTGATGAGGGCATTGACAACCCCCTTCCATGTATCGTACGCCTTGGGCCAGTCGCCATCCCTCTGACCTTGGTATGACGTCTCTTCAGCGCTCAGTATGTCACCCAGTGCGGCCCAGTATGCAACGTAGACCTCGGTCCAAGCACCAATCTCGGCCTTTGTCAGCCCAATGTTATTGTTTGAAGCAAGGCGGTGCCGGAGGTCATGCTGGACACTGGCCGAGGTGGTACTGCGGTGAAAGGCATAGAGGAGGCCTGCAGCGCTGGGCGGCGGAACGGGGGTGATGGTTGCAGCGACGCCGTAGCCGTTGGCATTAGCAAAGGCGCGCTTGAATTCGCCAAGAATGGCGTCCATGATGGGATTGATGGGTGGCGCTGATCACTGCAAGCCGCGGATAGGGACGCAATGGTGGTTTATGGTGCGCGCGCCCAGAGCAAGAGCGTCATCACGTTCGGGCAGCGTGTCGCGTCGGTGGGGCGGGGCGCCAGGGCGGGCGCCGGTCGTGGTGTGCTGTGTAGGGCAGGCATATGCGGCTCGGCACTAGCGCCAAAGCTAAGCGAGAATCGCACACCCGACAAGACATCCGCGAGCAAAAGTCATTTTCCTGCCTAAGACGACGACGACAACGGACGACATCCACACCGCCGACGCCAAAAAACATCAAGGTCAGTAAACCGTTGTCTCCCCCGCCATCGAATCGCCCCTGCTAACGCTGCGAAGATGGGTAAGCCGCTTTTCTTCTTCACCTCCACCCCTACGCACCGACCGGCACAATCGTATCGACGTCTGCAACGGCAGCTTTGTGGAGGCAGAGCGGGGTGATTGGAGCATGCGGATGCCTCAGCGCGAAGCCAGGCGCCGATTGCCATGCTCCGTGAAGGAGGAAGCCCATGAATTGCTGGCAGACCGCTCGGGACGCGCCCAGATGGAATATTCAACAAACCGCACCCGACCGCAACCGACACCCTTGGACCGCCCACAGCCACAACCACGCAAAGCACGGTCGACGATGCAAGAGACTGACTGAGTTTCGCAGGTCGTCTTCAGGAGTACCAGGTCATTGGCCGTCACCTCCCCAGTGAGGCCAACCCGACCCCCAAGCTTTACCGGATGCGCATCTTTGCTCCCAACGATGTCGTCGCCAAGTCCCGCTTCTGGTACTTCCTGAGCAAGCTCCGCAAGATCAAGAAGACCAACGGCGAGATCGTCTCGTTGAACCTGGTCCGTACACCTGCATCGTCCCTCGAAAATTGTACGGCAGCTAACGCGCCTCAAAGATCGCCGAGAAGCGCCCCCAGAAGGTCAAGAACTTCGGCATCTGGATCCGCTACGACTCCAGGTCCGGCACTCACAACATGTACAAGGAGTACCGTGAGATGTCCCGCACCGATGCGGTCGAGGCTCTCTACCAGGATATGGCCGCCCGCCACCGCTCCCGCTTCAGGTCCATCCACGTAAGGAATCTCGCGCGCACGATGTGGCAGTGCGCAGTGCTGACGGCCGTGTGCAGATCCTCAAGGTTGTCGAGATCGAGAAGGCCGAGTCGATCCGCCGCCCCTACATCAAGCAGGTCCTCGCCAAGGACCTCAAGTTCCCTCTGCCTCACCGCGTCAACAAGACGACCTCGAAGAAGATCTTCACCGCGAACAGGCCGTCGACTTTCTTCTAAGCGTTTTCCGGGTTGCGTGGGAGGAGTGCATGGGGGTCATACTTCAGGGTTATCGGCATTATGGGCACTCTGTTGTAGCTACGATACCATGGCGGTAGCTCAAAAAATGAATGAAAAGCCCAACGAATCTCGATCACAAAAGCAACTTTAGAACCGGTGGGGAAGGTGACGCTGGTTGAAAGAGGTCCAATGAGTGTTTCTGACTACATATCTACAGCTTTGATTTGGCATCCAGTCCCAATTTTGGTTTTCCCGACGTGTCGACAGGGCTCCACCACGGATAGGCGGCAGGAGCATCGTTCTCCATGGTATCGCTGAATTTCGGAGGCCTCTTCTCCAAGAACGACTGGACCCCCTCCTTGTTATCTCTGCAGCGACTGTCAGCCCACCACTGGTGGGGGAATATGCAGGGAACCCCTCGCGGGGCGGGGACTACCACTGACTTGCTACTAAACAGCTCGTACAGGATGCGCGAATCGAGCAAATGCTGCGCCTCGGCGCTCCCGGCATCCCTCCACATCAGCTCCTTCATCAGATTGGTGCTCACGACGCTCGTGTTGGCCACGACGTCGCCGGCGACGGCCAGCGCGCGCGGCAGCACGTCGCCGGGGCGGTCGCACAGCTCGGTGAAGAGCGGGCCGAGCAGCGGGTCGCCCGCGCGGTAGACGGCGCCGGTCGTGGTCAGGTGCGCGGCGCGCGAGTGGCCGATGAGGCGCGGCAGGAAGTACGAGGAGCACGCCTCCATGACGAGGCCGCGCCGCGCGAAGACGAAGCCGACCTTGGCGTCGCGGTGCGCCACGCGGATGGCCATGGGGAGCGTCATGGTGATGCCGACGCCGACGGCGGCGCCCTGCAGCGCGCCGATGACGGGCTTGCGGCAGCGGTGGATGGCGAGGACGACGCGGCCGCCGCTGTTTGGGGGGAGAGGGCGGGTCGAGCGCGTCAGCGATTGTTACTTTCTTCTTTCTTCTTTTTTTTTTTTTTGCTTCTTTTTTTTGGGCATCCTCTTTATCCCGGGGTATGTGTTCAAGGTAGTACATAATAGTGGACCTTCAATTATGCAGGGAAGGGGGAGAAGGAAACAGGATTGAAAGTGCAAAACGAAAAAAAGAAGGCCGGAAAGGGAAAGAGGATACCAGGCTTACCCATCACGATGATCATTAATCTTCTCTTTCCCACCGACGAAGCCGAGGTCGAGGTCGGCGCCGGCGCAGAAGACGGACCCGTGGCCCGTGACGACGACGCAGCGCACGCGGTCGTCGGCGTCGACCAGGGCGAAGGTGCGCTCCAGCTCCTCCATCATGGTCGGGGTGAAGGCGTTGTGCCGGCCCGGCCGGTGCAGCGTCACCACCACGACGGGCGTCGGCGTCGGCGACGAGGCCGGGTGGTGCGACAGCTTGATGTCCCGGAAGGGGAGGGCGGCGTAGGACTGCGGGAGGGATGAAGACATTTCGGTGGTCGTAGAGGTGTTTGTTTGTTGTTTGCAGTGACCCAGGGCACGAATATAGGCACTTTCGGAGGTTTCGGAAAAGGTCAAAACCAGGTGTGGAGCTGTCTTGTGAGAAACGGAGCGACTCCTGTGAGATTATTGGGATTCCATGACGCTGTTTGGTTGGGAGGGGTGGGTTAGCCGGACGTTGCGGAGAAGGAAGCTTGAATCTGGGGTAAGCCGAGGTCTGCCGCCGATCAGCTTACATTCTGGGTAGGGTTGGCTTTCAAGGTTGCACAGCGGGTGGATGGTTTCGTGACTGCATTTGTCCTACCCACCAACGCGTCCAACGGGGGGAAAGAACCGTTGGATCTGCGGGGAACAGTCAGGTGCCACTTTACTTCGCAGAACAACGCAGCCAATGGAGAATGTACAAATGCAGTTAATCTATGCAGCGAGAGCTTATATACAGTGAACACAAAGTCGTAAGTACCCAATCCAATCCGCCATGTGACAAATTTCCGTCCTTCGCCAAGATGCCGCTTGACCACTTAATCAACAGGAGAAAAAACTGGGGTCGGCGGGGTAGATATCTAGGTCGAACTGCCCCCAATGTAGACGGTCAAGACCTGCGGCGCCCCATCGAACACACTTCCCGACTGATCCACGCCATTGTCGGGAGCTACGTCATCATAAGGGAAGCTATATCCCCTTTTGTCTGTATTCGCTTCATGCACAATCCTCGAATAATGGTTGGTGATGGAGTCGGTGTAGTACTCGTCCACGCTGGTGGCCGGTGTGGTGGTATCAACCAACAGAGTGCTACGGTTGAAGGCAGCTGCCAGGCGCGGGATAATGGCATTGCGAAGCTGGCTTCCAGAAGCATTGGCAAAGGGCCCGGTGCTGCAGGAGAAGATGTCGGCGCTTGAGGGCTGGCTGAAGGTCTCGGTATCAAAGACAAACTGGTTGTCCGTGATTTTGCCTGTGACGGTACCATACGACGCCTGCGTGTTGACACTCAGAGATTCCGAGGCGTATTTGGTCCAGACTCGGTCGACATAGTCCTGGAAGTAGGTGCCGAAGTCGTTGCCCGTGACTGCGCCGTTGTTCGGGGAGAGGGCCCGAAGATTGGCACCGCTGGAGTCCTTGACAATCAGACTGGACCACGGCGCACCGTCGGAACTGGTCTGCGTCGTGAGAGCAGAGCAAACGGTATCGAGACCGTCTTCGGCCATTCCAGTCACCGACTGGGTGGCTCCCGCAGTGTTGGTGAGCTTCAGGCCCACCGAAACACTGACGAAGTCGACGTAGGTGATGTTGGCATAGAGTTGAGCGCTGTTCCAGGTGAATTCGCAGAAGTCCCACTTCTTGTTGATGTTGGGGTCAGAGTTATTGGTCACGGACGGGGTGACCAGAGCAGGTCCGGGGTTCAGGAGGAAGGTGAGCTTGTCGTCAATGCAGAACCAGATGCGAGCACCGGCAAGATGGGGGATGGTGACGGTTTTGGTCGATCCTGGCGCACCCAGCGGAATCGAGGCATCGTCTGAGAGATCGGCGCCTTCCTTGGAGGGCGAGGTTGGGTAATAGGCGGTGGCGCCGTCAGCCTTCAGGATGAACAGGGCGTTGTCGTTGTCGATGGCTTGGCCGGTGATGTAGGCGTAGACGGTGCTGGAGTCGGTGTTGTTCACCAAGTCAATGCTCAGGGTGTCTGCGGTGGCGCGGATTGGTTGTTGAGCTTGCTGGGGGCGGTTAGCCGGGACAGGAGGCTTGGATTGGCCCTGTTCCTGGACCTTGGGCTTTCGCAGGCGCTGGAGGCGCTGGATGAGGCGCTTGACGGGGCTCGTCATGACGTTTGGGGAACCAATAGTCGAGAAACTAGATTCAGGGACGGGGCGCAGACTAGCGATGGGAAGGCGGCCTCGCAGCTGGCAGCGGCCAATCTTATATACAACTACGCAGGGCTGGTTCAAGACAACACAGCATGGCAGACGGGTGACTGGGTAGTGCTGGAGGGAGATGACCGAGACACAGCAATGCAGACCAAGGCGCCACGGTGTGATGGCAGGGAGGCGAGTAAGGCGGCCAAGGCCAACGCACGTCCCAATGGCAGAAGCAAAGCTGAAGAGGTCAGTTCAAGCGGCAGTCGATGCAGCGATGACGATTCCGGCGGCCAGGCTAAGCAACGGCAGATCTCCAATCAGCTCTGGTCGCGCCATCCACGCTCCCGCGCGGGCAGAGTCATGCGCCGACTCAGCTCGCGCTGCCCCGGATCTACACCAGCGCCACGGGGCGGAGAGAGGAGCTACGAGGCTCGCATGACCGTCGCGGCGCGCGACGACGCGTGGAGAGCGTCGAGCGCGTGGACTCGAGGCTCAGCTGGGAGCATTCCCACCACCAGGAGGCCCGGCAGCCGGGCCGCTGACTTCGGGCGGGACCGCGAACGGGAGCGAGGGCCGGGGATGGCGGCGAAAATGGCGCGCGACAGGGATGGGGGTGATATTGCACGGCGGGCGGGAGGTGAAGACAGGTTTTGGTGGGGTGGAGCCTCCCACGCTCCCGCCGCGAAACGTGCCTGCCTGTCCGAGCGCTGCTAAGGCGCTGCTAAGGCGCTGCTGCAGCTGCTGTGACGCGTCGCACCAACTCTCAACTCACTCCATCTCGAGTCGACATCTGACGGCCTCCTGATTCTGGCGCCCGCTCCGCCGTCAGCCCTGCCGCTGACCGCAGTCACCTGGAGATCCTCAGCGATCGCGCCGCGCCGACTTGCCTAACCCGGTTCCCTATGTGTGCACGAGACATTCGGCACTTCACGCCCTGCCCCCTCCAGGAACGCTGTCCTATTCCAGCTAGGTGCCATGTATCATTGTCCCGCCAATCCGGATCCAACTCCGCTCACATGGACTCGGATGCCTCATCCGACTGCCTCTAATTCTATTCCCAGCGTGGGCCCCGCAGCCTCCACCTCACCGCCTTGCTTTTCCTTCACGCTTAAGACAGTCGCACCGCCCAAGGCCCAGCCCTGTGCATCAGCTACCGGGGCCCTGCTTTTGCGGCCACCCACAGAGCGACACAGTCGCACGAAGCCTCCAGAATGCTGATTTCAGCATTGTCATGCGCCATCCGCCTGCGCCTACATCACCGGATGTCATTCACTATGCCTCCACTCGCATGTAGGGCTTGAGGCGTCCTTTGCTTGCCGCAGACGGTATTGCTAAGTCGAATCATTTCTACTCCTTTGCGGCCTCGGTCACGACGTCCTGCACTCTCTTCTCCAAGCTGGCCCCGACCGCTCTCTCCAACACAAGCACGAACGCCCGCCTCTTCTTCTCCTCTTCATCCTTCAACCCGATATCCTTCACCCCAATCTCATCCCACCCATTCTCCATGAGCTTCCGCAAACCGCTCGCCTCACCCGGTAATCCCAACTGCTCCAACGCCCCCTTCGTTCTTCCATCCACAAACGGATACACCTCTTGCCAGAGCCACTGCACCCTTCTGCAAAAGATATCCAGCCCCGTCTCCCCCAACCCCTTCACCGCCTCCTTCAACACCCTCCTCTCCTCACCAACATCCCACCCAGCCTCCACCCTTACGCCCTCCAGCCCGCCATCTCCATCCTCCCCATCCCCCCACCTCTCCACCACCGCCTCCGCCAACCCGCCAATCTCCTCGGCCGTTTTCTCCTTGTGCTGCGTCCGCGCCTTCCCGAGCGCTTCCTGCACCTTGCCCTCGCCGGCCGCTGTCCGGACCTTGCCCGGCGTGGTCAGGCCGTACGGCGGGTTCAGCACAGTGCGGACGGCGCGCTGGCCGAGGGCGTGCGAGATGGGCCGCGACAGGATCACGGCCGCCAGAAGCTCCTCGAAGGGCGTGAGCCGCGCCGTGGCGTAGGTGCGCACCGAGGACGGCTGCGAGGCTTCGGCCTCGGGCGTCGTGTAGGGCAGCGCGTGGGGCGAGAGGAGGAAGCGCAGGAGCTTCACCTGGTCCTGGGGCGGCTTGGTGGCGTCGTCTTCGTCGTCGTCCTGCTGCCCTTTCTCCGCTTCGGCGGAAGAAGCGCGGTTGCTGTTGCGGGTGGCCTTGGTTGGCGAAGGGGACGAGTGCTGCTTGCTGTCTTTGCGCTTGCGTGGGTTGTTGCTTTCGTCCATGTCGCCTTTCGGTGCCGGCGCGACGTGCTTGTAGCTGTCCGGATGCATGGCGCCGCTATTTTCGAGCTCGGCCAGACACCACGTGGGCGACCTCGCGTCGTCGTCGGGCTGACCTCCTCGGACTTGAGCGCGTGTTGCCGGCATGACGGTAATGCTTTCGATTGCTCTTGGTCTCTGTTCCTTCTTTCCAAAGGATGTTGCAATTGTGGAAATGAATCTGGCTGGCAGTTTGGATCCGAGAAAGGCATCGATGCAGGAGGAGCAGCAGTCGGCTTAAGTCAGTTGTAGCGGGGGGCGGCCCATGACACTAATCCGTCTTTTGATGACGTCGTGACAGGACTTCCGAAGTAGGGCTCGGGTGGCTGGGAGGCGCACCGAATGGATGATGGAGGATAATCATCATCAGCTCGGAGAGATGATGGGGAGGGGAGGAGCTAGCTTAGCGGATCGGTTCCTGGCGATCGATCTTGCATGACATTTGCAACTAAGGGTGTTAGTCTACCGATGTGCAACGACGACTCTTCGTGCAACACACCTTAACGGCCAACACACCCTACCGGCCTCCGGGCTCCTGACTTGATTCTCTTCCGTGGCTTGTAGTGCAATTGTGATGAACCATCTCCTCCCATCATCGGTTCCCGAAGCGACTCCACACACGTGAACAACGAATCTCAGCTTTTTGGCCATGGCAAAGAGGCTGTTCTTTCTCCCAAACACCTTTGGGAGAAAGAACGGAACCCGACAACCTGTACAAAGCAGCAATCATCAACCGTATCTGAAAGGCACAACGGGTGGGGTTGCTTGCTGTTTGAAAGTCTAACACGGGTTGACTCCAGCACGAGCACTTCTCAGTTCTATCCGCTCATCCCATCACCCATGGTTCAACCGAGAGACAAGTAGAGCTGTATCCTTAATTACTACAATAAGAGAATGCAGGGCTCCCAGAGCAACCGTGACTACTATCGCATTACAAGGAACAAGCAAATAAGAAACTTAGAGAAATTAGACCCGCGTTCCGAAACCCTCCTTCCATCCGCTGAACCGTTCCCCTCCCGCCGTCCACTTGCCCAAACCGTCCCAGAAGCATCGCGATAGATTAAACTCAACAAGAAAAGGGGAGGAACCAGGCTTGCCCATGAATCATGACCGGGGAAGGTTCGAGTTGGAAAGAAGGAGACGCGTGCCCCATGACTTTGCCGCTACGCAACCAAAATGACTCCCCTCGCTGTCATGACATGAACGAAAAGACCCACAAAACCAAAGCAGACGAGAGGTTTGTTGGCCAAAAAAAGCTTTCCGGAACGTTCTTCATTGCCTGGCCGGGTATAGGTGTGCGCATGCGCATGCGCCTGCTGTGTGCGTGTGTCCGTGCATTCGTTGCTCGCTCGTACGCAAGTGTAACACTTGCCTGTTGCAATTTTCCCCGACATTCAAATCCCTCCGAGTTCGTTGAAATCATCACTCCAGTCTCGTCGTAACATCACCCTTATCTCCTAGAATTGCTCGCCATCAAGCTCTGCTTGACGATCATCTCGGCTGCCGCTGCTGCCGCCAGCCTTTCCTTCTGCCGGGATCGATCACGCAGGTACCTCTCCGCCTCAGGTCTCATTCGAAGGATCCTGAGGATGATGTCGTCGCTTGGCTCGGCTTGAGCTTCCTTCCGCTTCTCCTCCTTGGCTCGCTTCATGGTGCCCAAATTGCGACTCAGCATCACTGTCTTGTGCTTCCGGGTGGGCGTGCCGACCAAGCCGGCGGCCCCACCGAAGCTGTGGCCAGCAGGAGGCCCACCAAGATACGCCGGTGAGGAGAGACGGTTGTTACGGGCGTTCTTCTCCTGCTGCCTCTGCAGCGATGCAGCAGCCATTGCCTCGGACGTACGGATGAGGTTCTCTGACGATTCGAAGTAGAAGAAGTTCAGGTTCTGCAAGTCGTGATACTTGGGAGACTTGAGGATATCAAGAGGAACACCCGACGCAACGCCGGTGTCTTCGTCAACCGCATGGAAGAAGTCAAATAGAAGCTGTGATATGGTGAGCACGAGCCTCGACAGAGGGGGGTTGTTCTTGAACGCACCTGCAACCACTTGAAGACAATGTCCAACTCCTGCTGCGTGAGAGGCCTCTGCTGGCTAGGCTTGTCGCTCAAAGGCGGCACCAAAAGACTCTCGAGAACAGCTAGCACCTCCTTCCACAGTCTGGACATGACCATGACCATGGCACTGTCTGTGAGCGTCTCCTTCATGAGCGCAAAGTTGTCGTTGAAGTAGCCAAAAAGCGGCTGAAGCGCGTTCATGACATCTGCTTGCGAAGGAGCCTGCTGAACAGACGGGGGCCTTGCACGGAAGTACGAAGCAACCGCTGAGACGGTAACACCGCGATTCAAGAGTGCTTTCAACGCACGACGCGATAGACAGTAGTGGATGTACGAGGAGAGCTGCGAGAGGTCAACCAAGAGACCTTTGTCAAGTCTTTGAAGAGCTTACCTTGTCCGTAATCTTGCGAGTCATATCACGCTCCGACCTCTTCAGGGTTCGGAAAGCCTTGCCAAAGTAGAATTGGATGTCATCCTTCTCACCTTCCATACTCACTCTGAGCAGGAGACGACCCTGCGTGTCCAGATCAAGCCAATACTCCCTCGGCATGAAATCACGGAAGTGAGAGGGGTCAAGCTTGAGCGAGGTCCTGCCCACGCAATCGTGGTCACCTAAGGTATCCCAGTCCCAGATGGTCGCAATGATATTGAGAGGTCCCGATGTCGTGATATCAACCGTTTCCTCCCAGCGCGGGTTAAGACTGCCGTATACCACACGGGTCTTTGCCAGACGCTTTTGATACTCATCACCCAGAACAACGTACGGATCGCTGAGACCGTTCATGTCGCAGGCCTTGATGTCTTCCGCCTCGATAATCTTGATGGTGAAAACGTACTTGGTCATCTTCTGTCGCTGGTTAGAGGGTGGGGTGTGTTTCTGAATGACCTCGGCGCAAGCGTCAACGTTGACTTCGCGTTCGAGCTTGTCGAGTTGTTGCGTAGCATATTCGATGTTGTTAAGTTTCACGAGGGACTATGGTTGGCGAATTGTCAGCAGGAACTTCATGAACCTAGGCTATGTCGAGCCGAGAAACCATGATGGGTGGGTGGTGAGAATCATCGAGTACCTCTGGCAAGAACTGATACGGCTCAATCTTGTCTTTGTTGTTCCAAGTATCCTTCGCCATCTGCAGCCATTTTTCCTGGCGAGTCTGGCGCGCCGCCGCTTCTTGCTCAGGAGTCAAGCGTTCCATCTCCTTGCTGAACATAGTCTCAAGCATTTCGCAATACCGGGAAAGAGCGCCGCCAACCGCCTTCGAGGTTGCGGTCATGAACTTGGCATACTGGAGGTCGTCGTCCCAGTTCAGATTCACGATCTGTTCGATGGATTGATTGAAAGAACGGAATATGTCGACAACCGAAACACTATGGCGCTCATCGTCGGTGGGGATCTGGTCTGGGAAATCTATGCGAACTTGGAAGTCATCCTGCTTGACAGCGTTTTCAACCCATCCCACGAGATTCTGGTTAGTCATGTCAATCCAACGCCACACAAAGTCTTGGAGCTGATCTTCGATGTGGAAAGCAAACGGCCGGCTAAGGAAAGGTTAGCCTGTAACTGCATGGACTGAGTTGCACAACCCACTCTGGCAAGGCATCGGCATGGATGCGACGGATCTCAACGAGCTCCTTGTACAGATCGAACCCATCTGGGATAGGGACGTCTTCGCCCTTCTGCTGGGAAAACTCCATGATTTTGGCGACCAAGTCCCTAGCGTCAGCGGCGTACGAAGGTAGGATTTCTGCAACGAGAACGTTGAGAGGGTTGACACTGCCATCAAAGTTAGCTGGCGCACCAGACGTGTCAAGAGACTGAATTACCCCATAATCTCCGGGTTTTTGCGGTAACGCTTCTGGATCTTCTCACACAGCTTGATCACTGCCTTTCCAAGCTCGATAACATGGAAGAACTCCCACTCGTCCTTGGTGTCGGGAATGTTCTTTGCCAAGATCTCGCTGTACACTTCGGCTGCCCGCTTTGCAAGCGCATCTTTGAGCTTGTCCGAATACTCGTCCAGCTCCTCGGGTGTTCCGTTGAACAGGGGATCTTCGTAAATATGATTGTTGAGCACAAACATCACCGGGCCGAGAGTCGGGGGCTTAGAGTCGTAGCAGAACAGCATGAGCTGGAAGAGTTCACGAAGGAGGTCCTCATGCAATGCCGACAGAATCTGCTGCTTCAACATACAATCGTGAATGGTCCATTTGGTGTGATCGAACATCGTGGTCTGCTGAAGCATCATGATGCTTGACCTGTTGCCCTTCTTATTGTTCTCCAGCGGCGGTTGCTTGACGAAAGTGAATGCGTCATCCAGCGTTTCCAGGCTAATTTCTGTTTGCTGGTACTTCTCCTTCACTACATCCAAGAATAGCACGAGTCGGGAGAATTGAGGTACCCGCCAGCGCAGGCCAATCTCACTCAGCAGCTCTGCGGAGTCTCTCGACAGCAGCTTCATGGCCTGTGTGTCTCCAGTCGGGCTCGTAGGGTCTAGGCCGTCATCTTGCAAATCATATGTGAGGGCTTGCTTGACAATGGCACGGTAGAATGCTCTCGGTTCCGACGGAATGTAAGTGTAGGGGGTGCTGCCATCCTCAGTAGGGCTTGGAACATCGTTCAGGTTCAAGGAAGCCACATCAACCGGCTGATCGATGACGTATGAACCGGTCTCCGAAGCTTCAGACATCTTCCTAGACATTTCTGAATAGCCGGAATCTATGATGCTTGAACGATCCGGCTTGAACTGCGGCAGTGCGCCACCGCTGCTCTTTGCGAGCTCAGGGCTGGATTGAATGATTGCCAACATCATTTGGGACAAATCCTGGGTCTCTCCCCTCTTCCACGCCTCATACGCTTCTTCCGTGTCGAAGTCGTCGGGGCTCAGCGTTTGCCTCGTGTTAAGGCTCAGGTTAGTTTGGTAGGCCTTGAGATCCTGCAACGCAGCCTTCTCGGTCCAGGTGTCTTTCCTTGCATTGATGTCCTGCTGCACCGTGTCGTATGGGACACTGAATATACGTGACACAACCAAGACCAAGGGCATGTCCTTGACCTCGTAGCTCCGAGGTACCTCGACCTCGACGGTCGAGCCACCTGAGCCGCCATTGCGTTGTGAAGCAGCAGCCAGGTCCTGGTCGTGCATCAAAAGCTTCTTCTCCATTGTGGTCAGCCTTGACAGCAGCTCGGGCCTGTCGCGGGTCCAGTCGTGGTTGCGGAGAGTGGAGCTGATAAGGCGAATGAACAAAGCAACGTGGCGATCAACCATGAGCCGCCAGCTGTCGTCGTCCGGAGCCTTGCCTCGCTGCATGATCTTGGTGGCGTTGGAGAAGAAGATCAGCAACAGGTCCTCGACCCGGCGGTTCTCCTCCATGGTCTTCCTGAACTTGGGGTCTTTGAACTCGTTCAGGAAGCCGGCAAAGGTGGACTTGACCAGCGGATCATTGTACTCGGGCATCTTCTCCTTGCCGACCAGCACGCCGGTCAGGCGCTTGTCGAGCTCCTTCATGAAGCCATGGGGGAACTTTGTGCTCTTGCTGTCCCTTATCAGGGAGAAGTCCTTGACCAGGTCGGTGACGGAGGTCGAGGAGCGGTGCAGCTGCTTGGGCGCCGGGACGTGCTGCACGCGGCGGGCGCGTGGCTGGAGCAGGTAGGCGAGAAAGGCCACGCGGAGGGCATAGGTATAGGCATCCTGCGAGCTGACGACGCGCTTGCGGGAGTAGGAGGAGCTGCGGCGGTTGGCGCGCTCTTCCTGCACCAAGCTGCTGACGCGCCAGCGATTGTTGCTCAATGAGCGGCTGTGGTGAGACGAGGTCGACATTGCTGCGGGCGGGAGTGTTGTTTCACGGGCTTCTTCGAGGCGCGGGCTCCGCAGCGCATGTCATTCGAGAGGGGCGGGCTGGGCTGGTTGGGCACGGAGGGCAACGGCGCAGCGACGACGCTGGGCGGTGAGGCGGCGGCGGCGGTTTTCGAGATTGGAGGCGCTCGGCGGCGGCGGGCGGCGGGCGTGGGCTGCGCTCGAGACGGCCGCTCGCTGGGGAGGGTCTGGGGGGGTGGTGAGAGGGACGCGGCAGGCCGTCGCAGGTGACGGCAATGTTTCAAATTGCACCTGGCTTTCCGGGCACGACAGGGATGGAGCGCCCGTATCCACTGCCTCAGGCGCTTCCCTGCACTAGAGCTGCAGGGCTGAGGGAATGGCGCCCAGTGTTCGCGGGGAAGGCCCGCCGCGCGATCTGAGCATCCCCTAACACCCGCGGCTCCTCCGCCTCGTCCCCGCCGCACCTTCTCTCAGACGCACCTCCGCCCGCATTGCCAATGTCCACCTCGCCCCCCGCCCAGAAGGCGACCCCCGCCCAGCCCGAGAAGCCGCGCCTGACCGAGGAGGAGAAGAAGAACAACCACATCGCCTCCGAGCAGAAGCGCCGCCAGGCCATCCGCCAGGGCTTCGACCGCCTGGCCTCCATTGTACCCGGCATGGAGGGCCAGGGCCGCAGCGAAGCCATCGTCCTCGACGCCACCGTGAGGTACATTAGAGACCAGTATGCTGAACAGCAGAGGCTGGTCGACGCTGCCCGTGCAAAGGGCATCGACCCTGCCAGCATTCCGGGCCTGCCCGAGAACTACAAGGACACGCTCGACACGCAGACCGCAAGGGATGCGGCAGCGCTGGACGAAGCCACCAACGGCAAACGCAAGCACCAGAACGGCGACGTCGACTGACCAATTGCCCGTTCGCCGAACCGTTTGACCCAAAGTCCCGCCCGATAAAACATGCGGCTCCGTCCTGGTAGAGCGCGCTCGATACCGCGCCGTGGCACTTGGGGCGGATAGGTTTATCTACATCAATCCTGCACTCTCCGCCTCGGTCACCTCCACGGGCTCTACGCTCATGCACACTCCTCACACACATATTTTTTTGTTCGGTCTGGCTTCCGGGAAGGTTAGAAGTGCCGTGCGGGTCTGGTCTCACACCTCGTGTTTCCGCGTGCTTCTCTTTAATGCGTAGAGCTCTTTACCGGCATTTGGCGCCTGTTGTGGGGTAGTCGTTCAGACTTGCTAGCTATCCTTTTCTTGAAGACGTGTGTTCTTAGCATCTGTACAGAGGGGTTCCGCCGCCGATCGCTAGCGCGTTGTTGACTTTCCATACATTGATGAGGTTCCAACTTACCAAATCATTAGAGTACGGGCAGGTCCCCCATCCTAGGGGTTTTCAATCTTCAACGCCAACGGTCGGATGCGAAACCCCTATACTCTCGAGTATATAGGATGGCATGTCTCGGGCTATGAGCCGAGGGGCGTAGGAACCAGAATGACCGGCCCAAGTCGCCGTTGTTTTCGCCGGCGCACGGTTCTAGTACGATGCCGGTTTGCGGCGGATGAGGACTGTCCATGCTTCCTATCTTCTCCTCATCCAGTGCCACGAACAAGGCCTGCGCCAATGATTGTGCCTAGTGGCGCACTGTGTAAGCATACGCACATCGGTAAACTCCCTTTTGCGCGTGCTGTGCGATCCCAACAACTCCCAAGGAGAAAGTACTACCTATGTAAAGCGCATCACACTAACCCAGCCGTGCCAGCAAGGGAGTCGCTCACCGACGCCCCTCAATAATCAAATCTCCATAATTTGCCTTATGCGAACTATCCTGCGACGTGCCATTCGCGAGCCTTAATTTCTCCCACATTACCATCGCGCCGCCGGATGACGCAGCTTGCACTTAGGCGCTGGGCCAAGCCGGGATAGCCCTGCAACTACGTCCACGATCTTCCACGAAACCACAACGTCACTATTGAATTAGCTTTCATAGTACGGGGCGGATTCACTTAGTATCGCGAACCATTCACCAAGTGACAGGAGGGCAGTGGAAGAGCTGCAGCTCTTCCCAAATGTTCATTTTCTCTTTCATCCGTTAAGAACCGTAAATTCCACCGTTATTTTATCCGAATCCGCCCCTCATGACCATGCTGGTACGCCACAAGAATGACAATCAACCCCATTTTAGTGCCCTCCAATGACCGCATCGAGGAACTACGCTGTGTGCTGTCTTCCCCTTGGCTAACCCGGAGGCTTAAGCCTCCGGGTTAGCCCAGAGACGGTTCACCTCCTTCTTCATGCCCTTGAGGATAGCGTCCTTCTTGTAGAGCTCCTCCAGCTCCTGTTTCGTCGCTGGCCGGCCTTTGAGCGACATGTACAGCGCGAGGTACTGGGGATAGCAGCGCTTGAACTGGGCACTTAGTTCAATTGCCCGGCGGTGGTTGAGCGGCAGACCCTGCTCAGGCGAAGCAGAGCTAGCGTCGTGGAAGCTCTGCGGAGAGTCATGGTGGTGAACATGTCCCATACCCAGCTGGTGGGAGTGGGTGGATGAGGTCGACGAGATTGATGACGCCCCGGAGTAACTCGGCGTCGGAGTCTGTGTAGGCTTAGAAGCCTTGTACGTAGCAGCCAGCTTCTTGGCAGTGGGCTGTTTCGAATCTGCCATAGTTCCATCAGGCTTACGCTTTAGCGAAGGCCTGTCACTGCTGGGAGGGGTCGCTGTAGCCGTGTTGCCGGGCACAGGAGCGTGTCCTGCAGTCTTGCGATGCTTGACGCTGACGTCGTGCTTGTGAATGTCACTATCAATGTCGTTCGCCTTCCGCTTGAGGGTGCGGTCAGAGTTTCCGGGAGTGGTGACACCAGCTGCAGTGGTAGAAGACTTGTGGACAGTACGTGACTTCTCCACGTCCGAAGTGTTGAGAGGGGATCCAGTTGATGAAGGGTTTTTGGAGGATAGGGCATTCGCGACCTTCTTCGTGGATGTGAATGGTAGTCCGTTGATCTTTGGCTGAATGCTCTTTTCAGCTGTATGCTCAGACGCTTTTTGTTCATTCATCTTGCTTGTGGGCTTCTTGGGCGCTGCCACTGTCGGGGCAGTGTTGGTCGTTCTGACGGTGCTGTTTGTCTGTGTTTGTTTCTTGGTGATGGGCTTGCTGCCGACCTTTGTTTCTGACTGGGCGTTCTCTTTGTTAAGCTTAGCAGACACGACCGTTGTACCCTCCTTCCGGATCCGGGTTGTCTTCTGGAGACCCGTGTTCTGACCGCCTTTGTCGCCTTCACCTGACATCTTTGACAATGTCTTCCTCGCGACCTGGCCAACCTCTCCGTCATCGGGGTTGGACCTCTTGGTCTTCTTGGGTGGATTTTGGTTGGCCTGATCTTCAGCAATTGGACGTTTCACGGCCTTTGACAACGTCGTACGTCCGGTATCCTCCTCGCTAGAAGGCTTGTCGATCTTTCTCTTGAGAGTTGTGGTTCCCTTCTCCTCACCCTTAAGCGTCTTCTTCTGTCCCAAAGCAGTTGTGCTCTCCCCCACCAAAGGCCTGGATTTCTTTTGAGATGCGATTCCGAATGCATCTTCTTCGCTTTTCTTCTTCTTCGGCTCCTTCTTCTTCGTTTCCGTCTTCGTCTTCTTCGTCAGCTGGTTCAGCTTCTGTTTGTTGCCCATAGCGGGCTTCACGGACGGCGTTGAAGTCTTTGGCGCAGCGCTGGATGAAGCCAGGCTCAACTTGGACAGGATCTTTCCCTTGCCGCGCTCATGCTCTGGAAGGAGATTCTGCCAAATCTTGTCACGAGGATCAAGCCTCTGACGATCCAGCGCCTTGATGGCATTGTCGATCGCCTTCTTGCGCTGCTCCTCCGTCCAGAATCGAATGCTCGGGCTGAAGGGGTCCAGCTCTTTGTATGCCTTGTCCGTCAACTTCCACTCTCCTCCCTGCTCCTTCGCAATCTTTTCCAGCACCGATGAGATATCTTCCTTCGGGACCCTCATCTTGCGAGCAATATCTTGCACCTTCACGGGCTCAAGGGCGAGTATGTGGACGAGTGCCTTGCGTAGGGCCGATTCTACTGCCGATGTCTTCTTGGAGATTGGTGCGGAGGTCGGTGCGGTCGGTCTGGGTGAGGCGGCGGACAGGGCAGGGCTCGACGCGTTCGAGGTTGAAGCAACCAGTCTACCTCCCAGGACAGTTCCACGGCTTGGCTTCGCATACCTACCCTGTTGAAGCCGCTTCATTCTGTCCAGTTGCAGGGGATCGACTTCCATGGATACCCTTTTGCGTTTAGAAGTTAGCATGTTTAACCGAGCGGTGCTGATAATTTTGGGTGCCCACTTCGGAGCCTCTTTCTCCTTGCGGATCGCCTTCATGTTCGACTTGAGGGCTTGGAGAGCGGAGTCGGTCCTGTTCATGGCCTGGCTGGCCTCACTAGCCCTCTGAAGAGCAAGTCGGTAGTCGACGGTGCCAAAGAAGTTGCTGGTGACATCGCTGCTGCCGTCTTCCGCGTTAGTAGGGGCAGTCTGGTACAGCTCGTTCCTGAATGTCTCCTTTGTCGCGTCGATGACGATCTTGGTCTCTCCGATCTTGAGGATCTGAGGTGACAGTCAGTGAGACGCGTCGACACTTCAGCAAGAGCTTGGAGCACGCACGGGGTTTTGACTGAAGTGGAGCATCGGAGGACGACCGTCGCGAATGCTCTGGAGCATGTCGTCGATGACGTCCTGGGTCATCTCCACCTGCATGGCGCGCCTGCTGGAGCTGGGCATCTGCTTCTCGCCGATGTACTCATCCGGGGCGCCGCGAAGGGCGATGCCGACGCCTGACGCGAAGTCGGAACCCATGGCGAAGGTGCTGATTCGGCACGAGTGTGTTGTTGCGAGACGGCGGTCGCGGGTTGTGGGGTGAGTGAGGGTATCCGGGCTGAGACCGGAGTTAGGGCGGCGGCGGTTGGTGAGATGGAGCGCGAAGCTAGCTCGCCTGGGCGGGCAGCTTCACAGGCAGGCTGGAGGTGCAATTGGAGAGCCAGGTTTGTCGTCGGCGTGTGTGTATGGGGAGGGTCGGGCGGTCGGGGCGAAGCACGCAGCAAGCTGAGCGGCGTGTTGGTGGTGGTGCAGTGAGGTGGTGAGCGTGCGGAATGGAGGTAGGGTACGGGTTCCGAGCGGAGTCGGGGCAGCCAGGTGCAAGCGTGCAAGCGAGCCCTGGACAGTCAAAGCCGAGCGAGACGACGAAAGGGCCGGGCGTGGCGTGCGTGGGTAAGCCACTGCGCTGGCGGATCGAAACGCTTTGTGAGGGTGAAGAGAGGGCGGCGCAGCTCGATGGCGCTACGGCTACGGTACCTCATCGCGCCCGCAGCAGCAGGCCAGGGTAGGGCTTCAATGCCCGCCGGTACTGCCCGCCAGCCGTCGCACGCGCTTCGCCCGGCACACGCTCGCGGTCACTGCAGCAGAGATATTGCAGGCGTGCCGAGCACCGGTCCGCCGCGCTCCGCCGCCGCAGGCAGTCCCAGGGCTCGCAGCTCCAAGCCCGCCGTCTCGCAGGCGGCGACGCGGCCGGGGGACGAAGGCATCACCGCCAGAGCCAGCGCGGCCAGACTCCAGATCGATGGGCGTTAGCCTGAGGTGGGCTCTTCCGCTCACTGGCGCGCCCGCGTCATCCGCCGACCTCAACCCGATGGGGGATGGCTCATCCTCACCGGGCATTGCGGGCTGCCACGCCGCGGCGGCCTTGGCCGTTAACAGCTCCAGCTGCTCCAGCTCCAGCTCCAGCTCGCGCTCACGCCAGCTGCGGCTTGCTTTGTTCACCTGCGCTGTCCGGCGCGGGCCTTTGTTGGCAGGCAGCCACGCGCTGACGCCCGTCGAGTGTTCCCGCACGCCCATCCTTGCATCTCGCGGCGGGCGGGCCCTAATCCAAACTCATGGGACTCTGCGCTGATCAAAGCAGAAGGAGATCAACGGGTACAGTCAAACGTTGCTGGCCTCCCCCGGCCGCCAGCAAGCCCGCACCCAAGGGAACTGGACGCGCCCCGAAGCCGCTGCCCGCCGCTGCCCGCCCCAACACGGCGTCGGGCAAGCCACCACGGGCAGCAGCCGATGCCGGCTCACCTCACCCCTCAGGGCTGCGCAGGGCTGCTCAGGGCTGCTCAGGGCGCCGGGGGCCGGCTGGGTGTACTGTGTGTACTGCGTACTATGGGAGGCGCCCCCATTAATCGCGACGCACTCGCGTGCCCGGCGCGCGCCCGGCCCTCGTCCTCAGACCCCCGGCGCGGCGGAGAGGGTTCCTGAGCCCTTGTCGGCTCGCCAATGCTACGGCCGTCGAACCGCCGGGAAAGCGGCTGCTGCTTAAAAAAGGAAAACAGACGCCCTGGTCCAGAGCCTCGACGACCCTGTCAGCCCAGGCGCCCCAGAGCCCCCGCGCGCACCGCCGCCGCCTCGATCCAGCAGCCCTGCGCAACGCCGCAGTCCATCTGACGAGCGGCCCTGCGCCCCCGTCCGGCCACGGCTGGGCCACCGCTGGTTTGCGTGGCCGGGTTGGCGCGGTTCCTGCAGCGCGACGGCTCCTCCACTTGCCATGATGCCGCAGGGCCACGGGCCGCCGGAGGGAGTGTCCATGACTGACTCCGCCCTCGTGTTATTCGCGGGTGGTGGGGTCACGCTGCCGGCATGCAAGCCGCGGGCGCTCACGTGTGTTGCGCGCCAGTCACCACTCACCACGGCTAGTGGCCTGAGAAATGACCTCCATCCCTGGCGCGCGCCCGCCCGCCAGCAGCAGCGGCGTCCCGAAGCGGCGCGGGAAGCCATGTCAGCACGCGGGCAGCGGGCAGCGGGCAGCGGGCAGCGGGCTCATCATTCATCGTCGTGCCTAATTCTGATCTCCGACGGTCAGCCGGCTGCTTGCTCACCAAGCGTGCCCGCTGCCCCAGGCACTAGCCCTTCGTGGCCGACATGACGATGCGCATCTCTGTTCCATTTCCGTCCGCCGCCAGCAGTCGTTGCACGCAGCGCACCCAATGCCACGCCCGGCCGCGCCTCATCCGTCATGCGGAGACAGGATTCCAATTCGCGGGCCAGCCACGGCCCGCGACGCGCTGCATCAAGAGCCTCCGCCGAGATGTCCCGTCGAGATTCCCCTTGGGAGCATCTGAGATGGCAGCGCCGCCATTGTTCGCGGGGCGCCATCTGAAACCACGCTTGTGAAACCGGCCTTCGCTCTGCCCGTTTCATGGCCCCGACGATAAAAGGAAAACCAGTCGCCTGCCCGCGTCCAGCATCGCAGGAGCTGTCGCAGCCCCTTGCGCCGCCGCCATTGGCCTCCAACACCGACTGCACCCACGCCGCCGCCTGCTCGTCGTAAGTCCCAGGGCATCCGCCCTGCACGGGAACGCCGCTGCCGCCGGCGCTCACCTCAAGCGACCATTTATATGCCAGCCCTGGCTTGCCTTGCAAATTTAAGAACACGGGCACAGACTACATGTCGTTGTCGTCACAGTATGGGCGGATCCTATTGGCGTAAGCTCGTAACGCTCGGCCAAAACGGCAAGCTGGGCGGCGGTGCGCGGGTATATCTGCGCGGGCAAAAGAAGGGGATCAGCAGCGCTCGTTTGGGGCATCGAGGAATGCGTGCTCCGTCCGTTGTCGCCGTCCGCTCGTCGTACGACTGACCGGCGACATGTCTTGGGCCGCCGCACCAGACGACCGCGGCAACTACGCCCGCCGTGCCGGCAGCGGCAAGCGACTTCTGGCGGTCTGCCATTTTCCAATCAATCTTACCGTGCTGGCCGACGTCCGTCGAAACGGGCTGCGTCGCAGCGCCCAGGCCATCTCCGCCACCACCGCTAAGCGCATCGCCCGTGACGTGCGCTCCCTAGGTCAACAACACGGTTTAGCCGCGCCCCCCTCCAGAATCTCCCCGTCACCCGTGCGCCCAAGTTAATATGGGATTGGAAAAGGAGCGGTGCGGCCTCGGCCATGGGACGACACTGACCTGAGAGTAGCCCAAGAGAACGATCCTCGAATCCGGGCACGCCTCGACGTACGCCGTCAGTTGGCGCTTGGTAGCACTCATCCCCTGCTGCGTGCTGGCAACCTAGCTAAATGATCTCCTCGTAATCGGCGTCTCCGTTGGCCGCAATCATCGACTTCGCCAGCGTTATCACCTCCCCCCGCTATTCTTCCGTCGTGCCTCTGGCCATCGTGATGTGGACGGTAGCGCAGCTCGTATGGCGCCCTGCGGGAAGCGCATGGCACCACGGCAACGCAAGCGCGGCCGCCAGTACAGGAACAAGCATCTCAGCCACAGGACGAAGCTCTGAGCACGGCACCGACTAGTGAATGCCGGCTACGAAATGTAGGTATGATGAATGAGGAACGAACCAACCCTGCATCCTGGGCCATCCCAATGCTTCGCACGTCACTGCTTTATACCATGGTACACCGGAGCTAAGAACCAAAGACTTCGTTATACATGCCAAGTAAGTGAAGTTAGTTTAAGGAGCTATACGGAACTACCTAAATTGGGCAAGCGGGGTTCGTCCTCAGAACTTAGCCGCCCGTTGATCCGGCACATGGGGATTCTCATATGGCGGAGAGGCTGCCTTGTGAAGTCTGAACGGTAAGCCGCATTGCTCTTCTGTTGACGCTTGAAATAGGACTATGAGCGGGCGCTTAGGCGGGACTGCTGCAGTCTTTGAGCTAAAACTCCTACAGTATGTCGAACGGTCAGTTCGTTCAACTACATCTGGGACCGATGGTCTTTCTGAATGAATTTTTTCGTTGAGACTGCTCTGTTGTCTCGTCATGCTCTCCGCCCTGAACCGTTCGGCACTAGCGTACCATAGCGTATTGCTGTGAGCTCCACTGAAACCGATGCAGTACTACTACAGGATGTTATTAGCAGCTCTTTCCACCCCACATAGCAACCGAAGTCCGAAGCTCTTGGGCGTACGCCGGAACTAGCTCTTTTGGGACCCGTGTAGCAGGAGAGCTGCCGGATCCTCAGGGACGAAATGCAGGTCTGGCCAGGCTCATCACCTGCAGACTCTGCTCGAAGTAGCTGCTCGCCTTCTCTGCCTGGAAGAGAAGGCCGGGATTTCCAATTTGTCAATGTCTGGACTCCCTGAGATGCGGAGTGTGTGCGAAACTAGAGCGGGAAACCCTGCTACCCCATGATATTCTGGAAACCCAGCTTCCTTGTTCTGAGCATAGTGCTCGGATTGGAGGGTGCAGTGTCGAAAGTAAGAAGCCGGCCATATTCGGGGCAATAGCCGTGCTTGCAGCCAGATCCAGAACCAACTTCCTTTTCCATATGCAGCAGCCGGCCTTCTTCCACGCTCGCATAGAAAAAAGGTACGCATCATATTTTCTGGTCCCGTCCCTCCAGCCGGCTTCCGAATGTTGGCCCAAGATGCGGGGCAGGTAGGCGCTAAACAGCACACTCAACACCCAAGCCGGTGCAGCAAAAACGCCTCGTCCATGGCCAACAGCTCTCCACACGTCGAAAAGAGCGATCGACGATCCAGCCACTCAGTACTGCGTCGCGCTTAGATTTCCCCCGGCGGCGGGCTTAAAGCCACTCGCCCAGACAAGGCACGAGTTTCCCACATGCAGGCACGGGCGGAGGCGCAACACAGACACACACCCCCAAACACACGTCCAAACACACACACATGCACACGTACGGGCAACGAGAGTGACCCTGTCGGGCAATTTGAATGCACGACACACAGATCATTCGATTCTACCCCTCGCGTTTCGCGGTTCTGGTACCTTTTAGCTCCCCAGAACCACCCTTTCCCCGCCGTCCATAGTGATCCCTTGGAACCCTCTTCCGTAGGTAACCCTCGTCGAACACACCACCCCACGCCGCCGTTCCGAGCTCAACCAGAAAAACCCCCCGAGGCTAGGACCACCCCAAAAATAAGGCGAACGGCCTCCCACACGCGTCATCAGCCACGCAGCTTTTCCACCGTCAGCAGTAGTGCATGTACTCGGACCACCGCCAATGATATCACTTGGCGAGAGGGAAAAAGGCTCTTGGCTGCATTTATTCGTAGGCCAACCTGTTGCACGTGCATGTATGTCTCCGTGCGGACGTACGCGTCATACGGATTCGGCATGATGCGCGTGCCTACCGGGCACGAAGGAACGCAAAACTCAAAGAAAGATTTATATTGTTTAAAAAAAAAAAGTAAAACCGGCGGGGTCTAGTGAAGAAGGGGGGTGGCCATAACGTGGGGAAGGAAAGTCTAAACGCAAGCAGCGTTACGTACTAGGCATGGCAGGGACCAGAAACGTGGCTGGGCGGATATTCTCAAACGACAACTAGTGGTGGAGGGAGGAGGATGAGGGCAGTGAACTAGGAGCCAAAAAAAAAAAAGGAAGGGAAAACACATGACTGCTGAGCTGTTCATGTGCGACAATATCCGTTGCGTGTCTGATCCCCTCTCCCTTTTTCCCGCGCCCCCCGCCTTTCATGTCGTTGTCGCACTGCATTTCCTGGATTTCCCACCCGGGTTCCCGCCCTGCCTCCCGCCCCCGGCTGTGCTCATGCTCACTCTCTCCGTGTTTCAGTTGCCGTTATTTATTTTCTCCGCTGTATCGAACAATACCGCAGTACAGCACAAAAGCGCATTTGGAAAAGGGATCACGAGTATGAAGGTCAGCGGTTGGGGCGGCATTTTGTGGGGGTGAGGTATTGCGTGCATAGTAGCAATAAATATGGAATACGGCAGCGGCGGGACGATGATGCGCATGCCTCATGCCGTGTACATGTTACTTTACCGGTTTTTCCTGCCGCCGTCTGCACCACTCCATCTGCATCGGTCAGGAATCGCTTCCCTCTGACATGCTCCGGGGAGGGAAGAAAGAAGCGCGTGGGTGGGGTGATCGGAACGTTCTTTGACCACCACTCCGGTCCGAAATAGTAACCGTTTCGCCACCCTTGCAGGCTCTACCCCATGGTGACAGTTGGGGAAGGAAGAAACGGTGGCTGGGAAGCGTCGACAGAAGAAGGCTGATCTGCCGTTTTGCATGCGTATGAGGATTTGAGAATCCGGCAAGGGTCCATGCAGGAACAGCTTCGACTGAGAAGCAAGGTGCTGTGATGGCGCTTGCATGGATGAAACACCACCTGAGGAATGACAATTTATCCTGTCGGAGCATGGGCTAAGTATAAGCGGTAAGCGTGCACCTGTATTAGATGCTCGAGGTGACGTCTGATCGTGTGTCCCCCTGCGCTTCTATCATTATAAGCTACGTCAACTTGATATGAAGGTACCCATCACCCATCACCGTGTACGACTGTGCTCCGGAAACATCGAAACTTGTTCTAGCTTCATGTTCAGCTCGTGGCCGAAGCACGAACGGGACGCTCGCCCCAAGCAAGACGTGCATCGATGCTGGACTGTGGGAGCCAAGTAGGCATCGGCTTGGCAGACTTCATCCAGGGACACCTGAGGCCGGTAATTATAGCAAGACTCCCAGTTTGTCCGGTGCATTTGACTACCACTTGCGCAATTACGGACCGCGGAGACAGTGAGTAGTCGGGCAGCAGTGGTTGCGGCTCTATTTCAGATCCGTCAGCTGGTTTAGGGCTTGCGGTCATCACCAGGCCAAGCAGCGCGTAGAACAAATCTCACTAGTCTGTGGCGTACGATGTGCATAGTATCATGCGTAGCTCGGCCAGAGGAAAGCGAGTCTCGTTCTTTGTGTCGTTCCGTATGGATACCAGGCTATGAAGGGTTACACTCAAGGTAACCATGACGTCTGTGGTCAGGGGGTCGGTTGAGCGATAGCGGGCATCAAAGCCCCTGCAACAGCTGTCACAATGCATTGCGAAGAGTCGGGCGGAAGCCTCGAAGGTATCGTAGGGGCAACTTTCAGAGACGTAGACAAAGGTAGCTCTAGCGGGTAGAGCAAGCTCTTGCACAATTCAGATACGTCGCCACCAGGAAAGGTTGAACATATGGGCTGTTGCTTCGAAGTGAAGCTTGAATTCTGCAGTGGATCTCATTTCCGAAGTGACACCCCTGTCAAGACACGGAAGCCCGTGGAGATGCTGATCTGAAGCGAAGAGTCGTAGTAGTTCAAAAGCGCGTCGAGCCACGACGGATGTCGGCGGTGGTAGCGATGGTGATTCTTCGGGTGGTACCGTCGAGTCTTCTCCAAGCCATAGGATCACCTCGCAATTTTCATATCTCTCCCATCATTGCGACCTGGCTTGATTGTTCTTTGTCGTCCCGCTGGTTTATGCACAGCGCATCAATCCGTATTGTGCGAGCAGCCAGCGGGCCTCAAAGCCGGCGAAGAGCCAGCCATGAGTTTTCGGTAACATCTATAGGCCAATGGTCGAGGAGTATCCGATGCGTTATACTAGTATCCCCCCATACATAGGACAGGGCCTCGTACTTTGTCTCTCCGTCGAAAAGAGTGGTATTGAGGCTGCAGCGGACGTCGTCTGCCCAGGAGCCAGGGTGCAAGGTGACGACTCGAATCTGGTAACGATCCGCACTCAACGGCGTGTATTTGTAGACTGAGGTCAATTTGAATACTGTCAGAAGACAACATACCGTGTTAGCGAAGTCTCATGCATGTGCCCTGCAGCGGGTGGCTAGCGTCAGGCATAAATGCCAAGAACGGGTCTTGGTCGAAGTTGCAAGATGCTCCTGAATAAAACCCATCTTCTGGAAGGTGTGCTGGGGAACAAATAAATGTCATGAACAAAGCAATTACGCCCGTGTGGACACGGGGTTCGAATCATCCTCCGAAGAGGTCAGTGAGCAGAAAAGCAATTCCCCGTATGTGGCCTTTGCCATGCAACCCCCCAAAACTGGAACAGACTCCCCCGGCCACAGCCCAATACCCTCTACGCCAGCCCAAAGACACAAACCGTGGGACCCAGCCCCAATGCACAGCCGCCTGGTATCGTGTAAAGTCAATTGTGCAACGCGAACGACGTCTACGCAGCAAGCTCCTCCTCGGTAAGGTCGCGGTGGCGGGCGAGGACGTTGCGCTTGAATTCCTCAAAGTCGTTGTCCCAGAGCTCAGCGGCCTGGCCGTTCAGCGGGCTTGCACTGGCCGGCTGTTAGTAGACCAAGACCAAACACATCTCGCTCGACTTACTTGTTCGGCTCGCCAAGCAAGCTCTGCAGGCTCAGAAGCACCGACTGCACGTTGTAGATGGCGCTCCACTTCTCCTTCAGGATGTCGAGGCAGATGCGGCCGGAGAAATCGATGTTGGGATGGTAGATGGGCGTCTTGAACAGCACCGTCGGCGGGACGTAGGGGTAGTTCTGCGGGAAGGAAAACGATAGCTTGAGGGTAAGGCCGGCGTAAGGCGTGCCCTCGGGGCCTTCGATGGTGCCGATCCACTCGAGGAAGTTGGACTCGTTAGGGAAGGCTGAGACACCGGGTGAAGGCGACATCATGAGCGTCATCAGCTCGGTTTGCAGGCTACGCGGGGACCGTCAGCTAGTGTTTCCCGCAAGGCGACACGATCAGGGAGAGCTACCGCTTGGTGACATTGCCGTTGTTGGCGGGCTTGGCAGGCGCCGAGGCCTTGTTAGCCTCCGGGATGGAGTCGGTCATGTTTGCGGCGGGGTTAAGCTGGGAGTCCATGGCTGCGGATAGCGTGTGCGGGGGATGAAGCGTGAGACGAGGTTGTGCAGAGGAGAAGTGCGTGGAGGGACCGGGGTGCAGCAGGCACGTACAGAACGAGGACAAAGCAGGAGGAGCAAGGTGAGCGAGCGGAGCCGCGCTAAAATTCATTGTTTACCACCGAGCTGGCCGGACACGGGGGGCAACCAGGGCGGTGAAGTCGTGGCCTGTGCGGCTGCCGCGTCTGGCGGGGCCGCGTCGCGTCGCCATCGCGTTCGCTGCGATGGACCGACCACGATCGTCATGGCCGTCTTCGTTGCCCGCGGTGGAGCCTTCATCTCGCAACGCGGCCGTCGTTTCAACCCGTACGGATACAGGCACCAATGCATGACTTTCGCCCAACGCGCCAACCTGCTTGCTTCCTGTCCGTTCCGCATCTGCCATATTGACATCACCCGCCAGGCTTCAAAACGCTGCAGTGCAACAGAACAAGACGCGCATTGTTCCGTTTTCGCTCCTGTCGTTTGCCTGCTCTCAACTCCAGGGGGGCAGTGTGGAAATTCTGGACCATCTACCGCGTAGGAGCCGGCCACTACGCTACGGCCACAATACGGGATGACTAGCTACCAGCCTCCACCAGCGTCCACGCGCTATTCAAAGGTCATCAGACCTCAACCATCATCGACGATTCGATCGCACGTAAATGCTCATGTGGCCATTGGAAGCCCTGGCTTGGATATGTCTTTATTGGCACGGGAACGTGAGCCGTTCCATCTGTCGTAATTCGCTGTTGCATACAGGCCATCCTAGAAGATATTACAAATGGCTACCTATCAGAGTAAGCGTGGCGTACTTGAAGCTACAGCTCAGACAGATACGAAGCCTAACTGTACGTATAGATCTAGACATGAGATACAACTCAACTGCCTCCCGAACATCTCGGTGGGCCCAATTCGTTTGCAATCCGCTGTGATGGCATGCATGAGCTTTGTTGTTTCTCTAGTTAGCGTCATCCTTCTTACCAATTTTGTGTCCGCTTCTTCCGAGCAAGTCGAATAAATGTGTGAGCATGGAAAGCAGAAAACGAAGAAAATCATGCCGAACACGTCAAACATGAAGAAACATTCCTAAAAGCGACATCGGGGTATCAATGTTTCTCAAACAACCAACCAATCAATCAAAACGCTCAAAAAAAAACCCCCCCTTCGCACGCTCCCGGAGAACCAGTCCCCTAAGCCCCACCACCCAGCATCCTATTCCTATGCTCCTCCTCAGCCAGACTCTGCTTCTTGACGTACTCCAGCACAATCTCTTCCTCCCTCCTGGCTTTCTCCTCCGCGTCTTCCCTCTCCCTCGAGTCCCTCTCACTCGCCTCCATCGCCCTCCTCAACTCCTCATCCTCTTCCTCCTGCGCGTCCGTTACGCCCTCCTCCTGCCGCCCCGTAGCAACAGGCGGATCCGCTACCATGTGCTGCTGCTGCTGCCCCGTCGCTGTCCTGCCCGACCTTCCCGTCCCCATGCTCTCCAACTCGCCCAAAGCCGTGCTCCTATGGCTCGCCAACGTCCTGCTGTCCACCTCCCCGACTGTCGGCGGGCTGGCTGGACTGCTGTCCGAGTCCCACGATCTGTCCGTATTGACGCGCTGCTGCGCGCGCGCCACCGCCTTCGCGCCCGCATCCAGACGGCTGCGCCTCAGCGCCTCCTCCAGCTCGTCCGCATCCGTGCCGCCAGCGCCGCGGATGCCCCGGTCCCGGTTGAGCTCCTCTGCGACTTCCAGCTTGCTCTGCTCCATCACGCTGTGCAGTATGCGTGCTTCCTCTTCGACGCTGCATTGTTCGTGCATGTACGGGTTGGCGGCTTGCGTCTCTCTGATGCTGTTGCGCATCGCACGCTCCATGAGGGCGTCTTCTTCCGGGTTGCCACGCGACACCTCGGCCAGCGAGAGGCGAATGGCTTCCTCGAGATCCTCGTTCTCCGCCCTTTCCAGAGTGGCGGGGTCATACAGGGGACCCTCTTGTGAGTTTTGAGCTGGGGTTGTTGAGGAAGAAGACTGCCCGGCCGCGCTGGTTTGAGGAGTATATGTGTTGCTGGACCGCGGGGGAAGCTCAGGGCCAGATGCGGGCTGTGGAGACGCCGCTCCGCTTGAGGCCCCGTCCAACCGTCTCCAACCAAGGAAGTTTTGCAGGCTCTGACGGGGGTCACCAGCGTTTGCTCTGCGCTTGGTCACCAGTGCCTGGATCGCTTCCATCTCCTTCTCGCCAGGGTTCCTCTTCTTCTTTACGGAAGAGGCTATGATCTGATACAACTCAACGATCAAAGCACGTTCTTGAGCCGTGGACTTGTTGTACTCTTCCCAGCCTTGAGCAGTACGAGCAGAGATGATGTAGTTCTGAACGGTGGCACCGAAGGGCTTCTTGATACCCATGTAAATACCTTTCATCGTATAGGCGGGAATGGCGAATGCAGCTGTGCACATGTCAGCACAATTGAGTTTTGTGGACGAACCAAGGGAGCCTACCAGCCTGGGGCTTGAGAGCAATTCCAGCAATTCCTCTCCCTACGCCTTTGATGAAGCCTCCGGCGCCTTCCTTCTGAGCTCCTTTGAGGGGCTGAGTGACGAGTCCGGATATGCCTTCATAAAGGCCGGTACCAAACTCTTTTCCAGCAACCTTGAGGCCGCTTGAAAAGCCAGTCACTTTTTCAACCTGTCGAGGCTCTTCCCCGTACAGCTTAGACGTGTTGTGAAAGCCTCTCTGAAGACCGAGCATGACATCCATAGGAACTTTCATACCTGCGCCAACAATTCTGCTCACCCCCTTACCAGATTGTAGCGCGCTTTCAACTGAAAACGACGTGTGCTCGGTATCAGCTGCGGATTTCGTCTGCTGCGAACCGTCGCGTGAATGCGGTGTCGATGCCCCGCTTCTAGGGTTGGAAGAGCTACGCATGTGTCCCAAAGCTTGTCCGAAGGAAGACTGACGACTATGTTCGCCAGGTCTTGGGGTACCTGAAAGGGAAGAGCTCGCCCGTTCATGTAACTCCGAGTAGTTCTCCGACACTCTGACCTGCGGACCACCTTCCAGTGGGGTACTTCTACCGGACTCTGACGTTCCGGGAGTGGGTGGTCCTCTGTTGTCGGTACTACTTGAGGCATTTTCCGAACTGCTTCCTGGCTTTGAGCGGTTTTTGTTCATATCGGGATGGATGCGAAGAGCTTTGAGTGTCTCAATAGGAAGATCAGCGACACCCATCATCATGGTAGTCACCGTTCCCATGACAGGACTTAGGACGCCAGTCAAAGGATCCCAAGGTCCAGCGTCAGGCTCATATTCACGGGGTCGGTGCCTGTTTTGGTGCTTTGTCAGTAATCTACCTACCCGCACAGAGTATTCTAGACTTACAGCTTAAGATCAGAGAAGCTCAAACATTTTTCGTTTGCGAGGACAACAGCCGCTAGAGCACTGAGCAGGATCTTCGTCCTCTTCACCCTCCAGACGGCGGCTCGGTTGGGCATGAGGGAGCAACGCATCTCGTCGACCCTCAACTGTTGATGAAAGCTCTGTGCGCCTACATCACACCCCTTCTCTTTGTTGATCTTTGCCGCCAATTCCTGTGCCCGCTCCTGGGAGCTACGTTGAAGGCAGAATTGAATGGCCTCCGCAAGCTTGTCTGATGTGAGTTGTTTGTGAGGGATGGGGTCCGGTCCAGCTCCCGCTCTTGCTACCATGGAGCCCCAAAAGGGTTGATCTCCGAAAAAAGGTACGACGACTGTCGGTCGGCCACAAGAAATACCTGCAGATGTTGTTCCAGCGCCACCGTGGTGAACGACAGCCGACACGTGCTTGAAGAGCCAATCGTGGGGCACATTTCCCAGCATGAACACTCCCTCCGGGATGCCAAGCTCATCGGCGCCGAAGCCTCCCCAACCCTTGCTGACGAGCGCTCTCACTCCAGATTTCTTGACAGCGTCGAAGATCAGCTTTGTCATGCCGTTTGGATCATCCACCACTATACTTCCAAAGCCAATGTAAACTGGCGGTGGTCCAGCCGCGAGGAAAGCGGCCAGCTCAGGCTCAGGGGTATAATTCGATGCGAGCGACAGAAAATAGAAGCCGGAGATGGAGATGAAATTGGCCCAGTCTCGAGGTTTCGGAATGAGAGCAGGAGACCAGCAGTAAGTGCATGGAATCCGCATGCGATGAAGCAGACCGGGAGCTGCAAGTGAGCTCAAAGGTTCCAGATGGAGGGTGCGTTGTCTGAATCGGTTGATAATGTCACCGAGGCCTTGCCAGGTCAGCATGTCGACGAGTGCGTAGGATAGATAGTTTGTGAGGGAAGCGTCTGCGTTGCTTGACATGATGTTGGTGAGCGGGTGGGGAAACGCCTGCGTAGGAGACCAGGGCATGCTACTAGGAGTCAGTCTCAGTTCCCACAGCATACTCGCATAACGTACGTGAACATCATGTGCAACGGTATGCCAAGTTTCTCAGCGCAGTGGACGTGGGCGAAGCTAGGGGGATTGGCAATGATAGCGTCGGCCACGAAAGGTCGTCCGGTAGTGTTGGCTGGTATATCCGGGCTGTAGTTGGGGCTGTTCACCCAAGCCTCAGTGCGCTCCTCTGAACCAACGCCGAATCCGTCTTCCGATTCGATGCAGGATCTCCAACAGCCTTCAATGATCTCGGCAATGCCTTTGCGACGCTTCCCCACGTCGCCGTTTCTCAGCGTGTCAAATCCAGGCATAAGCCCCGGGTTCTTGACCATGAAGGCCATGAGCTCAGCGGGATCACCACCGATACTGAAGAACTCTAGGCCGTTTTCTTCGACAAAGTTCCTGAAGGTGGGGTGTGTAGCCAAACGAACACGGTGGTGGTAGGTCTCCTTGAGCACCTTTCCCAAGGCAACGAATGGCTGCACATCTCCACGAGAGCCTACAACGTGTATGGCAATGTTCAACGGCGGGGGCGGTTCTTTTCCGGGCTCGCCTCCGAGTGAAGGCGGAATATAGGGCGCAGGAAGATCGGGCTCGTGAGCGACCACGTCGACCTGGCTACGTAGGGCCGGTACCAGCAGAGAGGAGAGACGTCGGTTCTTTTGATCGATGTGAATGTTGACACGTCCGTCACCTGCCACAGTCAGTTTGTATGCTTTGCTTCGGCGTACAGAGGCTGCAGAAATGGGTGCAGAAGAGGCTGCCTACCAGCAATTGTGGCCTTTGTTCCTAATTCTCCATCTTCCGTAATGTTGCCCAGTGTTTCGCTATAGGGAGGCGGGGGGTCCGCGGCGATGGAGTCGGGAAGATTTTGGGATTCTTTAGAGGTGTTCCGATGCGCACCAGAAGCAGACCCGGTCGGTGCGGTTGGCGATGCGTCATTCCTCGTGGGTTGAGGGGAGGGGAAGTCGCTGTCTTGCTCAGCTGCCGCGATAGCTTCGACGGCCTGGCTGAGTGGATTTGGCTCAGCGGCAGCCGGCGAGCCCCCGGGCGGCGGGGCAGAAGCCATGGTGGATGAGGAGTGTGAATGGTACGGCGCTTAGGCGGGTGAGGGAACCATGAGAAGCGAGAGTCTTTCGGTGGAGGAAAAAGCTGGAAGGGCGGGCTGAGTGCAGATACAGAGGTAGAAAGGCGCGTCTAATTAACGTTGAAGGCGCTCGACGTGGCGGTGCGGCGCACCCTTGACAGCCGCGTCAATGGCTAGCGCGCAACGGCCTTGTTTTGGAGCAGATGGGCGTCAACTGCGGGCGGACAGATGGTAGTCCGCGACAACACCGTCCGTGTCCGTTGCGACTGGCCAGTCGACAGGCGCTCTCCAGAGCTTGCAGAGCTTGGCGCGTGGGCGGTGCTTCAAAACGTCATGCGGCGTAGTCCACACACGACGCAGAGTGCCGCGTGCACGGCTGCCTTCCCCTCATTCACTGTGCCACGCCCAGACCCTCTCGCCGTTGAGTGGGCCGGCCAGCCAGCTACCTAGTGCAAACGCTACGTAGCGGCTGCCACTTTTTCGGCACCTGCTCTCAGTGCCGTTCGGGAAGGCTCCTGCTTCACTGCGAACCCGAATTGTTCTCTGTGCTGAGCCTCCGCTGAAATTCCGCCATCGTTTCGGCTTCGCGTGGATGCTCGCGCTTCGCTTCGCTCCGTCCGTCACCGGCCATCGGCCATCGGCGCTTCTGACGCCGCCGCCGAATACTACTAGGTCATCACCGGATTCCAAACACCCTTCATTACTTGTCACCCGAAGCCGCTTGCCTCGGATCGAGGAACCAATCGACATCCTCAATATGCCCAAAGAGAATCAAGAGATAAGTATGTACACTTGATGTTGCCATCTATACAAGCACAATATTCACACAGACATCTGTCTCAGCATGAGTGACCAATCTCGCCTCTGTTGACGTATGACTGCGTACACGACGGATCTATACTTCATCATTACTGATCTTGACATGATGCCCCGCAGTCGTTGTACCATCCTCTTCAACCAGCGGTTGAGGCCCAATGTACCCCCTCCCCCTGATCCAGAACCACCACCCACCCATGAATATCGTGATCCCGCCCGTGATCACACACGAGTAGTTCATGCTCGCAGCATCAAACGGGATTCCGTATGGGAAGCAGTAGATGACCACGAAGGCGCAAATGTACGCACATCCAATGCTGCCGACCGTGTACGCCACCCAGTCCGGCATCCAGAAGGGGCCGGGCACGACGTTGCGGCGGCGAGTCAGGAGGTGCGGCAGGATGGCGGCGAGGAAGGACAGTGAGAGCAGCACAACGAAGGAGCCGACGAAAGCGTTGAAGGCCGTTGTGGAGCCGACATAGATGGCGCCCATGGCAGTGGCGATGAGGCCGCAAGCCAGCGTCGCATTAAACGGGTTCTTGTACTTCGGAGAGATGCGGCCGAGCATGCCGGGGAAGGGCGTCGCGCCCTCGCGGGCCAGAGTCCACAGCATGCGGCCGGCAGTGATGTAGATGCCGACAAGGGTGCAGATGGTTGGCAGCAGCACGATGATCAACAGCCCAAGGGCGCCGGCACGCGAGGACGTCGCTTGCAGGTAGAGCTCAGCCAACGGCACTGTATACGTGCTGGCCAGCAGCGCGTCGAAGTCCTGGATGCTGTAGAAGATGGCGATGAGATAGATGAAGGCGGTGAAGAGGCCGACCAGCTGCTGCATGGCGATGGCCTTCGGCACGTTGCTACGAGGCTTGGGAATCTCCTCGGCCAAGTGCGCGACGCAGTCCGGCACGCCCACGGCGTACGAAGCGTTCAGCATGCCGGCCAGGAACGCGAAGCCGTCAGACGAGTAGCCCGTCTGGTTCAGAAAATCCCGCCACACGAAAGAGTTGGACGCGTATCCGCTGCCGGACGTGCCAGGCATTATGGCGCAGACGAGGACGGTCACGAAGCATCCTGCCACGATGAGGAAGAGGCCGATCTGGTTGACGAGGGGGAGGGCCCGGTTCGCGAAGAGGACTGCGGCGCAGCAGCACCATGTGGCAATGAGGTAGGTCACGAAGGTGTGCCAACGCTGCCAAACATAGTCGGGATGGAACAGACCGTACATGCCCAGGATCAGGTTGGCCGTGATGGCGCTCATCGAGGCGGCGGCGAAGATGTAGGCGAAGGCATTCCACCAACCGGCGAAATATCCAACGACTCGGCCATATTTGCGGCCAGGGGTGACGGACGCCCAGTGGTAGACTGAGGAAGAGGAAGAGTCAGTGGGCAATCTTCAGGGCGGCAGGGCGGCAGGGCGATATCGAAACTGCGCCAGATGGGGGAGTTCACTTGCCGCCGGCACTAGACGGGATCGCCGAGACCAGTTCGGCTATGCAGGCAGCCAGGAGAGAGTAGAAGAACCAGGCGGCAAACTGCAAGTGTACGCGTGAGCATCAACAAGCCGGGCGGCTAGCAAGGTGGCTTGGATTACCAGCTCGTAGATGACACCGGGCGGACCGCCGTTATACAAGGAGATAACCTTCGATGCGAGTCAGCCTCCCACACGGCTCATGCACGCTGCATGTAGGCCTGTCAATCGACGCACAATGCTGCCGCCCAGGGCTACCCAGGTATTGCCCGTGCAGATGCCGACCGAGGCCGCGCTCCACAGACTGAAGTTGCGCTCGAGCTCCTGTGTGTGGCCCGATGCGTTGAGCACGGCGCTGGCGCCCACAGCCCCCTCCTCGGCCGTGTATTGTGGCGTAATCGCATGCGGCGGGTAGTCGTCCTTGGACTTATGCGGGTCCATGTCGATGCCAGGGGGCGGGTGAGGTGATGGCGGAGACGATGAGAACGATGACTGGCACGACAAGAGCTGAGACAAGACGACTATATTAAGCGGGCTGCTGCTACCCGTGCCTAGACTTAAGTACAACTGGAAGACGACAACTGGTAGAAAGACTGAATGAGAGAAAATGGTATCTTTGGCTTGGGGAAGCAGGTCACAGCGAGCCCAGAGCAGGCAGAGGCCGCTGATGGCGCCCGTCGGGGGCTGATCGCGCAGGTATCGCCCTGCGGGAGCGGGAGGAGGGCGACGGCGATAGGCCGATAAGACGGCGAGCCATGCTAGCCGAGGAAGCTTTACTAAAGTCGCTTGTCAAGCCTGGGGTGAACGCGGGGGACGACGACCCAGTGAGGTCAAGCGCCGTCAAGCGCCCTCAGCCGCGTCGAGACCCTTGCCAAGCTGCGCCGGCGCCACGCGAGGGCCTGGCAGTTGCAGCTGCCGGCGGCCAGGAGCTCGAGCTCCAACCCGTCGCAGCAGTGACGACACAGCAGTAGTGACGACACAGCCCGTCGCAACCTCTGCTTGGCCATCGTTCGGTCTCGTTCGGTCGTCAACTTCGCTCGCCGCTGACCATCGCAGCACTAATACGTCTTCAGCTCGATGTCCACGCCTTCGGCCAAGCGCCGCCGCCTCGAGGACGCCCAGAGCGCCTTGCGGAAGCCCTTCCGCTCTCCCTTCAAGACACCCAGCCGGAAAGTCGAGCTCGAGAGCCCCAAGGCAGACACGACGGCCAGCAGCACCGCAGTGCCCAGCCCGCTCGTGCAGAGCACCCTGCCAGACTCGTCGGCGGCCCAATCGTTGAGTGTTTCCTCGCTTCGCACACTGCGCAGCTCTCGCAGCTCTACGACGTTGTCCACGCCGTCTAGGCCACCGCTTTTCGCGCAACGCGTCGGCGCCGTCGACCACGACGATGCTCTTGAGACCGCCATACGTGCAGAAGAGCAACGACAGCGAGACTTGAGCAGACAGATACGGAGTATACGAGTTGAGCTGGACACGCTCAATCAGGCTCTCAAGATTGCAACATCGACCAAAGATGCAGAGCTGCAAGCCTTGACCAGGAAATGGCGCGACGCAACCCGAGCTGCGGCGGAGGACGTCTTCGCTACAACCAAGGACCGTGTAAACGGTATGGGTGGGATCGGCGTCTGGAAGCAGAACGAACAGCGTCAGCAGGAGTGGAGACTTGGGTTCCATGCTCAAGAACACGAGCCGACTCTGGATGAAAGCGACGAGGACGAAGAAGAAAATGTTGGACTGACACCCGAAGAGAAAGAAGCAAAACTGGTTGCACGGGAACAACGCGCGGAAGCAAGGGCAGAAGCAAAAAAGGAGCGCCACTGGCGGGAGCAGGAGGCGGAGGCAGAGGCGGAGGCAGAGGCGGAAGAAGAGGCGCTCAGACAAAGTCGCACCGACGATGGTGGAGACGACGATGTGAGTGTTGATTTTCGATGGCGATGGGGCAGCCCAGAGTCACAGGCTTCAGGCTGATGCGGGACAGAGTTTCACGATGGATACGATGCTCAAGACTCTCAACATTGACCTCAAGATGATCGGATGGGATAAAGAAGGGCAGCGGTGGGTTGACTGAGTTGGCGGAGGATCCGCTACCAACATTTTCAACGTGGATGCCGCAATCAGCAATCAGCGGTGACCCCTAGGTTGCTATCAGGGTGTTTGCACGCGGACGTAGATCACCACGCCTCACGCAATGGGCCCTTTTATCTGGCTCGCTGGCCAGCGCACGCGACAAGCGCGCCTGCGTCTTTCTTTCAACAAAATTCCTCGCTTCACCGCCTCTTTCCGCAAGTCGCCCACTCTCGCGAATTCCGAAAGCCGGAAGCGCTGAGGGTCGCACCGCATGAATAGGACGGTGCATATTCGTCAGGCTGCCCGTCAGGCTGATGTGCGTCTCGAGTCAGGACTGGCGGCTACGAGTTCTGATCATGGCTCGAACGGGGAGGACCGACGACGACAGCCCCTCCCCGAGGCTTTGGAGGGGGGTGGACACAAGAGGTCGGGGCGCTTCTGAAAGCAAAAAAAAGTGGCATGGGTTAGAGATCCGAGCTTCTCCCAATTGGCAAATGGAGCTAGGGCGAAAGGAGTCGGTGTCGTGGACTTAGGCGAGGGCATCGCGAGGGCATCTGCTATTGCAACACACAAGGCTACAGTAATTTGACACCCATATTGGCTTGCCTGTTTGAGCGAGCGGGGCTGTCTACATCAAGGTTATCGCCGTTATCTGCTGCAAAGCGTCACAGCGCGTGCCGTGCTGAAGGATGGCGTACCCAGGCGTGCCAGGCGGTTGCCGGGTAATGTCAACGGCGTCATCATGCTCCTCAGTCCCGGGCGGCAACAGAGGTCGCCCGCGAGTAATCGGACAGCTGCATAATAGGTGGCGCGATGGGCGACGGATTGGAGCGTCGGGCCGCGGGCTGCAGGCCCTCGAGCGGAGGGAGCCTGGAGCTCTCGCCTCGTTCTGCAGCTGTCGCATGGAAAGATTAGCGGCGTGCAGGGAATAACCTTACGGGCAAGGTTGGCAGGAGGAAGGGCCGAAGGGCCCTGGTCGCGCAATGATCGCACGCTGATATCACGCAGCCGCTGCGGTGTGGGGAAGAGGCACTTCTAAGAAAAGGCACGACGGTGGAAACATCAAAACGCCGGGCCAATCACGGGGCGGATCGCCCAGGCCGGCCCTGGAGGCGAGATCCAGAGAGCCGACAAGAACGACGCTCAGTCGCCGGCGACGGGAGATTGCGGCTGGTGGCTCCATGAGGGGCGGTTTGCTCTGAGTTTTTTTTTTTTCCCCTGCTCTGAAGCCCCGGGCCCCTCACGGGCGGCAGCGAGTGTGGGCTCGATTGACCGGTGGCTGGCCCCCCCTTGCAGCGCATTCCAAGGTCGAATTGGCGCTGTGCGACCTGGATAAGCAGGCGGGCGTGGTGGTATGCATCGAAAGATCGATAGCGTCGTGGGGCTTGGAGTTGCATGCAGGTAAACGCCAGGCCGCGCAATGATTCGACTGTGGTGATGGGTGCGGCCGGCTGCGATTGGCGGGCTGCAGAGCGGGCTGTGGGCTGCGGGCTGGGCTGCGGGCTCCAGGCACTCGCAGCACGTTGGAGTGAGGGCGCGGTCGGGGGCGCCGGACAGGACCAGGCGGAGGCCGAGCGCAGCAGCAGAGCAGCGCAGAGCCTGCAGCGTGACCGAGCTAGCGGGAGCGGGACTGCAGAGTGTGTCACTCGTGGCCGGCGGGCGGGGCGTACGATTGGCCTGCCGGGGGGGCCGGGCTTGTGCTGGGGCGCGGGCGGCAGGCGAATCAGCGCGCGCAGGCGAGCCGCCCGGGCGTGCGCTCCACGACGACCATCCACTCGACGCCCGACCGGAAGCGCTTGCACGGCTGCCTCTTGCTGCAATGCGGCCTGCAGGCATGGCAGCATCCCGGTCCGTCCGTCAGCTGGGCCGGACGCTGTGCGGGTGGGGCGACTGCTGCGCGCGAACGGGCCCGCAGCTGCGCCCGGGTTTATATATACCGCTGCCTGCGCGACATGCACTCGTCTTTTTCTCTTCAGCAAGCCCGCAAAGCTCAGGAGCTGTACTTTGATTTTTGTGTTGTTCTTTTTGTTTAATTCTTTCCCCCTTTTTACACTAATTTTCACGATCACAGAGTCTGGTACTCTTGTCGCCCTTTCACGATACACGCCCGCAGTAATCACCCACTTCGCAGTTTCTAATTCACACCACTCCGTCGCCGGCCGACACCCAATAACGACACTCCAAATCTAATTACAGCTCTTGCTTGCTCGAAGCCTTCCGTCTGCCAATATCCGATACCGCCAACCCTCGATACCCCAGACACCAACCCTCACAATGGCCGCCATCCAGCTCAACTTCACTCTCCGCACCTCGGCCAACTGCAAGACCGTCCACCTGCTCGGCTCGTGGGACAACTACAACGGCCAGCTCCCGCTCTCCAGCGACTCGGCCAAGGCGGGTGGCTGGAAGGGCACCTTCCGCTTCCAGGGCGCCACGCTGAAGCAGGGCCAGCGCTACTGGTACTACTACATCATCGACGGCTACCACGTTTCGCACGACCCCGCCCGCGAGTTCACCACCGAGCCCACCACCGGCCGCAAGCTCAACATCCTCGACATCCCCGCGCCCGGCAAGACCGCCGCCGTGCCCGATGCTGCCGCCAAGCGCGCCTCGCGCCGCTACTCGCAGGACGTGGTCAAGGGCCGCTCGCTGTCGCCCTCGCAGATCAAGTCGCCGCGCCCGGTGAAGCCCAACCAGCACCAGCAGATCGTCAACGGCACCTACGAGCCCGCCACCATCGAGGCCCTCACCTCGCGCTTCAGCCACGCCAACATCGACGAGAGCTCCGAGGACGACTACTCGGACAGCGACATCGACTCGGACGTGCCGTCGCTCACCTCGCGCAGCTCCAACTCGTCGTCGCCGTCGTCCGTGTCCAGTACCAGCTCGTGCTGCACCTGCGAGCGCTACGGCATCACCCGCGCCGGCGAGCGCGTCAAGCTCGACTGCGGCGGCTCGCGCTGCGGCTACTCTGACGACTCGTCCGACTGCTCGTCCGAGGACGACGAGGTCTACAAGGAGCGCGCCACCCGCCGCCAGGGCGTCGTCATCCGCAGCTAAATCAGCCGCGACTTGGCCCGGGTGGGTGCTTGTGTGCTCTGACAACTCTTTCTTGTCCCCTCGTCCTCCTAGCTGCGATCTTGCCGTCTTGCTACGCGATCTCTTGCTTACGACCGGAGAGTGATGGTTGCGATCTCTTTTTTTTCTTCCTGATCGCCAACCACTCACAACCGTAATGACCCCCATTGTGTGTGTCTTGCAACAACCCTTTACTGGGGCTTTAATCGAGAAACCAAGAGGTTCTTTTCGACCGACGATTTACTTCAGTCCGGACTCGAACGTTCTTCCTTGGCCTCCTCTTACTCCTTACTAATATCCTAATTCCTTCCCCAGCTTCGTTTCCATAATCAGCTGGTTCTGGGGAAGCGCAAGTTCCTGGGGCGGAATTCAGGAAAAGGTGAGAGGAGGTCGGAAACGTTTGAGGTCCGCTGGTAATAGGCGACCTCTTTTGATGATTCTCAGCTATCTTACGACCCTTTGGCATCGCATTCACTTGTCCGATTTACACCTCATGCTGTACACGCTGGGATGGACGGAGAAGCGAAACCGGCGATGCCGCAATTGATGAAGAATGATGGTTTTACGAAATCTTTGGGGATGATCTGATGGGAAAATGATGATTTCACTGAAAAGAAAAAAAAAAGTTTTGATGGAAAAGTTATGGACACGAGCTCTATTGGTTACTGCAGCTCGCCTTTTGGTCCAGAGAGAGGGGGAACGATGAGATGTTGGAGAGCATTGGTTGACTGCGGGGATTTTCTGTATTCGATCCGCCTTCCGAGGCACAGTGGAAACGGGACAATTTTGGATAGTTTATCACTGGCATTCGAGGAATGGAAGGGGAGATGTCAATGAGGAATAGAGAAGCTACTCGCTCATGCTTGAATAAAGTCGGCTCAATTTGGTGAACTCTGTTGAAAGGTTTTGCAGGGCAGGAGATTCCCGCCTTGGACCCCCAAGGTAGGTATGCATGTCCTACGAGATTGACTCGTGTTGTGGAACCGGTGCAAAGGCGTCATTTGATGGAGCATGCACACGGTCGTATTCTCCTCCGTCCCCACCTTTCCCTCCAGGCAACGAACGTGTGGGGCCTCCTCTTTTACGTGTCGATAGGCATCCACAACTATTATGTACATGGCCGAGGCAGCTACCACCGCATACTGTACGTCCCCATTTTACGCGGGCCGAACCTCAGCGGGAAGGAGTGGGGACTGGAACAGGTGGGTAATACGAACGAAGACATGTGACGCTGCATGCTCTCGACCCCACGGCAGCGGAAGCGAGGGTCGGAAGGCTGGAGTAGCGGTCACCCTGTATCCACCTGCCTATCTGCCTATCTGACGAGCAATTGAGCGCGGAGGGCACCCCGTTGCTACTGCCCACGGTGTTTCTGAAAATAGCATTGCGTACAAAGCCAAAGGAAGGAGAGCCCGAGAAGGAATGGGATGAGACGTCGGGCAGACCGAATGGATGCGCGTGTAAGACTACCATGTGTGGAGTCCTTTGCTTTTTCTGTGTCTGTGTTCGAGTGTTCGATGGAACAGATATTCCCGTTTCGAAATGCCGTGAGGCTATGTTGAGAAGAGGAAAGATTCTCTGGGGAATGTGTGAGCATTACCACCCATCATCACAAAGACGCCTGAACGTGAAATAGAAGATGACAAAACGTGGCATGACTGGATCTCCGAACCCGTCAGCGCCATTGTCCGAGACCTTGTCCGGGGTTGGATGTGTGGCAATGGCTGATGGGAGCGAAGCAGCCAGGGATTATCAGGAGGAAAAAAACCAATAAGAGGTGTGGGACATGGAAGGAAGAGGCAGTGTACCAATGTACCGTATCGCGGGCTATGTAATCTTCAAATCAGACCGCCAAACCGGGCACTGCACTACCCATTGGTTTACGCAGGGGAGGGGAATGCGAGGTGATGACGAGCGCTGGGTTGGCTATAAGATGACTTGGGACAAAGCGAATACCATCAGAGAAAATAAGACGGCGTAGCAGGGATGTTCTTTGACCGATTGGGCCAGAAGGAAAGTTTTATGTGAGAAGTGCGGAGGGAAAGAGAAGTGAGACTGAGGCAAGCAGCGACGGCAGCTCCGTGACAGGTGCAGCAGTTGCGCAAGCAATGCCACGGTGAGGTGCATATACGCGCATCGTTGGCTGGCGAGAGGTGTTAGGGAATGGATTACTTGCATGTATCTATGTACATCCATACAAGGGTACCTTGGTCGTTGCTGCAAGTTCCTCCAACGGGCTAGTCGGCACTTTTGGCTGGGCGCATTGCTGTTTCTGCTGCACCGCATGGTGTTGGGCAGCTGGGCATAGGCATGGGACCTACGTGTCTGGTTCTGAGACCGCACAGGCAGCTCTGCAGCAGGTATGCAAGCAGACCAGAGCAACACCAAAGCATAAGAAGCAAATCGGCGGGCCAATGGCGGGAGCGCGTCGACGAAGTCTCGAGACAGGGTGAAACGAGGGAAAAGCAAAGCAGCACGCAGGGAGGAGAGGGATCTCCCCGTCCAAAAATAGAAAGCAGCATCTCGGGCTCGGACGCGGCTTGGCCGCTCTGCCCGCTCTGTCCGCTCTGCCCGCTCTGCCCGCTCTGCCCGCTCTGCCCGCTCTGCCGCCCATGCCGGGGTCGCTTAGCCGCGGTGGCGGTCGACTGCGCCCTGAAGAATCTCGAATTTTGATTTCCCAAATTCTCCGCTGACATGGCAGCTGTCCCAACTCCCAAGCGCCGCGGAGCCGGAAGCGCGAGCATACTTTGGCATCCGTGCACCGATCGCTTTGGTCTCGTTTGCTTTCCCTTTGCGGCAGACGGCCGCCGCTTCGCTCGCTCGTACTTGACGGCCTGCTTCGTATCGGCGACCGCGTGGAGTTGAGCCCTGCTGCATCACACGACACGGACAAGCCGAGGACAAGCCATGTGTGGAGCACGCGACGGCGAAGCGATGACGATGACGACGACGACGGCGACGACGACGACGACGACGACGACGATGATGATGATGATGATGATTTGAACAATGGCGGCTGCACTGGGCGAGGCGAGGCGAGGCGGGCGTGCTGTGAGTTGCGAGCTAGGTAGTAATCCACGCTAGCTCCGCCCACCCCGGCCCAATCGCACCGCCGGCTGCCGTCTGGTGACGACCGTCCTGTCTTCCCGCTCCTCCAGCTGAGGCCCGGCCCTGCTGCATACGCCGGCTGCTGATGGGGGTTCCCGCGTTCCCGCCCGGCTTGTGATTTAGGAGAAGAGAGCTCGTGGAGGCGGAGTGCATACCGCTTACCTCGGTCCAGAGCCGAACGAAAGCCATGCCGCCTCGTCCATTGGCCGTGATGCAGATGCGAAGGCACACGGCACATGCTGCGCGCCATCGCTGCCTGCTCAGTCCGGCACGCTGCTGTCTCAGCTGAGCCACCGTCCACCCCGTCTCTGCCGCCATGACTCAACTCAAAGGAACTCGTGGACAGCCATCAGTGATGCGATGCGGTCAATGCCAAAATATTATACCGTGCCAGGCTTCAGGCTTAACAACAGGACGACAATCGAAAGGGAAAAACGGAACCCCCCGCCTCGCATTGGCCCAAGATGAAAAGCCGAGGGGAAACAATGGGCGAGGGCGGCCAAGGTTGGGCCTGCCCAGTCCACCTGGCCTTTTTTGTTCCCTGCTGCTACCCGGACTCCGAGACCCATGCTGTAAACCATGCTCGCCGCTGCCTCCAAGCATCCCGAACGTCCCGACTCCAGCTCCAAGCAAGTGGATCCAAAATGAAATCCCAACCCAAATCATCATCCACCGCAACTGAATTCAGACCGAACAACGCCGCTTGTTGTTTGTTGGAAAGGGGACAAGAATGTAGAGGGAAAAGCCAGAACCCCCATGTGATGACTCTGTGGACTCCACTGGGCGTGACGACGACGACGACGACGACGACTAAAAGCGTCGGTAGCGGTGGTGGGAGCTGCATGAATCCAGATTGGAGTAGCTCGAGTAGCACGAGTCCGGGTCGAGTCCGCTGCTGTCGCATGCGGAGCTTGATGGCGAGGCAGCCAAGCTGTAGTTGGTGTGGACGTTGCAGGCGTAGCCTACCAGGACTGTCTTCTCCTGGACCGAGTGGCCATACTGCCCGTATTGCGCGCACGGGTCGATGGCGTGCTTGTGGTACAGACAACGGCAAACAGCATACCGCTCGACGACCTGGTAGCACATGCTGAACGGGCGAGGATAGTGGACAAAGTCGGGAGAGAAGAGAGCTGGACGACTGCGGTGAAAAGAAGAGGTTGAATGGGCGTCTTGGTGGTGAGAATGGCCTGGTCCCGAGTCAGGCCTGGGGTTTATATAGCGCGTGTTAGCAGTCCTGACAGGCAATGGCGAGGGAAGAGGCTCTCTCGACGACAATCAGCCCTACGGTGTGCATCACGCAGGTCGCCGGCAGGCAGCGAGATGGGAGAGGAGGCCAGTTGCAAGGGAAGGAAGAACAGCAGTCAGCACAGATGCTTAGATAGGGCTGCATGTCGCGTTAGCACCGCCCCGGCCCAGTCCCAATCACGACGAGCAGCGGGCGTTTGGTTGCACGACTGCGGACCGCGATGGAGAGGCTCTCAGCTGGCGCCAGATCCGCGGCGGGAATCCTGGGCGGGCATCCTGGGCTAGGCGCGGACGGGGCGCGCGGCCACGCGTGTGGTGAGCAGCGTCTAGGGGGGGGCCGGGCGTGCACACCACCGCCATGCGGACGCGAAGCAGGTACCGCTGGGCCACGGCTGCAAAAAGAAACGGCGAGTGGAGACGACGGAGGGTTGGCGTGCAGTGGCTGGAGGTTACGTGAGAGCCTGGGCAGTTAGTCATCGGCCGCCGGCGCGCGCGACATCGTCGCCTGGGGCCTCGGGACGCGCCTGGGGCGATGAGTCGCGGTGTGAGACCGCTGCTGGGTGAAGCTCTCCTATTTTTGGCGGGCCAGATTCGCTGCTTCTCGCGGCATGTCACCTCCTGCCCACGCCTGCCCACGCCTGCGCCGCCGGCTTTGCTGACGGCCGCTGCGCGCTGTCCCAAGATCTCGGCCCCGCCCCAGCCCTGCACCAGCGCCGCAGCACCCGCCATAGGAAGCGCGGTCCAGCACGAGGCTCTCGCGTTGCTCGTTCCTGGCGACCCGGTAGCCGGGCGGATTGGGCGTGGGGCTCGGGGCTTGGGGCTCGGGGCTTGGGGCTGCGGCGTGGTGAGGGCGGCCGGGAATCGGCGACGAGGAAGCTGCGCGTGGTCGTCGTGATCCGCGCGGCCAGACTTCCTACTGGCTGGCGTCGCCTAAGATGAGGCTCAAACTTGCAGACGTCACCGCCAGAACCCTGCCCCCCCCCCCCCCCCCCCCCCCAAGCTCAGCGTGCGGAGCCGGACGCCCGCCAGACGTCCCCCCCGCCCCTCGCCCCGCTGCAGCCGCTGAGCCCGCATTCGACTACAACGACACCGACTCGAGCAGCGGTCTGCGCCCGAGCGCCCAAACGCCCGCTCTCGTGACAGCCGTGATACACCAGGGTGGGGGCTGACGTTGTTTGCAATGCTGACTTCAACTCCCCAGCCCGCACAATGACATATGATAAGCTGAGGACTCGGGCTGCAATAGGTCCACGTTGGCAGCGCTTCTCCGCTTCGAGCGGGTTACAAATCTTCCGCCATACCCCAGACCTCCCCGGAGCCGTATCCACCTGTGCCTGGCCCCCGGCGAGGCTCAAGCCTTCCCGTCCCGCGCACAATCGGAACACGCCGGCTCCTGCGCTGCAGCAATGCGAGTGCTGACATACCTGGGCGGCGGTGAAGGCCTCGAGAATCACGACGCAAGCGTCCTGCGCCAAAGCTCATCACCTGAACACCCCAAGCTCTTTTGTCCGCACAGTGGCAAACATGTGCATGCTCACAGCCTGGAATGCCACCAGGATGACGGAAGTGGGTGCAATGAAGCCGCAAATCGGCTAGACACTATGTGATCAAAAAACTTTCTTCAATGAGATCTATGCCTAAAGCATCCCTCGGGAAGGATTAGGGATGACGTCGGCAGAAAGATGAGCCAAGACGAAAATCAAGGGAGAGAAGCAGTCGAGTAAGCCGCACGTCCACATCCAAGGACTTGAAGAAAAAAAAAAGGATATGTACCATCCCAAAAACCCCATAAGGCCCAGTCCCCAATGCCTGCGCGTACGCATAGTCGTCCGGTAAAACCCCTCTCCCAAGCCACTTTGGCCAAAAAAAAAAAAGCTACAGATTTTGTGTAGAATCGAAGTGTCGTACAAAGGTCGTCCCAGACTCCAAGCCAATATATGCCAGCGCTAAGGACCAAACAGAAATGAAGACCGTATTAGACAGTACAAATGGCGTGTTCCTGAACTCCATCAACATTCTAAGAGAAGTCTTCCTCAATCGCGCTCTTGGGGCGCTGGTCGGGGGTGCCAGGCATCGAGTGGAATTCATCCGAGTTACTCCTCGACAGGGCCTTCTTCTCCATCTTGCCCTCGGTCTCGTCGCTGTCGCTCGTCCGCATCACGCTGATACGCTTACTCATTGCGTCCATGCCCTCATCGGACGTGAATGAGTCGCGAGAGCTGATCGTCGACGCACTGTCCATGGTGCTTACGGAAGGGTGCTCAGACGAAGAAGGTGGCGACCGGGGAGATATGCTGTCATGAGCATGGATATCGTTCTGGGGTTCCGCGTTGATGATTAGAGGACCCTTGCGGTTCCGAATGGGATTACGCGGCGGGATTCTCGGAGGGGTTGGCTTCTTCACAGTCACCAGTCTCGCGCGGATGGCTTGCGGGGTGGCGGCCTGCCGAAGCTGTTGCACAACAGGCTCTTCGACAGCCACGTTCTCGAAGTCGTATGTCGAGAACCTCACAGGGTTGAGTTCCGGTGCGCTGAGGCCGTCACTAGCCTCATTCTTCTCCTTGACTTCGCTAGGGCCCAACTCTGCGGTTTGAGATGACCTCTCCTCTTCCACCTGCACCTTTGGAATTGCTTCCGTCTGCTTCTCCGCAGCCGACTCGAATTCCTGCTTGTGCTCCTCCTTCTCCATCTCCTCAATCACCTGTGCCTCCTCGGATTCTTCTTTGGCCTGCTCTCTGATGCTCTTCATGGACCTTGACGCAGAGTTGGAGCTTCTCCTAGACAAGGCAAGTGGTGCGGCAGGTGGGATTTCAGCAACTTCGTTTTCAGGGATTTCCTTCATGGGCGAACGGCTATCAGATTCCGACACTCTCTGGCTGCTGCTAACGCTGGGCCCATCGAAGTCAGTCTGAACGCCCATGTCGACGGTCTGGGTTGCCCGATCAGTCATACTGCTGAGGGTACTAGTCCTCCAGCTGCTCCTCCTGCTGACCGTCCGGCTGTCCCGATAGCTGTCTCGGAAACTGTCCCGATAGCTGTTCCGATCAGAGCTCTTTCTGCTGAATGTGGTAAAGAGCGGGCTTTGAGGGCTCGGGTTGAATTCGAAAGCCTCGCTCGTTGGCCTTTTCCCGGTGCCTGCCTCCACGATGTGCAGCCCTTGCTTCTCCAAAGCGAGGACTCCATAGGGGTCATCGTCGAGTACATCCGGTACTCCGAATATGTGGTCTGACGTGTCGATCTCGAAGTCTCCCGGTGGCGGCTCAGACGATAGCAAACTTTGGTCGATGTCGACGTCGCCTTGTGCTGCCTTGATGGTTTCCAACAGAGGCCGGGCCTCGGGAGGTGTATGCCGTGCTTTGCCGGCAAGGATGTCTGCAACGCCTATGTGTTCACCGTAGAACCTCTCGTTCTCGTCTGTCCGTTCTATCACCACGGTCCCGTCTACCTGGACGCCAGCGTAGAATCCTCTCGACTTCATGTAGGTAAAGATGGGTGCTTGTCTCTTGTGCACCTCCGATTCGACGACTCCGCCGACGCCGACCGGACCGGCGACAGCGCTGATCTCGCCCCCAAGGGTACATCGTACTTTTGAGAAAGCCTCCAGTGCCTTGTGCGTGTTGATGACGACAACACAGTCGTAGATGTCGACGCCGACGAGGAAGCCGAGGCCGGCGGTGTGGAGCATGATGCCCGAAGGTGGTGACCATGAGCCGTCGTCGGTCCGTCCGACCAAGATTCCGCTTCCGCCGGCGCCCGAGACCCAAAGGCCACTGCGCATTGTTGTGAAGATGGCGAGACCGACAGCATTGCGGATGACCTGGGACAGACTCGGGTCAGCGTTGAACGGGGCAATGGCGGAAAGCGAGGTGTACCTCTGGCGGGATGTGCTTGAGCACTTTTTGCTTCTGCTGGGGGCCGTCGACGGCGGACAGGACCTCCTCGTCGTAGAAGCCGTCCTCTGTGGCGCGGTGGTTAGCGGGCTTCTCGGCGAGGATGGGCTCGGGCGGTGCTCACTGCAAAAGCTGCGCAGAATGCGTGCAGCCTTGTCGCTCTCCTTGTCCAGCGTGGTGGGCCAGAAGGCCTCGGAGCCCAGCTTGTTGGACAGCCTGTTGACGGGGGCGCCGAGCTTGTCGGCCCAGCCCCACAGCTTGTCGAAGCCGGACTTGCTGGTGTGCTTGGTGCGTTGCCACATGACGGCGAGGCCTGGGGCGGCCGGGGCTGGGGTGAGGGCGTGGAGCAGCTACAGAGGGCGGGAGGTGCGGCTTAGGATATACATTCGCGGCCGGGGGAACGCAGGGCTTTGCGGGAGGAATGGGAGCGAGGGCAATGGGTTGCACAGAATGCGGGACAGCTGCAGCTTCCGGGATGGCATGGCTTCCCAACGGCTGACGCTTGCGAGCCCGTCGAGAGCCGCCTGACGTAGGCAGCGCCGCGGACCGTGGCTCAGGTCGAGTTGATCGCCCCGATCCTCGTGCCCTCGCCAGCTCAGCGCGCGCCTTGCCATGCCCGACCCCTGCGGCCATCCGCGAGCACCAGCGTCGGGCTACGTGCGCCGGACTGCAGCCCGCAAGCCCAGGTGCGGGCAGCGGCGCTGCAAATGACGGCATCAGGAGCTGCGCATCCTGCAGACGTGCAGCGGCCAGCGACTCGTGCGCCCCCCCGGCCGCCCGCGGCACCGCGGCACCGCGCCCAGCTGACGACTGCGCGCATCCGGACCGCGAGCGCGCACGCACGCCCCCCGAGCCTCGCGAGCCTCGCTTCGACGCCCATCGCGCGAGGGTCCGCAGGGGGCGCCGTGCCCGCGTCGCCCGAGCCTCGCCGGCCACCAGGAACCCAGGAACACGTTGATCAGGCTGCAAGAATTTTCTGATGCCGTTCGAGAACAGCCGCACCCACCGCGCCCGCGCCCGTGAGCCCGCCCTCCAAGGCCAAACCTTGTCCCGCCCCGGCCGCCCGTGATGAGGCTGCGCGAAGCCTCGAAGCCTCGCCCCAAAAGCAAAGCCCACGACGCACACTCGACGGCCGCATGCACCGAGCGAAAGCTGAAACGCCCACGAAAATGCGGACATGTCGGCGGCCCGCGGCGCCGTCGCGGTGCTCGACGTCCGGTGGAAATTGTGCAGACAAAAAGCAATCCCCGCTGCGGCCCGCTATTGGTCCGCTCATCTATCATGCTCCCTTGCTGGGCCGTTGAGATGAACTGGCTGCGCGCACGAATCAGTCGATCAACGGTTTGAGGGGGGGGACACAGGAAGCCACCGAGAAGTCTGCCTTGGCCCACAACGCCTGATCAAGCCGCCGGCTGCTGAGACCGCATATGCTGCATAGTATACGGACCTATGTACACGATGGCGGTGCTAGTTCGGGGGCGGAGAAGATCCGGGGCGAAGGATCATGGATGCATCTCAGCTGCGACCTCATCCCTTCTGCTCAACCTCGGCCGTTGTGTGTCGCGGCTTGTCCCGGGCCATGCAGGGACGAAGCGCTTCCAAAGCTAATCTGGACCCAGCCCTATGTTCCAGGGCCGACGCTGAAGCGAAAGAGCGACACCAAGTGTTCGTATTCCATCTCGTCTTCTCTGACACTGTGAGCACTCAACTTCGGGCACGTTGACAAATTGGAATTGCAGACCTGCAACAGACTATCGTATAGACGCAGCCCACGGACTTGCACATGACCAGGCGATTGTAATGAGTTTATTTCGTGGCAGTCGGGCGAGAAGAGTATGCGACGTTGCCAGGATAGCCTCACTTTGCTTAATGACCGTGGCGAGTGCGCGCTTTCGCAACTAACCTCAAGGTTGCATATACGCAGGGCAGGTGAAAGGCTAAGCAGACTCGCCTACCCGAATCTTTACGTAGACTCAGAACATGGATGCATATTCAATCGACGCTTCACTCCCGCAGTTGCCTCAACGCCAAGGTCCAGGCTTGTCCAGGGTCCAGGGTTCAGGGTCCAGCTCCTGCCAACCAGCGTCTTCGCGCTTGGCTCTTACACTCCTCACATGCCACGCCACACTTTGATTCCAACTGCACCTCACCACCCAAGCTTGCATTGGCCCAGTAGGGCGGTCGCAGGGGCCGCGTCTCCACCATGTAAGTTCTGGGCTTCCGCATCGCAGTGCGGCAGACTCACCTACCATAAATAGGACGGAGCACTGCAAAGTCTGCAACCGATGGTTCGGCAATATCTGCGCGCACTACGCTAACTCGTCGGCGCACATCTATTGCGAACGTTGCGACCGTCATTTCGTCTCAGCTGATGCCCGTCAATCACACTGGGATCACTCGAGCGCACACTACATATGTGAGGTCTGCGGCTTCGACGGTGAAGACGGGGATGACTTGGGAGACCATATCTACGAAGGTGGCTGCTATCAATACCAGTGCGACGGCTGTGGTGCCTGGTTCACCACATTCAACTTGTACAACAAACACTCGAACGCGTTTTTCACATGCGAGGAGTGCGGAGCCCACTGCCACAACGAGGCAAATCGTAAGCAGCACAAGCTTTCTCGACACAATCGAGCCGCTATCGAGTGCTGGGGCTGCGACAACAAGTTCGTCCGATACGCGGACATGATCGGCCATCTCGAATCGGGAGGCTGTGTCTCGGGCTGCACCTCCGAGGACATCAACTACAGACTCATGGCCAAATGCACAAACCTGCGCCAATTCGTGAAGCCAAAGTACCGCCAAGTCTTCCGCCAGGGTGCTGCTAATGGAAGGGTCCATACCGACGAGCCTCCTTTTGCATGTGAGGGCTGTGGTATCAGCTATCGTCTACTCAGCAGTCTCTGCCAGCACTTAGAGGGCATCAAAAAGACCTGTGACCGGGGCATCTCCGAAGTCTCTCTCCTACCGTTGCAGAGGGAAGTCGAGCAGAAAGTTCTCCGGCGAGCATCCTCCTTGAGAGCTGACCTCTCTTATTCTACTGTTACGACAACATTCCCCAGTGAAGTTCAACGCGACCACGCCTAGGCGGTGGGCAGGACACCGACACGTCTGGGGTCAGTTTTTTTCAGTTTTTTTAGTTTTTTCAAAAGTGCTGGGCGTACATCGCGAGATTGATCAATGTGGGTGGCAAAAAGTTATCGGTCTGGGATATTGATACCCGCAAAAATGCATTGCTAGTCAGAAATCCTTAAATGAACAGCCAACTCGACCATTTTGCCTCCCCCTAGGGTTTGCTAAGATATCTCACGGTTCGTTTCTGATCACTCCACTTCCACGCTGTAGTCATGATCCGCTTTTAACTGCTCCAACGTCGCCCATCTCAATGGAAATCATGTTCAATGAGTAGACAGTGTGGGCCACTACTACTATTTCTAAGAGGTAGCTCGTTATTGAAGATGGGGTTATTGATGGTTCTAGTGGTACAGAAGCGGAGATGAGACGTGTAGCCCGGTGTGCCGCTGGCCTCTCCCCATCCTGAAGAAATACATAGTGATTTGTAATAATCTATTCGGCCGTCATCATTTGAAGATGGGGGGAAAAAAAAGGGGGGGGGGGATGGAAAGAGGGGAAACAGTTGTCGTAGGAGGGTTGGTTTATGCTACCCATTTTCTTCTTTTTCCCCCAATGGCCTTTTCTCCCAACTCGGAAAGCGTTCGTGATGAAACATGAAAAAAAAAAGTGAAGGGTATCTTAATATCATGAACCATCCTCATACCGTACAACGCAGGTAATAGTCGCGAAAGGCAAACGAGAAATATGTGCACCGATTACCCTCCACGAAGATTAAAAAAAAAAAAAAGGAACATGGTTTTCTTGTCTTCTCCGCTACAAGAAGCAAACGGCGTAGACGGTGAGCGAGATAAAGGCCCACCAGCCACCAAACTTAGCCAGGGCAGGCGGGGCGGCCGAGTCGGAGCCGCCGGAAGCGGTGGTCCCATTGGGTAGGACGCCGTTGATGAGGAGGGTATCGGTGCCGTTGACACGGGCGACGGTGACGAGGCTCTTGTTTAAGGCGTCGTAGCTGCCGTTGCCGACCAGGCTGCTGTAGTAAGCCGTGTCGTTGTTGTCGTCGCAGCCGCACGTCGTGTACTGCTGGCAGTAGCACTCGATGGGCAGGGTGGTGTTGGTGCCGTTGTTGTTGGAGTCGGACGTGTTGCGGAAGCTGTACGGGTGGTTGTAGTGATAGCCGTAGGCGCCGTACGCGCTCGACGCCAGCCAGATGGCGGGCAGGAAGGCTAGAGCGGCAACGGGGAAGAGGAACGGGCTGATGCCGCGGGGCGTGGCGCGTCCTGCGGTATAGGGGACTGAGGAACCGCCGCCATAGTAGGCGCCGCCACCGTAGGCAGGGCGGACGCCCGAGCCCGACGACGTGCGGCCGCCGGTGTTGGACGAGGATGATGTGCGGCCGCTGGACGAGGAGCTGCCGCTGCTGGAAGACGAGCCGCCACTGCGACCTGCATATGCACTGTCAGTCACAGGGTTCGGTGAATGTGCCGATGGTCGATGCGCGTGGGTTGGAGGGGCCAGAAAACTTACCGCTACCAGATGAAGAGCTGCCGCCGCTAGAGCTGCCACCTCCACGACCTCCGCCACCCTTGCGCTTCTCGAGAGCCTTGGAGTCGAAAAGAGATGCGGCGCGAGCGGCGAAGGTGGAGACGTCATCAGTGGCGCGGACAGCCAGGGCGCTGACGTCGCGGGGGATCGACAGTGCCGACACGGCGGAAGCGCCGGCACAGAGGGCGACAATTGAGCGCAGAAGCCTCATGCTTGGGTACCCTTGTTACGGTTGCGATAAGGCTGAAGGCCGAGAGTAGTCTGGTGGTTATATGGGGGTAGAGTTGTTTGGAAGCAGATGCGTATTTGTGCGACAAGGTGGCGGGAACACGTCACAGGGCCGGAGGGGGGCGGGATATATGATGACGGGCACAAATAGGCTATGTCGGGAGGTGCGATCCTTAGGGTGATGAGGTTGCAACGCTGGAAGTTGCAGCGGACGGCGAGAGTCTGACCGCAGCCAAGCCTGTCGTGGGCCAGCCCGGGCTGTGAGTGGTCGCAGCAGCGTCCGTGATATCATCAAAGCCACTTCCTGAGGCTCCTGCGCTAGCCCACAACCGGCAAGCGATCAGGCACGTGCCTGCTGCGGCCGTGGCTGTGGAGCCGTTTGTGGAGGCGAACAACTCTATTCGCATCTTTGTTCTCCGTGGTGCCCTGCGCATCTTCACGTTGGATTATTTGAGCGACGGGCCTGGTCGTCGCATCCAGCCCCGTTCCGTGCAGGCTGCCAGGAACAAACAAGGCTGTCGCAGGGCTGCGCGATGAACACCCGCACCCCGTCCCCACTGCTCAACCACCGCCCTTTCTTGGCCCCCGGCAGCGCGCAGTGCTGTGCCAGATCCTTCGCCAGGTTCTGCCTGGAATGACAGCTCAGACCACACACACCGCCCCATCAGCTCCGTTATCTGTGGAACGGGCCCCATGGTCGCTGTCCCCTTTCAGCTGCGGTTGGGAATGGCGATGCCCAATTGACCAATGAGGCTCAACCAAGCTGAACCGCAGCACTGGGCCATTATTTGAGACCGGGGGTATAGGTTGGGCAGTACGCGCTGACTCGCCGACCGTCCCTGGCCAGAGCCGCGAAATGAAGCTCTGCTCCGGCTTCTTAGCTTTCCGTGGGAGGCAGCCACGCGCTAGCCGAACACAAGCGTGCCACAGGCTGTGGAAGGAACGACTCGTCCTGCAGGGGCTTTGGCAGGCCTTGCTCGCCCGTCCCGTCACGCCGTCGTCGATCCATCCTGCTGCGTGGCCACCCTCAGCTTGACGACGATCAGCTTACCCATGATCGGCGACTTTGCCACGACCGCAGCCGGGGCGCCGTGTACGTACCGTCGACTCCGCATTGCCAGCCACTGCCCCTGCCTGGAACAACAACCTTCTCCTGTCTCCCGGTATCAGCTGCCTCAGGCAGGAAGACGTTGTGAGTCAAGGGGAGAATGAGGCAAGCCCAGTACGGCGCCGGCAACCGCAATGCCCGTGGCGCGCCCTTACATGGTGCCGCTCAATCAAGACCCTAAAGACAGGTGCATGAACCACGCGTGTGACGAGCCTGCCTTAGCGCCGCAGCTCATTGCCGTTTGGCTGCTGTGACACGCATGGCAAGAAAGTATAAACAACCTGCTAGAAGCCTCCGCCCGTCGAGGAACACGGAATACACTGCTACTATCTGTCCCGCGTCCCGCAAAACTAGCTCCTTTCTTCCGCCAGCCACCCCCACAATCACCTCTCCCTCTTCTGTTGTCCACGACAGTGATGGATTCGGGTATGCCTGCATGCACGCTACCAGCTCTAAATACTCACTATCACGACCGTCACTAGTCCGTTTCGCCCGAGTGATCAGTCAAGGCCGATGAGAGGGGTTGTACCTGAACATCGTCAGCGGATGGCTAAAGCCGTAAGCCGCTGCTCTTTTCCAAAACACTCCTCCGATGCAATCTCTCCCGGCTGCGCACCAACGCAAAGGTAAACCAGACGCAGGAAGAATCACACGACACGCGCCTGTACATGTTCAGCTTCTCCTGCTTTCCTTAGCTTTGCTTTTTGTCTGCGGAGCTAATTGTGGCGGTGGCCTCACCTCTTGACTGTGCTGAATTATGGAGTTTGTGACCAATGCTGAAATGTGCAGATACAGGTTTTTTTTTTTTTTTAAAAAAAAAGGGCAGGATGGTGAGGCCGCAGGGGACTGGGTAAGCTCATCATGCGCAAGGGCAAAACTGTCCCAAACGAACAGCTCAACAGGCTTGAAAAGCATACCAGATTTAAACAACCAGACAGGTATCTCAGCCATGCAGAATTGACGACGGTCAAAGTCAATATCTGAATCAAAGTAATCCATCTAGCAGACAGAGTTACACTATCCAATATAAAAATAACGTGTTCCTGAGTAACGCCGTGTGAAGCCCATGGAGCGAGCTCTGCTGTGCAGGCGATTTGAGGCTGTATACCTCATCATTGCTCAAGCTCCAAGCTTCAAAGCAAACAAACAGTTTTCTCGCTTCTAAAAGCATCGTCATGGCAAGCGCGCGAATGACAACAAAACCCAACAAGCGCTTCATAAAATCGTCTCAGTCTCCAATCACAGTTTGCAAACTTAATGCAAATGCGCAGCGAAGAGGGTCGAGCAAACCCCTCACTCACTTCGGGGGCCCAACCGGGACCGCCGGATCATCCGAAAAGCGGACGGTGGAAATGCGCCGCAATGCCTGCGAACTGGGCGGGCTGTGCTCATCATCATCATCTTTACTATCGCCGCCGGCTGGCGAACCATGGGAACTCAAGCGCTTGTTCTGCTCCTCACTGACGAACAGCTGGCCGAAGCGTCTCATGATCCTGGTCGGCAATGCACCGGCGCCATGTAGTCACGCGTCGCCGGTGTACCGCTTCTTGGGCGGTGACATGATCGAGTCGGCGCGGTTGCGCGCGGCCAGCGAGATCTTGCTCTCCTTGTTCTTGAGCGATTCGGCTTCGTGCTTGGCCTCTTCCTCATGCACCGCGTCCTGGCCTGGGTTGGCCATCTCGTACTCGAGCATCTTGATGAATTCGTAGAACAGCACCGCGAGGACGGCGCCCAGGGCCGGCCCGAGCCCTACAGACGGTGTGTCAGCAATGGGCGACTACGCGCACTCGTTGGCTCTGGTGTTGGAGACTTACAGTAGATCCAATGCTCTGAATCCCATTGGCCGTTCACAACGCAAGGTCCGAAGCTGCGAGCGGGGTTCAATGAGCCGCCGGTGTAGTATACCCCGACCAGCTCGCCGATGAAGAGGGCGAGACCGATGCCGACGGGCGCGATGAAGGTGGCCTTGTGCTTCTCTTTTGCGAGCATGAATATGGTGAAGACGAGCTCCGCGGTCAGGAATGCCTCGATGAAGAGGCCTCGTGCTGTCGAGGTGCCATCCGAAAGCGTGGTTCGAACATTAAACTCTGTCGGGAACAAAACCGACACGATGTACGAGGCGAAGATGCTGCCGACCAGTTGAGAGCATACGAGAAGGAGTCCACGCGGAATCGAAACCGCCTTTACCATGACCATGGCAAAGGTGACCTAGATGAGAGACAGTCAGTACAACAATGGCTGGACAGAGATGACACCGCCACTTACAGCTGGGTTAAAGAGGCCGCCCGAGATGCGGAAGAAGATCCAGACGTTGACCATTAGCGAAAAGGCAAACACGAGCGCAATGTACTGCAGAGTGTTGACGTCGAAGCCAGTTGACTCGCCCGTGGTTGAGTTTTGTGTGTTGTCCTGAGACCCGATATTTGCAACCTGCGTGCCGGAGAAAGCAAAGAACAAGAACATGAAGGTACCAACGAACTCTCCAACCGCAGCAACAAAGTCTAGAATATATTAGCAAGATCGTCAGCCGAACATTCGTGGGTCTTCTTACGATTCTTTGCATCCGAGTTCATCCACCATATCAGGGGCAAACGAAGCACTCTTCCCGCGTCAGAAGGCGGTCCACGGAAACCGTTGCCGCCGGGACTGGTGGGATAGTCGTAACTGTTTTCAGAATACTGGCGCGGCACACGAGGGTCACGAGGCGACGGGGCATCGTGAGGCCTCTCGGCGTAGGCAACGTTGCGGTGGACCAAGGCGCCGGGGCCGGGATACTCTCTTAGCGATCGGGCACTAGCTGTACCGTTCCGGCGGAGAGGATGCTCATCATCGTAGTCGTGATAGGGCCTACGCTCGGGGCCTTGATAGTCTGGATAATAAAACTCGTCCCCGAGCCTGCGCTTGCTGGGAGTGCTCCTCCAGGCATGTTCACTAGCACGAGGATCTGAGAGAGGACCCCAACGCTGAATGGCATTGGGCGCACGAGGGCCGCTAAAAGAGTTCTGATGGGAAAGAACTTCCGAGGGTGACTGGATCTCGGGGATCATGGCGTTGGAGCTCAAGGGAGCCAGCTGCTCAGAGCTGGTCCGGGGAGGAGGGGACTTCAACGGCGTCATGTCCGGGAGCTCACTTGACGGACGCTTGACAATGCGTCCATCTGGAGTCCTTTCACCATAGTAGCTCGGGAGGGGGGCTTGCGGCTCTTGAGACATGATGAATAAAGATGGGAGGACTTGGCGAGCGAGGAGGTGGCATGCAAGAAGAGGACTGGACGGGACTCCGAGCGGCTTAAAAACGGAGGGGCAGTCGAAACAGATTCCCAGGTCGAATGGATCAGCACGATGGAGCATTCTCCGCTCCGTCTGCCCTGACCCCGGCCCCCGTTGATTCCGAGTGCTCGTCTAGACGCACCGTGACTCGGCAGCCGTAAGCTGTCGCCTCCGATCATACGAGGGGGGCGGTTTTCTTACGATCGTGACGAAAAGAGCCGCGATCTTCAGCGGGCGGGACAGATGGATGCCACATCCGGGAGACGGCACAGAGGGGACATGCTCGGGCCAGGGTTCTCTGGGGAAGCATAGACTGATGATGCTGATCTTCGCAGGGCCCAGTAGCGCAGTTTAGGCGAGGCTGGCATGCACGGTTGAAACTCACCACTGCAGCTCTGTCACATCCTGGTCAGAGGATCCGTCCGGCAGCCGTTACTGGCCCGCCCGGAACCTGGCGCAGCACGTGATGCCCTCAGACAGGCCCATCCATGGACTGTGTTTTCAGCAGTCGGCGGCGCACTGGGCGGAGCTCGGCGGAACACGCGAGGCAGGCAACGGTCGTCTCGGGATAGCGACACTGGATCGGATGACGTGCGCAGATCGTGCGGGAGTCGAGGACATCGCTGCAAATAGATAGCCAATGACCTCATCTGGGCGAAGACTTTGCTTTAATGCGGACTGATGAAGCTTCTGATTCTGCCAACCGCTGCAAGGCCCGGTTTCAGCGTCCTTGAACAGAGTCTGCTTCGGCCCCCGCCGACGTAATTACACCGATGCCGACAGACTGCAGCCGCCCTCGTCCCTGCAGGCCTCGCTGTGGGGTGCGAAAGTGTCTGACCTCCGGCGATCCTCGGTGTGTGCAGTTGAAGCGAGAAGGTGTAGCTTCAAACGAGCAGGAGCTGAAGCAGATATCCGGATATGGATGCGAGTATTAAAGCTGTACAGATGCATCCACACATGGGAGACGGAGCTGTGTTGGTTTCTGTCGTGGCCCGTTGTGCCCTCGCCTTCGCAGCAGCCAACATCCCACGAGTCAAGACATCGCGTGTGTGACGACAAGATGCTGCGGCTCCTCACATTATTACGTCTCCGCCTTTCGTTTTTCCCCGCTGCCGGTCACGCGTCTATATATCCAGCCCAGCCACCCTTCTCTTGGTCGGCACTCGTCTTCAAGCAACTGCACCATGTCTTCAACCACGAGAACCTGCTTCTCGAATTCCGCAACGCCATCTTCGACGTCTTCTACTTTTCCTCGCAGAGCGTTGACTTCGTATTCGAGTTTCGCTCCAAGGGTTTCGATGTCTTTGATGCCTTCATGCAGTGCTGCGCGCTCTTGTGCGAGCATTTCTTTCGATTCCTCTCGAAGCGAGTTGTATTCGTCCAGTCGCGGATAGTACATCTCTTCAAGCTCTTGCTGGTCGCGCTCTGCCATGACATTCAACTCTTTCACGTGGCTGAGGGTGCCCTCAACCCATGTGTTGACCACATTACCCATTCGTCCAAGGCGCTCCCCGTTGAGCCGCGATTCTTCAGCGGCAAGCAGTTCACATGCTAGCTGCTTCCTTGGATCCGTGTTAGCAGACTCGTCATCTTCCAAGTCCTGCGTGACACTCTGCCACCGGAAGAGGCTCTCTTCCGCAATGCTAAGAGAAAGCCGGCGGGGCCAGCGCTCTTCGGATCGGTTCTCGTAGCTGCGGCGAATGACCAATTGAGAAAAGCTGTTGGTGCGGCGCAAAAGCGGGCCCGGCTCGAACTGCACGTTGGCTTCAAACAACTCATCCAAGTCAATTCCGCGGTAGATGGACCCTGCGATGGACCCTTCGGCCGTATCCGTCCGCGATAGCGCTGTGCCTTCGTTTGTCAGGATTGCACCAAGTTCCGGCTGTTCGTCACCGGCAGGCAGACTGTCCCGACTATCAAAGACCTTTAATTGTGAGTCCATAGGCGTCTCTGAAAGAACTTTTGTGAATTGTCCCTGCGGTTGCTTCGGGCGGTCCATCGCCGTGTCTTCAGCTGCGCTTGACATGTCCGCTGAGGCTCGTGGACTCGGTTCAGGTGGGTAGGTCGCGCGGTCCTCTCTGGTGCTGGCCTGACGTAAGAGACTCGTGCTTCTGTTGTTGCTTGGAACAACCATGGGGTCATTTTCGACTTTGGGGTGCTTGTGCTGATGGCTACGCAACCCGACCACGTCCTTGAGCCGTCCTCCAATCCCACTACGAGCATCACCAAGTTTCCCTGTGGCTCTTTTGATCCGTGACTCTTTGTCCTCGGGAGAGTCTTTGTCAACAGAAGCCGCTGTATCTCGTTTCCATAGTCTGGGAGCCTCGGCGGTAGACTCTCTTCGTTGAACCATCGCAGGTACTGGGTCGTCTTCATCCTTGAACTCTCTGCGATGTGCTTTGGTATCCTCTTCAGGAAGTCTGCTGAACATGTTACCGTGGTGCTTCCTTGGTTTCCCATACCACAGCCACTTAGACCGCTCTCCGTGGATCAGTTGGACGAATCTCTCGATGTCAACCGTCTCCACCTCGGCAATGCCAGCCTTGTCTCTGCCACCGACAATGTCCATGACCATTTCTCCACCCTTGCCACTGAGTTCGGCGACGGTGGATTTCACAGCTTTTGGCACGGTCCAGCCTTCGCCACTCGCAGTCTTGGCGGTCGCGCGGTGCAGTAGGCCTAGAGTTTTGCGATCCAGGCGGCGCGATTTCTGCAGTCTTTGGGATTTCTGGAAATATGCGATGCCTCGCTTCGTGTTTTCGACGTCAAAGACGTCTTTGGCGATGGGGGCTCCGTATGCATTGAGGCGGTTACGCGCTCCTATCAAGGTGCCGAGCAGAGCAGATACGGTAGTGGGGCCCAAGATGCCGTCGTGGGGCTCTATGTTGTAGTACTCGTTTCCAATCTCAACCCACCAGTCATTCACAGCCCTCTCGGTGACGTCGCAGAGCAAGCCGTCGGCATACTCTGGCTCCAGCTTGCCAAACAGAACCAGCGCGACCTGGCATAGCTTCACAAGCTCGACGACAGCTCCAGCAAGCGGGATTTTCTCACTCGTGCGATAAAGCTGCTGGAACTTGGCTTCGGTAGCGCCGCTTGGCGGAGCGAGCGTGATGCCAACCCGGCCAGAGCATCCCAGTCTCTTCAGGTTCTCGTTTACGAAAAAAGACTCGCGGTGTTTTCGGACATCGCCATCCGGAACAGAGATAACAGTCAACGAGGATGGGAACACGCTCAGATTTGTGATCATCAGGGTGCCAAGAGGGGTATCTCGAGGACGAGCATGGTATTGGTTGAGGGCCTTGAAGTAGATGCGGAGACGTAATGACCAGCTCTTCTCGTCGGTGGGGACACTGAGAACCCCGACAACTACTTTGTGGGACAGATCGCCCGTGTAAGTGGTGATGACGAAGGTGGGATGCGTGCGGGCGCAGGCCCATTGCTCGACAATGTAGCATTCGTAGCCTTCGAGAACGCGGCGGCGGTCGAGAACGACGGTGGAGGGGTCTTCTTCCAGATATCTTGTCAGGCTGTTAGCGAAGGCCTACGCCAGGCCTACGAGACTTGCCTGAAGGCGACGCTGTCGGTCAGAACGAAGCGCTGGTGGCCTGCCTGGACAGGGCCCCTTTGCAGCTGCTCGGCCGACTGGCCAGCGTCGGGAGCGTCGCGGCGAGCTTCGGTGGACGCGCGTGGGTCCACTTCTTTCGCAGGAGCTCCGGCGGGCGCCGGCGCAGGTCCACTGTCGCGAGGGTCGAGCTCCAGTTGAGTGCGCGGCATGGTGGGCACCTCGGGGGAGGTGGAGGTTCGGGTGAGCTGGAGCTCGGCAGGACTAGGAGTGAGCACGGTGGTATTGGCTGCGCGCTCGAACGGACGCGCCCATGTTGACACGGCGGCGGGCAGGCCAGTGCGGGCGGAGAGATCGGCCTGGGGTCTTTTCGTCGTGCCGTGTGGCATGCGATGGGAGGGCTGCGCAGCACAGGCACGGCCCGGGCAGCGTGTCGCGATGCGGCGCAACGTCACAGCCCCGGTCACAAGCTCTCGCCGGTCCCCCTCGAGCGCCGCTCAACACCATGTCCTGCCGCTGAACATGGCAACATCCCATGTGACCCCATCGCTTGCCGCTGACCACGTCGCATTAGAGCAGCCCCCACTGCTCCTTCACGCCACTTCGCCCGCCGCCCCGCTCCGTCCCTGATCCGCGCCGCCACCAGACATCCCGCCGCCGCCATGGACACGCTGAAGACCGAGCACGAGAAGCTCCAGAAGAAGGGCAACCTCAGCAAAAGCATCAATGACGTCCAGAAGACCATCGATCTGCTCGTCAAAGCCCGCGCCCAGGTCGCGGACGGTGCGTCGCTCTGCCTCCGCCCGGGGACCCGCCAACTGACATGGCCGCAGACCCGGCGTCGGCCCAGATGACGCTTGCGAAGGCCCAAGCCCCGGTCAAGCAATCGTTCGAGAAGGTCAACGAAGACCTCAAGGAGGTTTATTCAGCGCTGGGCAAGTACGGGAAGGCCCTCGATAAGGTACACCGCCGCAACTGCGTCCGCCCGAAGGATGGCTAACCTGCATGCCAGAAATTCAAAGATAAGCCTCTCCCGGACGCCGGCAACGATGCCCTCTCCGCACACCCCTCCCTCGTCAACCGTGCTATAGCCATGCACCTCCTGCGCGAAGGCCAGTTCGGCGTCGCCTCGACTTTTATCGACGAATCGAAGGCTCGTCCGCCGAAGCCGTCCTTGACCGCAAACGACACCCACACTTACACAGCCGAACAATGGGAGAAGGCTTTCACGGGCGGTCAGATGGACAGCGGCGCGTTGCAGCAGCAGTTTGCGGAAATGTATCACATTCTGCACGAGCTGAAGCAGCAGCAGAATCTCCAGCCCGCCATCGCATGGAGCAGAGAGCACAGCGCGCAGCTGGAGGCACGGGGAAGCAACTTGGAGTTTGAACTCTGCCGGCTGCAGTATGTTTGTCTCTTCATGGGGCACGAACTGGACGGCTCCGTCTCCGAGCCTGACCAAGGTCCGCTGCGTGCGTGGGCCTACGCCAGGAGTGAGTTCGGCGCCTTTCAGACTCGGTATGCCAAGGACATACAGCAGCTTATCGGGGCCATGCCGTTCTGGGAGAACTTGAGCGACTCGCCCTATAAGCGGACTTTCTACAACGAGCATGCCTTCGAAGAGGTGGCCAACTCATTCACTCGAGAATTCTGCTCGCTCCTCGGCCTTTCAGCCGACTCACCACTGTACATCGCTGCTACTGCCGGTGCCATCGCTCTTCCGACCCTGCTCAAGCTGCAGAGTATCATGCGGGAGAAAAAGACGGAATGGACGTCCCAGAACGAGCTTCCGGTAAGTCATCTGCGCCGATCACACGCAGTGCGGCATGTTGTGTAACCTAACATGGACAGGTCGAAATCCCCCTGCCACCCTCGTACTACTTCCATTCGATTTTCGTATGCCCGGTATCCAAAGAACAAACGACGGACCAAAACCCTCCAATGATGATGCCCTGCGGTCACGTCATCGCCAAGGAGTCTCTCGACAGGATCAGCAAAGGTGCAAGGTTCAAGTGTCCGTACTGCCCGGGCGAGAGCCACCCAAGAGACGCGAAGAAAGTGTACTTGTAGGATGCATCACGAGGCGCTGTCGTGCGACTCGGAATGCCTCGGCGTATCGGCGCGACGATAAGTCACGTACCTACAGTTGAACGGCGTTTACCTTCAAGGCACCTTGGCTATCTGGGACAAGCGGTTTGGGGATGAGCACTCAAGCAAAGGCGTTTGGTAGGTTGCTTTCATTTCTTCACCATCAGTGTTATACAGTAATGCAAAGAAGCAAGTTTTGTCCTCTTTCCTCTCTCATTCCTTTCTCGCATGCTCTCTATTCGTTTTTCTCCAACATGACGAAGGTACATGACGCGGGACGTTATAGTCGGCGCCAGCGGCGGTAGTCTTCTCGAGAGCTGGTCTTTGATCTCGGCCTTAACGTAATCAGACATGCGCAGCAGTGGAGCAGAGGGGCCCTTGGCGAACCCGCTCACTCTCCAAATGGTCGCCTTGCGACTGCCAACATTGCTAACAGAAACCGAGCGTGGTTTGACTCGCGTTGGCTTGCTCCATGGCAATGTGGGGAAAGAGGTCGGGGTGTGAAGTCCAGCCACTACATTACTACCACGGGACTAGCAACGCACCGGCCCTTTTCTCGACCAGCAACATCCCGGCTCCCGGATAGAGCCGCGCCCCCGCCATACCCGAGTTCTGGGCATACGTCCGTGACGTCGCAGCTCCAACCGTTTTTCGAGCTTGCCAGCCTCCGAGATCTGGCCGGGAATCCCTTGGGAATCGTGAAACACCAACAGGAAAAAGGAAGGCAAATCCCTGTTCGACGGATGCACTCATCTGAGCCTCCAGGCCCTTGTTCATCCCCCATCGGCAAAAAAAAAAGGCGAGTGTTGCGCGGTGGAGGGGCGGTGGCGAACGAGCGCTGGCATTGTGACGGCCTCATGGATCAACGGCACTTGCAGGGTGGCTCCCGGCACTTCTATACGAGACCCTCCTGCACTCTACGTAGCACGAAATGCTCGTAGCCATCCGCCATCCCGAAGGCCGGGCTAGCCACCGCTTCATTCCATCCAATTCTCCACTGTAGCGCCTCGCAAGGCAACCGCCGGACTAACATCATAGCGACCACATGGTTGAAAACATGAAGGAATATCCACCAACTGATTCATATCCATGTTCATGCCCTCATTTACGTCACTTTCTCCCTCGTCGGCTTTTGTGGCAGAGGCATCCAAGGCGCTCTTCTGGTGTTTTTTCAGCTAAACAACATATAGCCATCCACGCGTACTAAGATGACGCAACTGGAATGGCGATTGGGACAGACAACTGTTCCTCCAATGCCTGGTCTGCATCTCTGTCATTGTCCGCATCACACAAAGCCATCTCTTCTCGACGCAGCCCCCGTCTCTTGACATCCAGCTGGACCTGCGTCGGCCACACCCAACACAACCCGGAGTACACAACCATCGACACGGTAAACGCCAACAACCACCCCAAATACCCCAACTTCCTCGCCTCGGCCGACACCTCGGCCCCCAGGCTCCCACAAAACCCCGGAAACCCCAACGCCATGCCACAGAGATAGGCCGCATAGGCCTGCCAGTTCCAGCCGCGGGCATAATAGTAGTGAGGATTGGAGCGGCCGCCATCAAACAGGTCCGCGACGAACACGTTCCCCCGGACCCACCCGTGGTACTCGACCACCATGACGCCGGTCAGGCCGCCCATGAAGAGGCCGTAGCCGCTGAGGAAGCGCGTGAAGACGGCGGCGGACGCGTAGACGTACCACGGGCACACGGCCCACGCGAGCAGCAGGCCCAGCGCCTGGCCGCGGCGCGCGTCGACGTAGCGCGGCGCCAGCACCATGGCCGCGTCGGCGCCCAGCGGCACCATGTTGGCGGCGACGTTCGTGCCGAGCGCGCACAGCGCCCACAGCGCGGCGCAGGCGAGCACGCCGACGCGCGCGCCCGCCGTCCAGTGCCGCTGCAGCACCGCCGTCAGCAGGTCCCACGGGTTCCAGAGCGTGAGGCCCCAGGCGCGGTTGATGGCGGCGGTGGCGAGGATGCCGAGGGCGGTGGCGAGGGTGGCGGAGAGGGGCCACGCGGCGAGGAGGGGCCAGGTGGAGGCGGTGGGCGTGGCGGCCCAGCGCGAATAGTCGGGTTGGTTGGTGGTGAGGGTGGAGTGGGCGCCGAGGACCGAGTTGATGGCGTAGAGGTAGAGCCAGGGGGTGGTGGTGGTGGGGTGGGGGACGCTGGTGGTCAGGGTGGCGCGGGTGGCGACGATGCAGAAGGTGAAGAGGCCGAGGGTGGCGAGGAGCATGGCGGGCATCTTGAGGGTGAAGAGCCAGGTCAGCTGGTTGGGGCGGAGGAAGGCAAAGGGGATGTGCAGGAGCCAGAAGAGGAAGAAGGCGAGCATCTGCTGCGTGGTCAGGCCGAGGGACTCGGGGAGGTGGTTGGGGATGCCGGTGAACGAGGAGCCGAAGGCGGCGTGGAGCATGTTGACGATGAAGGCGGAGCCGACGTACACTGGGCGACTGTCAGCGCGTGTTTGTGACGGTCATGGTGCCAATACTCTTGAGTGAATAGTAGATGGCAGCCAGAACGGCACGGGCGGCGACTGCGTAATATGCACCATACATGCCGAAGACAGAGCGGGCCACGACGGGGAAGCCAATGTGGTAGACCTCAGCGCAGCGCGAGTTGAGAGCAGCAGCTACCGAGCGGAGCACTTCGCCAATGAAGACGGCTACGATGGCCTGCCACCAGTTGAGCCCAACACCGACCATGGCTGATCCCAGGGTCCAATTGTCCATGGCGAGGCTGCTGTAGAAGAAGATGTAATGCCGGGCACGCCAGGTTCGCTTGCTGCGGGGCGTTGGCAGAAGGTCTGGCCACTGTCAGCAGTGGACCCAGCTGCTGGTGGACTGCGAAGGAGGCCAACCCTCATTTTTCCACGACCAGGCACCGGCTTCATCGCTGTCACGAGTTTGCATGTACTTCTTAAACTCTTCTGTACTCCGTGTGGCGGCTCTGAACGCTGACCACCTTACACGGACGGCCGAGGCAACCTTTCGCGGAGAATAATGCTTGATAGCCATGGCATCGGAAATGAATGTTGATACCAGCTAGTGGAAATGCTACGAACGAGAGTATTAAAACGGTCTGCAGGAAGCGAGACAGACAGGGTTCCCCGCTCGAGAAGATAGACGGTCAATACGAGCTTGTGCCACCTGCAGGCGCATGGGATATTGTATTGTTGAGTGACTACACTCGCTTATCTGATTAAAAGTTAGTATATTACCCCATTCTTGATCCCTAATCATGGGCAAGTCGAAGCAGACATCTGAATCCCCCCCTTCCACAAAAGAACCGACCATGTCCTCGCCGCACCCCCTCACAGCCTACCTCCGCACCCTCATCCACGCCAAACAATCCCCCCTTTGCGTCAGCGCCGACGTCACCACCGCCTCGGCCATGCTCTCCCTCGCCGCCGCCGTCGGGCCTTCCATCGCCGTCTTCAAGACGCACGCCGACATGCACGCCGGCTGGGACCCGGACCCGGAGCGCGGCACGGGCGCGCAGCTGGCCGCGCTCGCCCGCCGGCACCGCTTCCTCGTCTTCGAGGACCGCAAGTTCGCCGACATCGGCTTCACGGTGCAGGCGCAGTACGCGGGCGGGGACCATCGGATCGTCGAGTGGGCGCATGTGGTCAACGCGCACGCGGTGGCCGGGGAGGATGTGCTGAGGGCGTTGGAGGGGGTGGCGGCGGAGTGGGTGGAGCGGAACGGATCGGGTGGAGAGCCTGGTGACGGGCGCGCACTGCTGGTGGTGGCGCAGATGTCGTCGGCGAACAACCTGCTGGACTCGCGATACACGAGGGCGTGCGTCGACATGGCGCGGCGGCGCCGGGCGTTCGTCATGGGCTTCATCGCCATGGAACCGCTGAACGAGATGCCGGATGATGATTTTGTCGTCATGACGCCTGGGTGTGCCCTGCCGCGAGAAGAGTCGTTGGATGGGTCCGAGTGGGCGGGCGGCGATGCGCTGGGCCAGCGGTACGTGTCGCCTCAGGAGTTGATGCGGAGGGGCTGTGATCTGGTCATCGTGGGTACGGGCATATGCAATGCCCAGGATCCGGCGGCGAAGGCGGAGCAGTATCGGAAGGCTGCATGGGACGTGTATGAGGAACGGCTGACGTCTGGAAAGTAGTTGATACCATGAGTACTCTGACGTCAGACATACTCTTACCTCAGCTTTGTCCAAAGCCAACCAGAACCCGCAGATGGCGAAGTGCATGAGTGGCATAAGTGGTAACCCACAGTAGTAAACCGTTGGTGTCCAACTTCATTGAATCAATTCATCTTATGTACACCTCACAACTTGATGCTAATGTTGTACGCATCCAAAGCCAGCGCCACACCGCTCAGAACGCTCATATATGCCACCAACACAGCCATTGACTGCATCTGAGTGACTCGCAGCGTCGGAATGGTCAGATTTACCAGTCCAGTTAGCAGATTAGCGAACAAGAAGATGGCCAAGCCATTCCTATTGAACGCATTCAGGACTCTGCTTGTCGCTTCCTTTGCTCTCTTGCTCTCTTCGCTTTGCGTCTTCGCCGAGTAGATGCCGGGGAAGAAGATTGTCTCAATGGCGCAAAATAAGGCGAGTTGACTGCAGTTGAAGGCCGACACCCAGAGAAAGTACGGAAGGTTGGCGAGGCGGCGCGAGACGCGTAGGTTAAGACCATAATAGCTAGTGGAGAAGATATACATGGTGCTCCAGATGATGGACCAGAAGAGAAGACGGCCGAAAGCAGAGCGCTTGAGGATCCCGTAGAGCTGGTTCGTTTGAGGAAGAGAGGCAAAGGAAATGCGCAAGGGGTTGAATCGCACGCGGCTGATTTCACCGCGGAGTTCGTTCAGAGATGCTTGCGTAAGCTTCAGGCAGTTCTTGCGGAGGTTGGTCCCGCGCCGAGAGGTACGACCACGATTGCTGTCGGTTTCGGCGGTGGGAGCCTCATCTGCGCCGACATCCCGGGGTAGGATGTTCATGCCGGTGGCGCGCCCGGCAAGAAAGACGGCAAGATATCCGAAGAAGGAGAAGATGCCTTCGCGATTCTGGTTGAAAAGGTTGGTTCGAGGGGCCGACACTATGAAAGCCGTAAGGTCCGTGAAATCCAGTGCGCCCTCATATGTAACACCGAGGATTATGGACAAGGCCGTGAAGGACGGAAGTAATACGAATGCGGACTCAAAGAGGGCCAAAAATGGAGGCAAGAAGCCCAGAGTAAAGAAGAAGTTCCAGTGCACGCCGTACTCGGTCACATGCTCGGCATATTCAAGGCCCTTGACAGTCCAAAGGCGGATCAGCCCAAGGACAAGGAGGGGCAAGGAGTGTCTCGTTGAAGCGTAAAGGCGCGTAGTCAATGGCAAGGATTTACCAGTGGCTTGTTGTTTGAGGATGGCGCGCGCAGAGACGACGCCGCTAGAGAAGACAAATGAGCCAACTCCCAGATCCATCAGAGAGGTGCCCCAGTTCTCCACCTTGGCGAAGCGCCGAGGAAATACCCTGAAATCAACAGCCAGGATTGCAGCGCATGTCACAATCATCATTGCGCCCCTCCATGCTGTTACGAATGGCTTCTGGGGAAGCGGGTCTTTTGTAGGCGCGGCGTCTCGCGAAGGCGAAGGGACGCGAGGGTGGCTGTGCGTGCTCGGAGGAGCGGATGTGAAGGCGGCGAATGCAGCATGAGCAATCAGAAGAGCGTTGAGTAGTAGCGGTGACCAGGAATAGAGCGTGGTCGCAAGGAGGATGGCGATGCAGTTGAGGAGGATGTCGGTTGCGCAAGCGGCAACGGTGTAAGGGGTGAAGAAGTTTTGGCGCGCTTGCAAGACAGACCAGAGAAGAAGCGCTGACTGCAGAGGACGTTAGCTTGGAAGTTGGGGGGGGGATCTGGATCAAGCGCACCGGTGCGACAAGAGTGACGAGGTTGATTTCGGAGACTGTGCCTCCAAGAAGGTTGGAGACGAAGGCCTCCTTCGCAGCCTTGTCGTGGACCATTGTGCGGGGAAAAGACGGGAAGAGTGGCAGAAAACTGCTTTACATGACTTGAGAGATCAAGGTTCTGACGGGCCGGCGAGGTGGGCGGGGATGAATGCGGGAAAAAGAGGGCGTTCAAGCTGGCCTCTTCCTGAAACGTCAGGCATCTGTCAGCTGGGAGCGCGGGAGCGCGGGAGCGCGTGAGCGCGACGCGACTGGTCGGAAAAGACATTCGCCGGCGGCGCGCAGATCATGGTGGCACAACGGCAGCTGCGGACGTCGGGCTTTCCCTTGCCTCCGCTGCAGCTTCTCATCTCTTCGAGACAAGCCCATCATCCGCCTCTGTTTGATCGCATCTCGAGCTGACTGTACACTTGGGTTTTGGCCTATCACGCCTGGCGGCCGCGCTTCCTGACGCCTCCAACAGCGTACACGAAAATGCGTCTCGCCCTGGCCCATGTCTGTACGACGGCCGCGCCCCCAATGGGCCGGACATGGCGCCCATCTATATGCACCGCTCTGCAGGAACCCGCCACACAGATTGTCGAGCATGCGCTCCGGTCGCCCGCGTGTCAGAGCGCCATAAGGCGGAGGGCGCTCCCCAGCAACCCCTCGTAGCTACCAATTTAAGAGAAAAAATAAAGACATGGCTGCGCCCTCGAAGCTGACGCCCGCTTTTGTTTTCCACGGCGCTCACTTTTCGTGAAATGTCGTACTTAAGCCCACCTCCCCAGTGCCCGGCAGCCCGGTTCGTGGAATTCTGTGTTTTCTGCAAGGCTGAGGCTCTACTTTTTCTCCACCACACCACGGGAAGGTGCATTGCCGCTGCATGTGCGCTGGCTGCATGATTGCAGAGAACCATGGCAGTGCGACACCAGAGATTGGGCGGTCGAGATGTGACCGAGGCCCAGTTCGCTGCCGTCTGGGAGCTGCTCGAGGGCAAGACTGCGACTGCTGCCGCCGCTGCCAGCGGTGGTGCGGGCGGTGCGGGTCGAGTCGTCTGCATTTCGTCACTGCCGTTCGATATGCGAGCCCCCGGCGCCGTCGACCCTTCCCTCCATCTCCCCGCGATCCAGACGCCAGCCCGTCTCCGGCCTGGCTTCTCGCAGCCTCGCTCTACCGACCAGCTTCATTCGTTGTTTACGCTCTTTTCCTATTACCAACGAGCCGCTCCTTTGCTTGCCCATCAGAATTACTTCTCACACCTTACCGTGTTGGAAGCCGCCGCGGACGTCATGCCGGGCCCGCTGAGAGAGCGCGATCCCGACGCGCACGCGTCGAGACGCTCTTCTATCCAGTTCCTCGACAATCTCCGACCCAAGTCGTATCTCTCTCACCACCGTCTCCCCGAGCACGACCTTGCATCTGCCGATGAGTCCGAGCAGAGCATCGATCCGCACTTCATGATCAGCACCACTGCTTCTGCTTCCCGCAGCTCCACCTCGGCCGCACAAGCATCCGCCACCCCCAGACCCCGTCGTACTCCGACTCCTCACTCACTCTTGACTCTGGCCGCCTTTGGCTCAAAGAAACCTGGCGGCGAGCACGCAGACGACGTCGCTCGCCCAGTCGGAGACGCGAACGGCATTCTCGCCACTTCTCCGGAGCGTCATATTGAGGTAAGACCCAGATCCCCACCCGAATGGTGCAGCTTGCTGAAATTTACATAGCCAGCACCATCGCCGTCTGCTCAAGTTGCGCCCTCCAGCTCCGCACTTGATAAGCCGCTGCCGATCCGACCCGTCGCTCATGTCGTGAGCACCAGCCCCTACAAGGAGGCGCGCACACTCATCGACGCATCGGAAAAGCCTCTTCGCCGTCCGTCAGGCGCCTCCGTCGAGGACGACTGGCCGACTCTTTCCCCCGCTCAACCCGCGGTACCAGGCACTCCCCGAACATCCTCTCACTCTGATCCTGTGCCTTCATCGCCAAAGCAACATTCCGCATCGAGTCGCATGCCCATGGACGCTACACTCAGCCGGACTCCCGCTTCACCCGGCAAGCAGCGGCCTACAATCAAGATGGTGGCTCAATCGAGTACCGAGAATATCCTGCCGAGTAGTGGCCATACAGACAAGATCTCAACTCCCCCGTCGAGAACATCTAGTCAAGACACGAAGCTTCCCGTCAACCAGCCCACCCCACCGCCCAAGAGCTCTAACCTAACGAGCAACTCGGCTGGTCACACCGCCGGGTCCTCTATTCCTCAGCCGAGGCCCAAGTTGGTCGACATTCCTTCCCCAAAATCTAGGCCTGGACGTAGACCTCCGGTCACCAACAAAGGCGCCATTCCTCGTCCGCGTGGCAACCCTCGCCCCGGTGGCCCTACACAAGCCCACAACACGCGCCAGGTGTCCCGTCAGCCGGAATCAGACCACCCTCGTGGATATCCTCGCATGGAAGCGCCCAAGTCAGCCTCTCCTGAGCCGCGATCCGCTGGTAGGGCCATGGCCCCCCCTCGCTCTCCCGTCGACCACCAGGAGAATACGCAACGCAAGAAAAGCGCGATACCCGTTCCTTCTCGCACCACATCTCCGCAATCGATACCCTCTGGTCCTGCAGTCTTCACTCTCAGGGCCAAAGTATCTACGCCTTCCTCTCTGGGTGGCAAGTCGCTGTCTACAATTGAAAGCGTCGACACTGGAAGATTTGATCAAGACATCGATACCAACACAGTCATGAGACGCGGCCCGCAGCGTCGACCTACTCTCAGCGGGAATGTCAGAGAATATAAGCATCTTAGTGCCGACACTGATGCCGATCCCACGATGTTGTCTGCACAGACTGAAACCACAGTTTCACGACCTTCGAGTCGGACAGAGAGCTTGACTTGGGTAGAGACTGAGAGCAACGAGGGCATTCGTACGAAGCGCCTTTCCTCTGGCGGATCTAGTGGATTGATGTCCAACTATGGACCCACGCTGACCATTTCCCCAGACGCCGACGAGCTGGTCATGGGACGCAAAACGACGCCCTCGCCTCCCGTCCCTCCAGTCAGTTCTGCGTCTGCTAGATCATCGGGCCAGAGATCTCGCGACTTGCACCGAAGGGCCGTCACCAACGAGCACCGTAAGGCCTCTGGTCAAAGCGATGCGAGCAGCAGTATGCGTGCTAAATCGAGAAATGCAGCTCCTTCGAAGACACTGCGTCATCAGAGCAGCTCGGACTCGATCCAGGCTGAAAACTTCACAGTCGGATCTGCAGCCGAGCAGAAGCATTACAGTTCTGATTCTTTTCCCCGGCTTGATGATGGATCGGTTCGCAAACCCAGTGCAAGCCAAGCCGAGGAGAACTTCCCTGACGACCACGAGAGACTTGCTGCAGTCTCTCAAACACTTGCTATGCTTGAGGGTGGCCACAGGAAGGGCGCCGAGAACCCTCAACTCAAGCAAGACGCTGCGCTCGCTCGGGCTTATGTGGACAAAGATCACAAGTCTCCAAACAGTGCCCATTATAGCGATGTCTTTAGAAATAGCCAGGCTCATGGCAGCAGCGGTGGCTTAGTCCGTTCCGACTCGGGCCATAGCGGCGTCAGCAGCAAGCGCGTCACCAACCTCTCGCGGGGCGCTGCGAACATGAAGCGCTCGACATCGGCTATCTCTATAGCTTCATCACGCCCGCCGGTTCCAGCCAAAGACTACAGGCCTGCTTCAAAAGCCCCGTCCAAAACCCCCTCGATTCGAAAGTGCGACTCATCCGGACGTGTTGATTCAAGTGGCTTAAGAAGCCCCTACGGCCTTTCAAATGGTTACAGTGCAACTCCGTCGAACATTCCTCAGCCTTCGAATGGCTATAGCTCCTCTGCACGCCTAGGCTCGGCGCAGACCATGACGGATGCGTCGCAGTCCGTAGCTGGAGAGAAGCGGTCCGTGTCCAGGGCCAAGCTTACCATGTCTGGCTTCCGTGGTCTCTTCCACAAGAAGGGTGATGGCAGAAGCGCAGGCAAGCCAAGTGACAAGAAGAAGCGGTTGAACACAACGGTCGGTTCAAGTGGAAGCCCAACGTCGGAGCTGGGAAAGAGATCTGGATATAGGGTGGCCAAAACGCCCTCGTGCCGACGCAGCCCTGGTCGCTCCGGAACACTGACGAAAGCTTACCACAAGCATCCTGCTGAGTGCATAGCCGCGTTGCCGCCGCCAGAGATGGCACATGAATCTGAACTCACTCAGACCACGGCGCTGGCAATGCGCGTGACTAGGATGGCCCGAGAGCAAGATGACGACTCCAAGAAGCACCAGCTGCTCTCTGTGGCAACCGCCATGCTTGGTGCCATTGACAGCGCAAAGCATGCAAAGATTGCGGCTGAGCAGGCTGCACAAGCCGCTCGCGAGGCGAGTATGCACCAAGAAATGACTCGGCAGAGCCTTATCGCCATCAACAAGATCCTCACCAATTCGCATGGATCTGGACTCATGGGCACTCTTGCCTGTTCTCGCACAAGTCTACGTCAGAAGAGCTCACGCCCATCTACTATGGTGCAGTGATCCTTTCTGGTCTCGGGCATGCCCATGCACACCCCACTTCCAGGTCTTCCGGAGTCACTCCCAGGCAACAAGTTCACCCAAGACAGGCTTGATGCCTGAGTCATTGATTCTTTTGATTTTCGATTGAACCACGGCCTTCGATGGTTCCATCAATTGAAACTTTCCAACCACGCCAAACCTAATGTTCTAGACTAATTACCCTTTCAGGGGTGTGGTGCCTCGCGGACAATTAACGTTCCCGACCCAAATGTGGTTGGCATGCAATGGCATAGGTTTTCTCCAGCTGCTTTCTACGGCTATGGCCGCTCTTTACTCCATACAAAGTGGAGGATTCGCGTTCTGTTTGGTAACATAACCCACCCTTCCTTGAACACTTTGAACATGGCCCCCCAGTTCTCTATTCGCCTTGGTATGTCCTTTCTAATCCGTGCGGGGGCTACAGTTCTTTTTCTTTATGGGGATGATAATGAGTGGGGAGTTTTCTTTAAAGGCGTGCGCTCATTGCAATTCGATTTCTCGAAAGCTCGGACGCATTTGTCAAGTCCGACGACGAGAAATTTTCCTTGGGTGGAATTATCGGCGGCTATGAAACGAGGCATGGAAAGAGCGATGACGATGGGACGAATAATGAACGGTTGCTCTTCTCATTCCAGGTAGCTTTGCGTGTAAGATATCCAATAACGGATTCAAAAATGATGGCCCAAATCGATCGAAGTCGAAGTTGAGGGATGGGGCGCAGGAAACGTGTAGACGAGCTGGAGGGCAAGAATAGTCCACCGTCAGCCGTATCTTCCGAGCTGAGTCCGAGGCAAGGATGCCTCAGCCAAGGGCGATGGGTTCTGGATGGTTGCCGCGTGCGCTTTTCCGACGAGAGCCTTGTGACCCTTTTCCGATACTACTACGCGGTGAATGGTATACACATGTCCCGATTTGGACATGAGCACCCTTCACAAGCGAAGCGGCAGAATGCTGGTATTCACGCCTGCCTGTTTGGGTTCTGGCAAGATTACCCGCACCTACTACGTAAAGCTGTGTGGGTGGAAGGTCGCTTGCGGTGTCCAATGGCCCGGCGGACAAGCGCCTTGGACTGCAGCGGAAACGGGGGAGTGGGGCAGAGAGTGGCTGTGCTCGGATTCCAGAACAAGCCGAGAACCGCTTGAAGGCTTGGGCGGATGGAATGCCCCCGCGGCAACTTGTTGGGGGACCTGACGTTGATTAAGCGAAGGTGCGTGCATACGCGGGGAGCGTGGGCGTGCGGGCGGAGCGGAAGTCGGCGATGAGCTGATCAGTACCAGTCGCCTGCCCAACTGTTGCCAAGAAATGCGAGAGCAATCCTTCATAGAAGGTCGGACTATTATCTCTATTTTTTTTGGTATCAGCAGGAAGCGATAGAACCCTAGCGCGTGGCGTCCGGAGAGTTATGCATAAAGGGGCCTGCCAAGATGTCCCAATCGGGAAAGTGTTTTACGGAAGGCTTCTTGTCCGGGCTGCCGATTGTCGGCCGCAGCTGGCGGTATCTCGGACAGGTGCGTTTGATACGGCGGCCGTGGCCAGCTCACGGTGGTTTGCTTGCGAGTCAATTGGACCCCCTCGACCGCTGGTGTGGTTTTACTTGGCAACAGCGGAAGGACTACGGCGGCACCGAGGCCCGCGAGCCGCTGCACGGGCCGAGGCGCGGGCAGGTACGAGGAGCAGGGAGCATCCACTGCTGCCAACCCGTTGCTGAAACCACGATATTGCGCCACAGGAGACTGGATAAGCATCGGCGGCTTTGCTACGTAGCTCTTCATGCAGGGCAGAGACCGGATATCGGACCTAGGCGGGGCAGACCCTGGATCGCGCGTTTCCGACGCCTCCAGCCAAGATCGCTTAACGGAGGTCCGGAGATGTGACTTCAACCATGCGGACGTATCGCCTGGACCGCATACATCCGGCCGGATCCAGCCTATGGCGAGCCCAGCATTGATGTGATCTTTGTTTCCGCCTGACCGCCAATCCACATAGCTAAACAATAAGCATACTTTTTGTATGCATGAAACTCGGTAACCTTAATGGTTACCTAAAATTGAAGTCAGGCTACCGTCCACCCACGGCAAGAGAAACCGAAGTCACCAGAGCTTCCCATTGAAGCGTGGTTGGCCAACGGGAACATCTAGTCAGCGCAGGTACGTGGATGTGTGCCAAGTAACGCCATCTTCAAGCGTCCGGAATCACTGCTGGCCAAGGAGTCCTGAGATACGAGTTACTCCTACGGCTGGCATCCGGGACGAGACCAACTCGCCACAGCTCACCTCCGTGCGTGCCGCTTCGGACGGCCGTCTCTGCCACCGAGTTGACTTGTTTTCGGTCTAGACGTACTTGGCATCAAGAGCACACACGGGAACTTCTACAGCCATGAAACGACGCCCAGCAGCCAGCGCTTCTTGGTGTTGGCTTTAAAAGGAGGCTCGAAAGCACCAGAATCAGAGTCCATCTCAACCCAACACTCCAGCTCCTCTCATCAACTCCACGCTTCTACCTCTGTCTTCCACAATGAAGTTCATCTACGCCGCTCTGACCGCCATGGCGGCTCTGGCTTCCGCCCAGACTCTCAACATTCCCACCCGCTCCGGAAGCATCATCTCTCTCTCCGCTCCCAGCGTCATCTCCGGATCCAAGGACTTTGGCAACCAGGAGTACGACCGCGGCAGGTCGTGCGACACCGATGCCGACACTGGCAGCGACAGCGCCGTCTTCGTCCTGAAGAACGGCGCCAGCATTTCCAACGTCATCATCGGCAAGAACCAGCTCGAGGGCATCCACTGCGAGGGCGCTTGCACCCTGACCAACGTTTGGTTCCGTGACGTCTGCGAAGGTGAGTCGATTCCGGGATGGGGATGCGCGCCAATTCGGGGGAAAAAACCACTGACAAGAACCTTCAATCATTCCAGACGCCATCTCCGTCCTCGGCAACGGCAACGTCTTGATCCAGGGCGGTGGCGCGCAGGAGGCCCAGGACAAGGTCATCCAGCACAACGGCCGCGGCACCGTCACCGTCAAGAACTTCACCGTCGTCAACGTTGGCAAGCTGTACCGCAGCTGCGGCGACTGCACCGGCAACGGCGGCCCCCGCAACGTCGTCCTCGACGGCGTACGCACTAACGGTGTCACTTCTGATCTGGTTGGCATCAACTCCAACTACGGCGACAGTGAGTCATGTCCCATTTTTTTCCCTCCTCCCTTCTCCTGCATTCTCTCTCACTGTTTCGGGATATTTGGCTGATCACGCAACTTTTCCAACAGCCGCTACCATCTCCAACTCGTGCGGAAAGTCCAAGAAGGTCTGCCAGGAATACAAGGGCGTCACCAAGGGCAGCGGCAGCAGCTCCAAGGTTTCCACCACCGCAAACTGCAAGGGTGCTCAGGGCAAGCTCTCTGCTCTCCCCTCTTGCTAGATCACTGTGACGAAGGCAGAAAAAAGGACCTTGGAACAGGGGGGCGTTGGGCTTCCATGACCGACCTGCGGACCACGCGTACTCGACGCCCAGCAATCTTTGCCCCAGTGAGAACGGCCGTCTCAGCGGGTGGGGGTTGGGCGTTGATGCAATGGATCCCGCTCTTTTGCAAACTGTAGATACTTGACATTCACCTGTAAATAAAATTCATCTTCCCGCGGAAAAAGCTCTTATCCTGGTGGAACTGTGATTGTCACGTTTGGCCACACTGAGCCACATTTACTATTGAGCGATGCACGATCAATTGCAAGTTTGACGGATAGTCATCTTTCCATGGCTGGCTACTTGTGTGACACATAGCAGCACACATCAATTCTGGTATAGATGTAATTCGTTTGCCACAGCCAGTCGTTCCGGGTACTAATGACACAGCCTACACCCTCCAAGTCTTGACTCCAAAAAGACCATGATGGTCCGTAATCATGCTCCAAGGTCTTGCCTTCGAATGAGCCAGCTGACTAGGGGCGTCCGTGATCCGCCTAGAATCGAAAGTTTTGGGGAGGGTCGAGGATATCGGGAGGAGCAGTGCAGTTGCACCAAGAGGTGTGGTCACACCCCTCGCTGTTCAAAAACGTCAGTCAGCTCGCTAAGAGATGCTTCTATGAAAGCATACCAAGGGGTGATCCAGGCCTTGGTGCGATCGTCAATGCACTGGCGGAAATAGTGACAAGAGCCGCAGGCTTCGTCGGAAAAGTCCTTGTTGCAGGGTGGGCCCTGAGCGCTGGATACGTCGGGATTGGCGAAAGGGGATGCATTGACCGCAATGGCGGTGGAAAGAAGAGCGCAAGCCAGGTTAGCGAAGTGCATGGTTGATCGGGGGTCTGAAGATGTCTTATGAGTGTGTAAATTGGCCTTTCAGAGCAGTCACTTGGTTGTGGCAAACGGAGATTTCAGTGATTGATTGTCCCGCTCTTTATACTTTTCGAATCGTCCCCAAAGCCTCAATAATGGCCGTACAACCGAAGAAAAGGACGGGCGGCGCTGCACGGATGCGGGGAAACGGAGGTAGTACGCAGTCTACTCTCGGAGGCCATGTGGGGTCAAAGTCCGGAAATGTAGCATTGGCATTGGCGCACAACTGCGACTGTAGCTGCATAGGTTCGCATTCTTCAGCTCGGTACGGGTGTGATGTAACCGTGGAGGATGGGATTGAGGGAGCTACGGCGGCCCATTGGAGGACACGGAAAATGGGATGTAGAGTAGCACTGCCTGCGTGGCAGCTGAAGTTCCAGTGTGTGTGTATAAGGCAGGCGATGAGGCATCGAGGAAGTTTCGTCAGTCAAGAGTTTGCTACTGTACCACAGCCAGTAGAAGGCATGTCCCTTGCAAAGATGATGTGTGTCAAGCAGCAGCAAACAAGGGAAGACGTGTCAGAGAACAAAAACCTGATGGGTTCTGGCAGCAAGGGGTGGACTGTCATACGAAGCAGTGGAGCGGGTCCTTGCAGGACCTGAGGATTTGAGTTGGTCGAGGTGAGTGAGGACGGAGGGAGAGTGGTTGGCGGTGCGGAGGTAGTGCAGTGGCCCGACCATGCCGCATACGGCTAGAGGATCCCAGGCAGTCGCGCACCGGCCAGGCGGCAGTAGTGCGGCACGTCACACGCTGCTCGCTCCCGTCGCCTCTCCTCCACGCCGTTCCAGCCTCATTCGCCTCGCGTCATGTCATCTCTGTAGTCACCCAAGTCATGGCCCGGACACGCGCCAGCAAAGCAAGGCCAACAGACCAGCTCGCGAGCACCAATGGCGCCTCCTCCGAACCAACGCCGCCCTGCGACGACACACGATCGGAGCTTGACACGACCAAGCACGAGAGACGAGACATCACCCGACCGGCCTCCACTTTCAACGGCCGCCTCCAGCAATTTCACTACCCCGACGATGGGGCCACCAGTCCGGGGGAAACCGCTTCTCCGCAAGCAACAAGCTCCTCTAGACCCGGCCTGAAGCGAGCCAGGACCAGTCCAGGTCTCACCACCCGCCCCGACGACGCGGCCACGCAATCTCCCGCGAAAAAGCGACGTGTGTCCAGCAAATATGCCCCGCCGTCCCACTACGCCCACCTCAAGCCGCTGACGGACATTCTCGAGCCGCACCTGATCTGTGTGTTCGTCGGTTTTAACCCCGGTGTGCGGACGGCGACCGCCGGCCATGCATACGCCCACCCGTCAAACCTGTTTTGGAAGCTGCTGCACTCATCGGGCTTGACCGATCGACTGTGCCGTCCGGAAGAGGACGTGGATCTGCCCCGCTTGTACTCAATGGGAAACACCAACCTTGTGTCGCGTCCAAGCAAGAACGAGGCCGAGCTTTCCAAGCAAGAGCAAGCCGCCGGCACGCCAATCCTTGAGGCGAAGATCCGGGAGTATGAACCCGAGGCCGTCTGCATCGTGGGGAAGGGCATATGGGAGTCCATATGGCGATGGCGCTACGGCCGCAACCCCTCCAAGGCTGAATTCAAGTACGGCTGGCAAGACGAAAGGGAGAACATCGGTAGACCCAAACCCGGGAGCGTAGCAGACGACAAGGGCGCTGATGTCTGGCAAGGCGCGCGTGTTTATGTCGCCACGGCTACCAGTGGACTGGCAGCATCCACTACGCCAGCCGAAAAGGAAGCAATCTGGCGGCCGTTCGGACAGTGGGTCAAGGAGAGACGAGAACAGCGCTCCACGACATCTTCATCGAGCTGAAGCTTTTGGCATCCGTGATACCACTCCCGTCACCACCATCCCCTGAGCTAACGCCATATGGGCTAATGCCGAACTCATGATCGAAAGAACACATCGCGATCTGGAATCCCCTGCCTGCAAAAGCAGGTTTATCTTATCGTGGTGGCTTCAGCTGCGCCTTTGCGGTGCGGCGTCTTTGAGTATACAATAGTGCCGCGCCCCACCTCGTGTCGCGGGCAACAAAGGTAGCTCGCAGTCATGGGACCTTGCGCGAGGCGCGCCGCTGCCGATGCAAGGCACGAGAGATGCCGGAAGGATCCAGTCTGTCGGGTGCCCCTCCTGCATCGTGTGAGCGCACCAAACAATCGGAGATCTGTTGGTGTTCGCATCAGCGGACTCGCCCGACGCAATAATAGAAATGCCGAGTGACATTACCGAATACGGAAGGAGCAGTGGGCCCACCACGCGCTCACGTATCGTGGAAGTGGCTGCAACAACACAGGGAGGAGCAATGCTTTCCCCAGCCTCTACTCCTCTGCTTCACACACGGCAATGCTGTTCTCAATCATAACATGGGCTTCAAATGATAGATTGCGAAAGAATCATGCTGCATTGTATAGCGTCGTGAAATATGTGCAGAGAATTTTCCAAGAACCCCAACATAACCGTTGCCGTTTGACAAAACCCAGGACGCCAATATGCAAGTCCTTCCGGGTATATGCGCCATTACCAGACCTCCAACATGCATGCATCCAAGGGAGAAGAAACACCTCCCACCCTCCACAAATGCCAAACGCCGATGCAGAGAGACGAAAGCAGGCGCCGATTGGTAAAGCGCCATTATCCACCAGACAGTCCGCCCTCTCGACTCCTTCCCCGTAACAAAGATAATACAAACGTATACAGGAGAGGGGGAAAAAAAGAAAAAGAAGAAGCATTTCGTCGTTCGTTACTGCAACTTCTCGCCCGCTTCACTCCTCGCAATCCTCAATGTCGACCTGCTTGGAGCGAGAGCCGGCCCGGACGACCTTGGGCACCAGCACGCGCAGCAAGCCCTGGCCGAGGCGGGCGCGGATGGCCGACGCGTCGACGTCGGTCGGGAAGGTGAAGGTGCGCTGGTAGTGGCCGACGCGGCGCTCGCTCAGCCACTCGCGCACGAGCGGCTTCGACGGCTGCGCCTCGAGCGATGGTGGCGCCGCCGGCGCCGGTGCCGGTGCCGGTGCCGCCATGTTGACGTCTGATCCGTCCCTTTGTTGCTGCTGCTGCTGCTGCTCGTCCACGACCATGTTGTCCTCACAGCTGCTGCTGCTGCCGCTGCCGCTGCCGCTGCTGCAGGTGCTGCTCACGCTCGCGCCCATGCTCGTCGACGACGCCGACGTGCTCGGCCGGCGGGCGGCGGGCTTGCTGTTGTTGTTGCCCACGCGGATGGGGCGCAGCAGCCCCCATTCCATCTCGAGGTCGACCTTCTCGATCTTGGCGTCAATGGACAGGGTGCGGCGGTCGGTCCAGTCGAGGCGCACGGCGCCGCGGTCGGCGACGCCGGGCAGCTCGCCCTCGAGGTAGAAGGCGCTCTCCGTCTCGCGCACGTCGAAGTCGGGCGCCAGGGCGTCGCGGCGCCGGCTGCGCAGCCGCTGCTGGATCGCGACGGCGGGGGCGCCGCACGGCTGCGGCCCGGGAGACGCCTTCTTCGGCGGTGCGGGCGTCGTCTGGGTGACGAGCTGTGGTTGCTTCTGCTGGCGCATGCCGATGTCCTTGAGCATCGCTGCCACCAGGCTGCGGCGCAGCTGGGCGGCCTGCTGTGCCTGCTGGGGCGAGATGAGGTTGCTGGCCTTGACGGCTTGCTGCTTGTGGTTCTGGGTCGCGGTGGCGCAGGCGCTGGGGCTCGGGGTGGCGGTGCTGCCGCGGTGGTGGTGGTGGGAGAGGCGCGCCATCTTGTTGGTGGTGGAGGCCGGGATGGGCAGGGTGATTGGGTGAACCTGCGCCGTCTTGGGTGGTTTGGCGCCGCGGCGGACGTCGGTCTTGTACGAGAGTGGTGATTGGGGGTCGCTGGCGCGGAGCTGCAGGGAGGTGGTGTGGCGGGCGGGAGTGGGTGGAGGAGAGCAGGCGACACAAGAGCGCGGTGGCGATAGTTTTATTGCCGTTTTGGGTAAGAGTGGCTCGGGTCCAAGCGGCGGGGTGGTCCGTTGGTCTGATGAAGCGGGTCGATTGAGATTGATTGGAGGCTTGGATTGCAGAAACGCGCGGTGTGGGCTGGATTGATGTGACGAAGGCAGGAGGTGCAAGTGCTTAATGTGATTAAAGTGCCAGTGCTTGGTGGTCCCTTATAGGGAGCGGGTGGGCTCACTGGGGGAATCCAGGCGCATGGTCTGACGTCTGATGCGCTGCACTCCACGCTGCGCTCTCCCGTCGAGCAAGCCATGCTCGCCCCGTTCCCGTCTACTCCGCACGCGGGTAATGGGCGTTTGGGTGTGCTGTGGGTGAGCCCGGGTGGCTGATGGCGTGAGCAGAGAGGAACAGACCAACGGCGTGACGCGACCCGGGGAGCTGCGAGCGGCAGGGGCATCGAGCGTGCGAGCGTCTCGCGCCCACGGACCAGCCCGGCCAGCGTCCATCCAGCAGCCCGCGCCCTGGCCGACACGGCGACACGGCGATAAGACGCGTGCGCACGCGGCGCCGGCGAGGCCATGCTGCGACGCGGCGCCGCATCGCGTCGTCAAAAGATCACGGCACCACAACGTCAGTCAGTTGTTCGTTTCGTTTCATTTTCGACGCCCCCGGTCAGCACGCCGTCCGTTTCCACCTCCAGACTCGGGCTTCCCCACCCCGCTGCTGCGGAGGCCTGGCGCCATGTCAAGCGAGCTTGGCAAGCCAGAGGCGCCGCTGCGAATCTCAGCCTGCACCTTGCATCGGGGCGGGCGTGGTAAAACTCGAGGGAAACCATGACGTGACTTGGCACGGCCGACACCACGTCTCAACACCGCATCGAGATGGGGGCCACGGCGTTGCACGATAGTCAGCGCACGCAGAAGACATGCAGCAGCAGGGCAGCCAAAGTGTGCCAGGTCATCGGGCCAAGGCCCGAGAAAACATCGAGCGGGAGGGGCGGGCGCGCTGAAGGATCTCGGAGGATGGACAACAGTCAAGCGGCCCGTGACGGGCTCTAGCAGCGAAGGAGAGTAGAGAGGGGAGTTGCTGGAACGGCGTCCATGCGCACCATCATCACCCCAGATGAAATATGTCACACCACCGGCGCGCCGAAGGGGCGGACGTAACGCCGCCCGCCCGTTGCAGCTAGCCGCCTGCCGTTTCCGGCTCGCTCCAGAGCGAACAACACCAGCTTGCCTCTTTCGGCTGCCCTGCCACAACAACCGCTGCCGTCGACCGTTGCGAGCGCAGCCCGCAGCCCGCAGCCCGCAGCCCGCAGCCCGCAGCCCGAGGCCTACGAGATCCCGCGCCCAACCCCAGCGCCGCCGTGCATGCGCCGTCGCCCCACGGCCCACCTGCGGCATCGTCTCCTACCTACGCGCACAATGGCCCGCATCCGACGACGGCGCATTGAGAAGGGCCAACGCGAGCTGAGAGAACGCTATCCGACAGCCCTACAAACACGTGGTTGTGGGCCCACCGCCAGCATCGCCTGATGATGATGACGACCGGGCTGATGAACAGCCCAGCCCAGCCCTTGCTCGACTGCCTGCCGAGCACTGGCCCCCCCCTCTGCCGGGCAGGCAACCAACAACACGCTTGAGGAAGCACCGCTGCGTGGCACGGCCCGCTGCCCGACAGCCTTGTTCAATCCTCGAGGGCAGCTAAAATGGGAATCTCGATTCGCAGGGTCTCGCGTGCAATGTCCCAGATCATGAGGGGCATGCAGCTCTGCAGCTCCTTCGACGGATTCAGGCGGCTGAGCTCGGCTGCCCTTCTCTCTTGGCTTGGGCGTCGAGGACCAGATCAGACAGACAGTATTTCTAGTGCTCCGCTGCCCTCCCGCGCGAAGCCCGAGTGTTTATCTCCCTTCCACCTCCCAGGACCCGGTCTCGACACCCAGTCTCCCTCACCACCACATCCTTTCCCAAAGAGGTAATCCAGCCTCTTCGGACCCCCCATCCATCCTATCAATATTTTGCGCATGACAGGATACGATCCATACGCCGCTGTGTTCGACGCGTCGTCTTCGTCTCCCTCCTCCTCCCGCCCATCCACCTCCTCCTCCCATGGGCCGGTAGCACAAGAAGGGGAGAAATCCCTGGGGCCTACGCCGCTGCCGCAACAGCCCACACAACAAAGACGCCACCAGTGCCCCCCGCCGCCCTATTCACCTACCTTCCGCCAGCATCCCTCACTCCGCACCACGCTCTTCGAGCCCACATCGTTCGACGATGGCGTAGTCGTCCGGCGCCTCGAGGGCGAAACTCTGGTAAGTACTGCGGCACACGTGCCAACGCCCTTCTCGGCCCTACCCACATCGCATCGAGCATTTCCCCAAGAGAGCTAGGCATCATCACGCGGATGAGCTGATCGAACCGTCCTGTCGGAGCGCAGAGCACACGATCGTCGATTCGCGTGCATCGGTGACTCAGTGGTGGTGATCCAATCATTCGAGTTGCCGAGAATGTAGACGTCCTCTCGTGTTGATCGTCGCATTTTTCTGCCTCGTCTGTACGCTTTCGCTTCGCTCGTGTCGGGATCTTCGATCAGCTTTCGTCCGACTTCAGTCTTTTTTCTCTTGGAACGCGACCCCACCGTCTCCTGCCATGAGCTCCATACTTTCCGAAGCTGTGCACCATATCGCATCTTACAGCAATGCTTCATATCCCACTGTCGGCCAATCCTCCTCTTACACAACCCTGCTCAATCGATATCCGTACGCACGCAACCCGAGCTAACCGCGACTGAACTCAGGGCTCCTCCACCACCCCTCCACCTCCCTCTTCACCGACTTCGATCCGCTCCTTATCCGCTGCCACCGACCCGAACGTACCACCTGTGTCGCCTACCCGCCGCTCCGTGACCTTCTCCACGTCCGCCGACCATCCCGCGCGGACCGACAACAACGAGGATGAAGAGGACAACGACAAGACGACAGCCGTCCACCACAGTCGGCCCGCGTCGCGATCGCACAGCGTCGAGCGAGGTGCTTCGTACACGAAAAAGGCCACGAAAACCACTGAGATGTGACTACATGTCGGTGGCGCCACCGGTCGGCAGGAATGCATCAAACCTACCCACCACCACCACCACCACCACCGCCATTCCCATCACAAGGCATGCGCGTGGTGGCGCACGTCGGCGATGCTGACGACGAATGCGACGGCCATTGGAGTGACTTGTCCGACACTGGGAACGGCAGCGACGATGACGACGACGACCGCCATGACTGAGAGGAGCAGTTGATCGAAAGAGGGGAATGGAAGAAAGAATGAAGAGGAGAGATGGGTGGGAAAAGAGAAGAGAGGAAGCGTTACGACCAGCCGTGGAGCCGAATCGGGCGGAAGCAGCATAATGAGAGGAGATGAACGGAGAGTGATTGCGAACACTACGCGACAGACAGGGGAAGACACAGGCCTTGTCGTCCTATCAAGCTCTGTGCGAAGACGACCGGGAAAAGCGGTGAGAAGAAAGAAAGAAAGAAAAGAAAAGAAGAGAAAAGGAACCTGTGAAGTGGATCAGTCGGGGGTTATCGTCGTCGCTTCGATGGAGAGAGGGAGAGAGAGATCGGGGTTGTGAAGTTTGCAGCAACGAAGCGAGCGAGCGAGCGAGCAAGGAAACATGTGATTGCTTTTAAAGCGTTCGCATCATTACAGCGAATAGAGCCGACGGCATTTTTCGCGCGGAGAAAGGGGTGGGGATGCTTTTGATGAGAAAAGGCGAGGAAAATGGTGCAGTTGATTCCCTCTTCCCCCCTCTCCAGAACGGTAAGCATAACATGGTCGCAGCCGTCGGCACAAACTATGGTTTTTCGGGTTCGGTCGGTTGTTCATTCATCATTATGAATACTCATCGTTTTCACGGCGAGAGAAGAAAATGGAATACAGGGTCGTCGGGAGGAAGAGCAGAGTTGTGCCTTGCAAACGTGTGGACCTCGCATCCCCACCAGCGTGCATCGGCTTTGTATACAACATGGGTGGCTCCTCGGGGCGCCTGTTGCGGATACAACATCCTTTCCGCTCGGAGAGAGAACATGGGTACCTTGATTGGCTAACGGTGTGGAGAAGGAAGAAAAAGGGCGGCGCAACACAAAAAGTCTGCTGTGGGGAAAGTTGAAAAACTGGGGAGTCCTTGAGAGACTACCGACCGAAGAGACGGAATCGCGGATGCTGCTGCTAACGGCCAGGAGAAGGCAGAGAGACGTCGATACGGGAAAAAGGGTCGCATCGGCGATGATTTCACGACTCCGCGAAGCCCGAAAGCAAGGACCCGGAAGCCATGAGTAATGAGGTAAGGGTAAAGAGGGAGGCAGGGACGAACTGACGCGCAAACCAACTGGATATGTGGGTCTCCACGGTTAGCAGCAACCAGCAAAACAGTGACGAGGCGGCATTTTTCCTGGCCAATGCCAGTGCACAGCGGCACGCGATAGGGTTGTTGGGGTGCTCGAGCCGATACAAGTCAAAAAGTTAACGATCGATTCTGGCGCTTGTAGAACAGGTTTTCCGGAAGCCATATCATCCCACCGGCCATACCACATCAGCAGATTCCGGAAAAGCTTGCCGTCCCCTTCCGAATTAGTCACCTTTTCCCGGTGCTGCTCCTCTGAAGGGATAAAAAAAAGCCAGACAGCCAAGTTGCATGCAACTTCGGGATGAGTGATCGTAAAGCTTCCCGAGAACTGGGAAAAGCCGAGATGAGGAAGATGGAAAAGCCGGAAGAACAAAGTCCGACCATCACTCTGTTTACCCCTATCCTTCCGTCCCAGTTCATTTCCATTTTTCCCCGACCCCCACCTCCACGTCCGTGCCATTCTCATCAACCGAGAAACCGTTTGTCGAGCAATCGATGTTCCTTTGAGAACTCGTAAAGGAGAGGAATAGGAGAGAGACGTCGAGAGACCAAGAGACAGCCAAAGTAACGCCGTGCTCCTCCAGCGCGTTCAGCCGAACAAAAGGAAAAGCTTACTAGCGCGCTCTTCATTATCCCTGAACGCCAAAAGCCTTTTGAAGCAGAAAAAGCAATAGAATATGCGCGCTGTAAATGCTCACTTGCACTTTGCTCATGTGTGAAGGTGGCCGTGAGTCCGCAGGAGTGGGGGGTGATCGCGTGTACGGCGGAACAGTAGAAAGCTGGCGATTATGACGAGCGCAAAGAGCATTCGACAAGAATAGCAACATCCGACAAGCAGAGACTCGTGTCTCAAAGCGTGCGTACGTGCGCTCAGCCGCGGCAGCCAGCAGGCGCCGGTGGTCCGTTGTGAAGTTTCAGATCCATCACGTATTGCATCAGGCTGCAATCTTCGCATTTAACGAGGGCCTGAAGCGCCTTGATGCGGGTCCTGAGGAGCTGATTTTCGTCGGCCAGCTGCTTTTTGTCTTTCTCCATCTGTTTGATGTAGGCCGTAGCGCTTGCCAAGACCACCGCTTTGCTAGGCTTCGATGGCGTGGGCAGATCCTCGATGTCGCCACCTTCACAGCCCCTGGAAGACTGCTGGAGCGCTGGCACCACTCGCCTGAGCGAGTCGAGCTGCGTGTTCAAAGACTCGCGGTACTTGCGCTCAACCTGGTTGTGTGGCAAACGGCGGCGGGTCTTGCCCTTTCCATCTCCCATATCGCCGCCAGGTAAGACGCTCATGTCTTCGGGCGAATGCGAGTCTGGGCTGCTCTCGTTCTTCAATGCTGACGACTGTTGTGGCTGCGGCGGCTCGGCGGTTCCTGAGGTGCTCTTGCTGAAGAGACGTCCAGAGGGTTCGCGGCTCGATTCGCTCTCGCTGCGCTTCAAGCGAGGTCGGTTCTGAATCTCAACCACGCCTTCAGGCGATTCCTTGGAGGGGATGGGGTCCTGGGTCAGCAGCGAGGAATCGATGGCTCCACTGTAACTGGAATCTTCCGTGTTGGCGAAAAGGAATGGCGCACATGCTCCACCGCAAGTGGATGGGTTGGGTGGGGTCCCTTCCTTGCTGTGGTTGGGGCAGAGTGGCGAGGTCCAGCATGCGGAGAGCGAGTCGGCCTTTCCGGCGTTCTTGTTCCGCTTGGTCGTCAAATCCGTCTCGGGCACCTCATTCACAGTATCCAGAGTAGTGACCGAGTTCCTCGCAGCGCCTCTGGGTCCCTGGGGGAAGGTCAGATCTTCGACGAAAGCGGCTGAGCGCGGGTCCTGCGGGAAAGCAGTCACAAAGTTCTGCTGGATCTCTGCAAGCGAGGTGGTTGTGGGCGCGCCCTGCCTGTTCTGCTGCTGTTGCTGGCCCGCAGTGGCCTGGTTGGCTTGGGCGCCGGGCTGGTTCATGGCATTGGCGGGATGGGACTGCTGGAAGCGCGGCATACGGCCGTTGGGGTCAGTCAAATCGACGACCTCGTTGAAGTTCTCGGGCGACGAATCGGTAGTGGAACCGGCGAGCGTCACAGCGCCCAGTGGCTCGAGGACCTCCATGTCGCTGAGGAAATAGTTATTGGGATCATTGTAAAAGGCGTCGGAGAAGTAGGTTTCCGGGTTGCCGTCCTCATACGGGCTGAACGCAGGGCGACCCTGTGACATTTGAGCGGCGGAGACCTGGCCAGCAGGAACTTGGGGGTTCGAGACGCGAGGTTGGTGGGCGGGCGGGCGGTTCTGGTGCTGGGGCAGCTGCTGCTGGTGCTGCGACTGGGCCTGAGCCCGCTGATTCTGTTGCTGCTGCTGCTGTAGCGATTGCTGCTGCTGCTGGGCCGACGGCTGGTCCCAGCGGCCGTCCTGCGCATTCAGGCCGTCGTCTCCTAGGAATGAACTCCAGTTGAGAGCCATCCCCGGCGACAAGCAATGATGGGGCGGCGGCTAGGCGGTCTGGCTTGGGCCAGCGACGGGAGGGGAGGGAAGGGCGGCGGGCAAAGGGCCACGCGGGCGGTCGTAGGCTTAGGTAATCGGAGGCGTTGGAGTGGGTGGTGAGAGGGCCGGGGGTCCAGTGGCGGGCGGTCGAGGGCGGTCGAGGGCGGTCGAGGGCAGGCGCGGCTAGTTGTAGAGCTGCGGCGGGAGGGTGTGGTCGTTCGGGTCTTGTGTGAAGTGCATTCGAGGGCGAGGCGGGACGTCGGTCAGCGATGACGAGATGGCTGGCACGAATTTTGTCCTGGGCAGCGAGTCCGGTGTGGTTACCGAGCAGCAGCCTCCGTGATGCCCCTCCTTATGACTGGGGCCCGGCCTTGTGTTTCGCCAGAGGGGCGGAATGCGTCGGGTGCTCAGGGCTGCGCATCGGGGAGGGCCAGGGCAAGCGCAGGCGGACAGCGCCAAGGGGCGCGAGCAGCAGATCCTTGGGAGTCGCCGCTTGCCTATGGCGGAAAGATCAGGCCACTTTTGTGCATGGGGAGTGGTTCGATCGATCCCAGCCCAGCGCGCCCGTCATAAGCACCTCGCCGCCCAAAACGAGCGCGCAGGACGAGGCGCTGCCGATTCTCAGCGCCGGCCGCCCGTGCGACGCACCGCACAGCGCCGCCGCCGCCGAGACGACGAGACAAGAGGCCGCAGAAGTCAAGAACAGCAGCCGCCGTTCGCTCGCTGCAGCGGGAGCGACCCGCGCAGCCGAGCCGGCCCTAGCGCGCAGTGCGCCTGCTGCACTCGCGTTTGTGTCTCACCGCGGCCTGGCCTGCCACCTGCCTGGCCTGCCACCTGCCTGGCCTGCCACCGCACCTCTGCCCGAGCTCCGCGCCCGCAGCGGCCTTTGCTCCTCGTCCCCGGCTGCACGCATACGGCCCGCCAGATGGAGCAATGCAATCTACGGGTGGGCCTCGAGGGCATGCGACGCTACAAGAACCGGTTTTGCGCCCTGCCGCACGAGTAGTGTCCCAGGCCGCAGCATTGGGATCATTCCCGCGCTGTGCAGCGCCTCCCTGTGGAGTGTCGACGGCCCAGCCGGCCGCCGCACGTCAAGCGCCGCCTGCATCCTGCGATATATTGCACCGCGAGGCCATGCTGTCACCGCTCCATGGCTACATACTGGAGTCTGCAGACATGCCAATTGCCCTCTCACACCACGCCAGCCGCGGCCCGCTGCCTTTTCGCCGGCCCGGGGGGGAGGCGTGCGGACCCTCTTTTGCACGCATCGCTGCACCAGATATGCCGTTTTAGTCATCTATTATAGCTCTGTACACGCCGGCCGCGTACGAGGCCTACTCCGTAAGTCCACCCAGGCCCTGGCCAGCTGTCCGCGTCTCAGCGCCATGTGCCAGCTGCCGCTCGGCCGCCACCCTGATCTGGCTTGGGCCAACGCCTCAGCCGTTTCTTATTCCATCCAGCCCAGCGCTGCGCACACATATGTATGCACAACGCTGGCAGCACATCCTCCAGCGGAGATCGGGGAAAACGGGCCTTGGGCCCCGCACCTGGGACCCTCGATGTGCGTCGAGACCCTGTCCGCTTGCGACGCGTCCAGGCCGGCCAGACGCGCAACCCTCCCCCTCGCAGCGCCGAGCCGAGAGCAGCTCAGGCACACGAAAAATGCCCTCGAAGCAAGCCCGTTGCCGCCGAGATCTTCTCGCTTGCCATCTACATATCTGGCAGCACGAGACGGGCAATGGTGGGGCACTCCAAGCCGGCAGCGTGCGTTGTGGGTCGCCGTTGCGGATAGCCGGCGCAGATCAGCCCTTGATCTCTCATCCTGCGCCGCTTTTTCGCACGCAAACGAGCGTCGGCTGCTCATTGGGGTAACCTTGGAACGTCTCGGATGCGCCGCCTTCCTGTTTCGGCACTATCGCACGTGCACTGGCCATGGCAAGAAGCGCCCATGAGATCCGCGCAGACCCTCTTTCATCTTGCGTGAAGAGCGCCGCTCTAGGGAACTACAGGGACCAGGCGTCTAGACCGGAGGCCCGGGCCATCTGTCCGTAAAGACCTAGCTCCTCACCGGTCGCTGACTAGATCCTGCGGTGGTACTGAAGGCGTTCCTTCGCGATGGAAACGCTGTGTTGGCAGTGGGTACGCAGGGAAAAATCTTCGTCTTTACGGCTCGAGATGATCCCTTGTGGGGAGAAGCTGCACCGGAGGTACGCCCGTGACGATGGTGGGTGCGGTTCCGCACCAAACCCACATGCTCAAACCATCATGGCGGCGGCATCGTGCGCGGTATCCACAGAAGACCGAGTGGATTTCTTACTGTTGCTGCACACAGACGGCAGAATCGGACGGTGGCAAAGCGGGCAGTATTCGTTGAAGCGGTCAAACCAGTCGTCGAGACAGCCCTGATGGAAGACGTGAAGGCATCCCAGCCCGCGGATATGCGCCTTATCCTCAATCTCTTCCAGGCAGATCACACTGATCGATCGCAGTCAGCTTATGCTCCAACCGTGGTCCCGACCGTGAGATGCATACCAAACGGGATGCTCGGACTTGTATTCTGGGTGCTCCGATTCATGCTTCGAGCACCAGTCTTTGAAAATCTGAGACTTGCATGCGTGTTCGAGGTTGAGCATGCGCCTCTTGCGACATTCGCTCTTCTCGTCGTCACTGTTCTTCGGGAGGCGCGGCAGGAGGATTGCAGTTCTGACGTCTGTTAGGGCGAAAACGTAGACGCGTGAGGCGTGATTGGTCCGTACGCGGCTATCAGCATGACAAGGATGATTGCGAAGATGGTGGGAAGCACAATCGTGAGGGCATGGCTGCCGGCGGATGAGGCGTCTGGCATGATGTGCGGCGCACGAGGGAGCAGGGGAGCGTGGATAGAAAAAGTTGTGGCCGCAAAGCTTGAGCACGAGCTTGGCTAGAACAGGGTGCCTGAGGCTGCAGAGTGACTTGAGAAAACACCAGTTGTACCACGGCTTGACCTCCAGACTCCGACTCTTTGTATAACGCGCGGCAGCCCCCAAGTCGTTTCGCCGCGAGGCGATGTCGAACACGAGGGCATGCTCACCTGAGGGTCACGGAGGGCCAGAACGGCAGTCGAAATGGCACCACCAGCCAGCAGAAAACGCGGCAGAGCCGCGTGACAGCGCAGTGCGGCACAGGCAGACGGTAATATCACTGATTGCGGATGTTCAACACCACCAGATATCGGCAAGCAAGGCTCAGCAAGCAGATTCCGATCCTCAGACCGCGGTCCAATTCGCAGAAGGAGGTCCCTACACGGCCTCGCGCCTTCTAGAACTCGCGGCCGCACGATAGGCGCTCGGCTGAGCGGCCCAATGCGGGCAACCGCCACAGGAACGAACAGGATGTGCGCGGACGAGTGACCTTGAGCATGGGCGCGAGCGGGTGCACGCGCGTGCAAGCCGATGCCGCGGTCTCGATGCAGCTGCAAGCAGAGACAAGCGAGTGAAGCAGGCCGACGAAAGCAGAAACAGGAGGAAGCTGAGGTGAGGTTGGGTAGCGATCAGCGAAAACAAACGGCCGCTAAAATCGCGCCGGCTTAGTAACTGCCAGGGCGCGCCGCGGCCACCGTTTTCCCCTTCTCACGTGGGGCCTGGCTCGCCGGCGCGTCGCCCGAAGCCTCGCGCACCTCGCGCACCTCATGTTCTGCTGGACACGAGCACCCGCACGTCTCCAGACCGCGCAGCTGCGGTGGGCGGGAATAAGAACGCAAGGACGCGCTCCTGCTCCCACGCGTCTCTCCCGGGCCTTTCCTGCATCCTTCGCTCCTCCCAACGCCGGGCCTTGCTTGGACACTAAGGAAGACTCGATCCCCAGCTTTCGCGCCCAGGTGCCAGTGCCAGCGCCATGGGAGAGCGCACGGCGATGGCCGATGGCATCCCGTGAAAACGCCGAGCAGCGCCAGCCTATGAAACCCCACGAGACCACCTCACCCGGATGCCGACTCCCGCAATCGCTGGCCACCTAACCTAGGTAGTAGCTCTTCTGCGCTGCCTCAGGCACCCCCGGCAAGTTCCTCCGCGTGCCCGAGCTGCTGCCACACAAGCACCGCAGCATACACCTACATGTGTGAAGAAGTGGAGCATCCAGCCCACACGAAGCAGCTTTACGCGCTCCATCCCTCCCGCCGAGCATCAGTGGCGCTGCTTTGACAAGCACGGCGACATTATTGACCGGTACATCCTAGGCACATGCAACCGCACTCGCGTCGACCCAGAGCGCACGCCACCCTGTGCTGCTCGCATCATGCCATGCACTGTGCCGGCGCGCCCAACCCATCGCTGCTTCACTGGTGTCGCAGCATATCTCCTAAGGCACGAGCGGATCCGGTACGCAGGCATGGCATTCGACTGAGAGAGAGAGAGAGAGAGGGCCCGCCAGCGCACACCCTTCCCCTCCCTTCCGTCCCCAAAAAGCAACCATGTCTGATCACGCCTGATGAGTTGTCGGACCCGGCCGCCCATAGCGCCCGGCGGTGCTGCAAAAAGGACGCAAGATACCGCCAAGTGCGCTCCGTGCAACCACGCGCGGCGTCTGGGCTGGATTATCCAAAAAGCACCTACACAGGCATCCGACGCACTGGGGATCAGCCCCCCCCCGCCCGCATTTCGGATTTAATAGTGCGCCACACCGAGGTCGACACTGCTAACACCACATATCTGCAGCATGGGGCTGGCCGATGACAAGATGATGCGGAGGCGGCGCTCACAAGAGCCTGAAGGCAAGATGAAGTCAGATTGCAGCATCATCGATTTATCGGCTGACCTTCTCGCGCCGCTTTGCCCCTTCGTTGGTCTCCCCGTACGGAGCTAGCAGGAGAGCGTCCGCCCCGTTATCTTCTATCTGGCATTTCTTTTTCCCTCTCACCCTCACGCTAATCATGAAAAGAAAAACAAGACATCGGCTCCGCACGCTGGAGCAATCATCTGATTCTGTAACGCCATCCCCGCATGTCCTGACGAACCGGGATGCCCGATCCGGAAGTCGCACTTTTCATCAGACAGTGTGTGGAATGGGGATTATTATCGTGGCGTGAGGTTCACAAGCCACATTTGCGGCCAGTGGCGTGGTGCAGGCCAAGTTTTTCCTGATGCCGGAACGGGGGGGGAGGGCACGTTTCTACGTAGGGCTGCCGCTGTTGATGCTGGAGTTGCTGCTGATCCCCGGCGACGGCATACTACCAGCAGCCGTACTCGGCGAGCGCCGCGACGACGACGACGACGACGACAACGACGACTCCCTCCGTGGCGGCATAGCCGGGCGCTTCGACATGGCGCAGTAGACCTCGGCGCAGAGAGCCGGGTTCTGCATGATCATTTCCTGCGCCCACCTCAGGCGACGGTCGCGCTCCGCCTGCTGCGCGTGTTGCGTGTCGACGCCGCGTCGTTGCGACAGCCCCTCGAGGCGTTCGTCTGCGATGGCTCGCTGCTCCAGTTCCGACGTCACTTGGTTGACGTACACTTGGTGCTCTGCTTCGTTGCCATTGTTGTCAGCCGGTCTGGAGCTGCTCCCCTGCAATCAAGGGGACAGGCCTACCACCTTGCAGAGCGTTTGAGCATTCCTCGCTCGCGATGTAGTCGTCCCAACGCGCTTGCGCCGACGTTCGCCTCTGAACGTACGGTGTCGGAGATGGACCGTGTGGCTGTGGGCTATATTGTTGGTCTTGTGAGGGAAACTGTTGGGCCCGGGTGGAATATTGTTGACTTTGTGAGGGGAATTGCTGATGTTGTTGCTGGTACTGAGGGTACCAGTCAAGTTGCGAGTGTGAGTGCTGATGCAACGAACCGGAGAAGGAAATCGGGTTCATCGGGTCCTGGTGACCGGATGGTTCTTGCCAATTCCCAATCTGAGCTGCATATTGTGGTGGACTGGCAGCAGTGGATGGATCGTAAGATGGTTGGTGTAGGTAGTGATACATGGCGACGGTAGGATTAGGTACAGTCAAGAGAAGCTTTGTCGAGGGAAAGGTACACAGTGCGACGAACAATTAAAGTGGTATATCAAGGCAGCCAGGAGAAACGGCACATGGGAGGTAGCAGCACGACATCCGGAACACAAGCATTGTTTTATACCATGGATGACACTCATCTGGGCCGGGTGCGCCGGCGACCGTGTCGAGACCACGCAGGCACAGTGCCCGGATCGCATGACGGATTCCAGAATGCCATTGTGCCCTCACGCTAGGAATATCCTGATGCAGGCGTATCGCCGATATGGCATTTTGGATTCGTGCGCATGGCATTTTGTTGGAAAAGCGAGATCCTCGTAACAATATTCGATGCGCAACTGGGCGATCTGCTGGGTTTCTTGCACGGGCCATGCTTGCCAATGTGGATACTTGCCCGGCACGAATCTATGCGGTTTTCATGCCCTTGGATGAAAGTCAACCCGGTTGAATCCTTAGCGCCCGTTTTCGATGATGGAGAGAGAGAGAGAGCCACAAAAGCTAGGTGCGTTCCGAAGTGTGCCGACTGGCCGATCGCAATGTGGCCAGGAAACCTCTACGCAGTCGTTCTGAACTGCGGACATCTGGCGTGCACGTCTACCTCAGCTTCTGAGACTAGCTATTCAGGCTATAACTGAAGGAGTTCTACTCGCTTGGACGCACAGTATGACGGATGGCCCATGAATCAGACGTGGCATAAACAACGCGCGCCCATGGCGACCTGCGTATCATTCGGCGGGGAACACCGCGCAGTTCCACCAGCATGTTCTCGAACTGCATAGTGTGCCAGTTCACGAACACCAGGCAGACCAAGTCCCTTGTCTATGACGCTCCATGACGGTCCATAGTAGGACAGCACACTCGTATGCTGCTTGGCTCACAATGCAGGTGACGGTACACGAATCGCCGACAGCGGGATGTTTGTGTCGTGGGCCACCGGAAGCAGGCATGCGGACTGTAACAATCAGAACGTGGCTCAGCGATAGACTGTGCCGTCGGTCAGGGGTACCCGGCTCTCCCAGCCCAATTTGTCGTGGTATGAGGCCCATGCTCCTATCAGAGGGTTGTTCAGACTCCATATTGCCCGTTGATCTAGCAGAACACATGACGTCTGGCCGCTCTCCTCGTACGACTTTATCTCAATCGGCGATCACCCGTGTCTTGAAAAGTGAGCCATGACCAAGATTGCGGTACTTTGGAGCAAGGCGTGAAGCCGATTGGATGTCGGCAGCGTCAAAAGCCCTCAAAAAATTACATCAAGCTGTTTCTTGGAAGCGACGCTCAGCCTCGCAGGCCAGTTCATGTGGCAAACACGCAGACATTGACGACGGGCCTGTGTGATTGAGACCGAGGGCAAAGGTAGCCGACTGCAACGTTGAGTAAATCGTCGATGCAGACGCGGATCGTTTATTGATTAGCACATGCCCACATGTGTCGAGTCAGACCGCTTGAAGGGGGGTTAGAAACAGTGCGTCTTCTTACGCGTATGGAACGTCATTGGTTTGCCGCATACAGCAGATGCTTACGGCGGTGGATGTGGGGTTTCAGGCAACACCGTCTCCGATACAGTGCATCACCTCGGCGGCTGCTCTTGACTGAAAGATGAGCTGATTCACAGTCTATCCTCTGCTGCAGCATTCTGCACCTTGACGTAACCTCACTGCCATCGCAAAGGAAAGGTGGTCGGTACTCCCATCGAATAGCCGCGGCAGCGAAGAGAGCGGGCCGTTTGAGCTGTTACCTGCTGAGAGCAAGGGCACCCGTAGAGGAGCCTCCGTAAAGCCTGATGTGAAGTTGGTTAATTCTGACAACTCGCCCGGATGTGCGTATACCGCCGTTCAGCCAGTCCAGAGGGACAGTTGACCGGTTTTTCCCTCTGACCCGGGCCTGGGCGCAGCGATTTGCAAGGATTACACGATGAACTTAGGTAGATGGTTGGCCGGCAGCTCTTCCACTGCCTCTGAGATAGGGGTGGATCGAGCAGGCTCCCAGCGAGCAGATAGCCTGACTCGCGGCAGATGGGATTTTGATCCTGGGGATGCGCATTTCCCCAGCTCTTGGCGAATGATTGCGCGAGGGAATTACCTCACGGCTCTGGGTACCGACAGGGATCCGGCCGGGACCGGACAGCGTCTCCGGACACAGCTCGCTCTGCGTTCGGCTGGCATTGTGCATCTCGTCAATGCGGCTGGGGACAAAGCGATGGCGAGACGCGATCGAGGCGGCGGAGCGAGGCGGAGGGAGGCAAGGCGGCAACAGATGGTGGTGGAGGGCCGGAGAAGACCTAGTGGTGAGCGAGGCAGGCGGTGGCAGAAAAGCTCGCTTAGTCATATACGCCGCACCGACGTCAGCCTGCTTAAATTTCCTCCGCCGGCGAGTGCCTCCGCTCCCTCCTCCAAGCGCCGCCCTCGCCAACGCTGCGTTTCTTTGCTCACAAACAGACACCGGGTTCCGCCCGGCTGTCACCGCGTGCAAATGAGAAATTCGGAGTAATCTTCAACTTCACCTGCCATCGCTGGGCTCGCCCCGGCGCTCTGGCCGCTGCCCGTGAGGGCCTGGCGTGAACACGCCTGCTCCTGGCATCAGAAAACTCAGGGCCAGCCGGCAGCACCGCCTTCGGGTGGTGCTTGCGCAGGTCTGTACCCCTATGGGAGTCAGGGCGAAGATTGTGTGCGTGCGCAAGCATGTGACACTTCAGTGCAATACGCGGCATACCGTATTCCGGTATCATTCGATTCCGATTACTCTGGCGAGGGCGGTGCTTCAACTTTTCTTTTGAGGTATGTGTGCCTCCTGCTCCCATTCAAGGTTCAAAGGATACTACTAACAACCCAACACACCTGCTCGTAGTAGTCGACCACGTACTCCAACGGCAGAGGACAAGCCAAGTGCACCGTGGGTTGCAATGAGCCAGTCTGGGGGGCAGGATGGCAGAGGCTGGTGCTGGTTCTGGTGCTGGTTATACACCGGTTGCTGCTCGTCGCCGGCAATGCTGTTACGGCTGGAACAGCGCCGCCTGTGGTTTCCAGGCGATTTTCCGGTGCGCCTCAGTGGCGTTGATGATCCCTTTACCACCCGAGAGCAAAACACTTCCTGCTTGCGCGTTCCAACACTCTTGGCATTGCAGCTTGTGGAGGTCCGCAATCATTCAAGTAGTGGGTAATGCATTGATCTCAATTGCTACCAAAAGATCTACCCGAGTTCATTTGGACCACAGCCAGCAGAAGCCGCCGTTTGTAAAACTCGACTGCACTAGCAAAATAACCACGTTCCTTTTGTAAGAAAGCCTGCCTTGAGCGCCCCGTTTCATTATCCAGACTCCGACCTCGGTGTTTGGTATTGTTTTCCCCGTAAACAGCAAAAGAAACCTCGTGGCGGAGGCGTTATGAAGGGAATGCATGAGAAGCTGTATCAGCAATGAAGCCGCCAACGGCAGCACCAACCAAGGGAAAAAAAACCCCCCCTCTGGAATATGGAACAAAAGAGATCTGTCGAATCAGTCTCGTTGATTCTGACCGGGAAAGTGGACATCGGACATGGATCCACATTGTCCACTCCTGCAGACTCCTCCGTCCAAGACGTTGGTGGTAAGTGTTCATGGGAGAGGTGTTCGCTACACCTTAGCGGGTGTTCATGCGGCGGTGACCGGGGCCATCGGCACCAGCACCGCCGTCCTGGCCGTTGCCGTCGCCGTCGCCGTCGCCGTCGCCACGGCCATCCCTCTGGGTGTTGTAGAATCTCGCGAGATCCTCTTCAACGGCGTTCGGCTGGCCGTTCGGCATGAGGCGGCGAAGCATGGCTGCAATCTCATCATCAGAGCTCTTGGTGAAGAAGCCGTCACTGTCGATGTTGTTGGCGCGGAAGTTGTCGGCATTGGCAGCCTCGGTCGCAGTGGCAGTGGCGGTGTTGGTGCTGGCCTGGCTGGGGACAAAGTATGCGGTAGCAGGGTCGCCCATGCGGGGGGCGGGACGGAAAGCAGCCTGCTGCTGGACGTCAAAGGTCGAAGGAGCCCGCAGGTGAAAACCGTTGGAAGACTGCGAGACGCTGGCCGATGAGGTGGTGCTGTTGGCGTAGGCACCGTTCGCACAGGTACCGTTGGTATGGTTCGCATTCACGCTGTTGCCGTTCTGATAGTGTTCATTCATGTAGCCGCCATTCGCGTTGTAGCCGTTCGCGTTATAGCCATTCGCGTTGGTGCTGTTCATGGAGGTGCCGTTGGTATAGTTGGCGTTGGAGTAGCTGCCGTTGGGATAGGTGCCGTTGGTGAAGTTGGTGACAGGGTGGTTCCTGAACGGAGGAGAGCCGATGGGCACAAGAGATTGGGACATGGACTGATGAGCGGAGCTGGGACCGGACGAGCCGACAACGGACGAGCCGACAACGGACGAGCCCCTGCTGCCGTTGGTCTGGCGATGCTGCTGACCATGAGCGCGCGGACCCGAGGGCGGCGGCATGACATGCTCGTCGTAGCGAATGCCCGCGTCGCGCCAGATCTGGACCAGGCTGCGCTGGTCGTGGTACAGGTCTGAAGTCACTGTGTTGGTCATTGAAGGTGAGTGACGTGCGGTTAGAGCTTGGGCTTACCATTCACGTTGCAAAGGGCTTCTTTCTGCTCCTCGGTCATCTTCGGAACGTCTTTGGGGTGGTGCTTGCCACTGCGCCTGGGAGTCTCTCTATCCGCCATGATGGTGGCGATCTTGGCCGACAAGCTTTTGGGGTAGATGCGAGCAAAGAACAAGTGTGAGCGTTGCAGCGGAGCAGTCGCGCCGATGGGGTGGTGGGGTGGGGAGTAAGGAGGAGGGAGGGCGAGGAGGGGTGGCCGAAGTAGTGCGAAGCTGCGTCTGCTTTGTGACGCCACTGGACGGACGACGAGTAGACGGGCGCAGGTGCAGGCCAGAAAAAAAAAAAAACCTCCAGTCACGGGCAAAGCGCATCTCGCTGGGTCAGCTGCTACGGAATCAATCACCTTGGGCCAAGCCGAAGCCAAGCCGTCACTTCCAACTCCTACCCGTCGTCGGGCATATCTCAGCTTCCGTTGCCATGAGATATTCTGAGAGACTCCGTAGGTATCCTCTCACTTCCCTTTTTCCTCTCTCTCGCTTCTTTAAACATGGTAGTTGGCCAATATATCTAAGCTATCCGCCCCGTCCTAGCGCCAACTTCAAAGCTATATCTACCCACAACACCTGGCTCAACACGACATGTTCAAGAGTCAACATACGCCACTTTGTTTCTTTTCATCTTAGATGTTACCGCCTGTTCCGCTGTTTCTGCATTCGGACGTCCACACTGACTGTGGATCATTCCCAATGTAGCGTGAAAAAGTCTCAATTGATATCCAGTAACAAGAATTGCTTACTACCAGCAGTTATCAACGGTGGAAGATGCAGCATGACTGGGCACTCGGGCCATTGCTGAAGGCCTTTGTCTGGCATGCACGTGAGAAAAGGGAGGGTCGAGGGGCAGGCTGGCGGCAGGCAGATCTTCCTCTCACGGAAATCGAGAGGGCAGCTCAGCTGATGGTCGAAAGGCAGCGCGTGGCCCGGGAGTCGTGCAATGGCGGGTCCGCCTCACCTCCGCAGCCGCACGTGCCGCCGTCGGCGACCACCAGCACCACGTCAAGAGGGCCATGTCACTTGCAATACAACCTGTGCGCCGGCCTCGCTCGAATGGCTCCTGTCTGTCCATTGCCGCAGGGGAAGGGCTCCCGGCTCCAAGTCGACCTCACCGCGGCTCCGCAGCACCATGCCCAGCAGCATCAAGAGGCTGTTTGCCTGCCTCGACGACCATGACGCCCGCGCCTGCCCCCCGGCCTCCGCCCGATCTGCACACGGCTCCGCTAAAAAGCCACGCCTGGCTGGCACAGCCAAGGCCCTCCGCAACCTCTCCCACACGCTCCGCCGCAACCCCGTCACGCCCACCCGCAGCTTCAAGGGCCCAACCGACCACGCTCCCCCAGTCCAGCCCCAGCGGACCCAGCGGACCCAGCGGACCCCCGACGCTGATCCCGCCCGCCCCAACGCCCGCTGGGGCCCCGTCCTCGCCATCCCGGACGACGCGCTGGTCAGCCTGGTGCAGCTGTTCACCTTCTCGACCCTGAGCAAGTCCGCCACCCACATCGCCGTGCTCGCCCGCACCCACGGCCGGAACAATGCCGTCTACACCCTCGAGTACAGCTGCCCCGCCCCAACCAGAGTCTGCGTGCGCATCCCCGCCTGCGGCTGGGGCGACCGCTGGCTGCCCTCGGACCAGGATGCCCTGCGCAATGCCGCCCTCACCATGCGCTACCTCCGCAACCGCACCCGTCTGCCCGTGCCCGATGTTCTGCAGTACGATACCACCTTCAACAACGCCCTCGGCGCTCCCTACATCCTGATGTCGTGCGTCGAGGGACGTCCGCTGCCCGACGTCTGGTACGACACCACAACCACCACCCTCACTCTCGAGGAAAAACGCCAAAACGCCCTTCGCTCCCTCGCCACTGCCATCGCCTCACTCCGTTCGCTCACCTTTCCCCAAATGGGCCCACTCCTCTTCCACCCCGGCAACGGCGACGACCCGGACCAACATCCCTACGTTGACGCCGCTATCATGGCCCCCTTCGGCCGCGATCCAGTATGCAGTCCTGTGCGGCCAAGCAACGAGAAAAAAGAAGAGGAGGGAGTCAGATTCGACCCGCACGACGAGCACCTCTCCACTCCCGAACACGACTCCCGCGCCTATTTTTTCAGCTGCCTAGATGCAGCCCGTACGTACGCCATATCGCGCGAGCGCACGGCCGAGGTGCGCGGTGTCTTCAAGATGTGGCGGTTGCTGATGGAGGAGATGCCTTGGCCGGGGTATTACTCCTCCCCCTCCACTTCCTCCTCCCCCAGCAACAAGAACAACAACAGCCGCACCAACACCACCACCACCGCTAGCAGCAGCACCGCCGTCACCACCGCCCTCGGCGAAGTCGGAGAGTACGACAACCAGCAACAAGAAAAAGAAGAGGAAAAAGAAGAGGAAAAAGAAGAGGAAAAAGAAGAAGACGAAGATGCCGGCATCAACGGCGAGACCTTCGTCCTCGCGCCCCCGGCCGACTTCGACGCCGCCAACATCCTCGTCGACCCGCGCACCGGGGCCGTCGCCGGCGTCGTCGACTGGGACCTGCTCGAGACGCAGCCGCTCATGCTCGGCTGGCCGGCGTGCCCGGACCTGCTCGCCGTCGACTGGACGCGCGGCGTGACGTGGCCAAGGCGACCGCCCTTTTCGCCGAGGACGTCCATGACGACGGCGGCGACGGCGACGGCGACGGCCAGGCCGATGGCGACGATGATGGAGGAATGCATGTTGGAGGAGGGGAGGGGGTGGGATGGCTATCGGGGCGATTACGTGGCGTATCTGAGGCAGGCGGCGGGCCATGGGGGGCTGGATGGGCTGTGCGACTTGTATGCGAGGAAGGGGCATTTGTACCAGGCGGTTCTGCGGAGCCTGGACGATCTGGACCGCATGAGGGAGGTGCTGGATCGCGTGTTGGAGGTGGCGCTGCCGAGGGTGAAGCGGGCGGAGCTGGTCACGCTGGTGGGGGAGGCGGGCTTGAGTGTGGAGCAGGAGAGGTTTGTCAGGGCGAGGTTTAGGGACTTGTTGATGTGAAGTGCGGGGGTGTGAAGAGAAAGAAAAGTAAAGAGCTGACACGAGGGCGGTGGCTAGAAGTATCTTGTGGTCGTAACAATGGGTGAGGGGCCGGGCAAGGAGGTAAAGGGAAAGAAGATGGGACCGGGTTGCAGCTTGCGAAGATCACTTGTTTGTTACAGATTTTTCATCACTGTCAACTAATTCATTAATAGTGGCGCCTGCCGCTGCCGAAGCTTGGCTGTCAATGGAACATCGTCGTAGGAGACGTTGTAGTAAGGCAGCACAGACGGGTTTGTGGTGTGTGAGACAAATGTCTCAGCACGGCGGGACAAAGAACAGAGCTGAGGGAGATTTTGCTTAAAGGCCTTGTTCTTTAATGGAGCAAAATTTACACCCAGACTCAAGCGAAACTCGACGCCGAACAAACTCGTCTTGAATCCGGATTGTTGCCAACATTTCCTCGTTGCTCGGTCATTTCCGCATCTATGTCTCCGACTCAAGCGTTTCTGGGCCCTTTCGTGGCACCCCCTGCCGGCTAAACCTCTGCCGGCAGCCTGGCCAGGCGATGGCGTTGGTGATAGGCGTCCCGTATGGGAAGGTTGTAGTCGTCGTGGTATGGGTGCTTGGGACAGCCGTACTTGGGCGAGAAGCGGTGCTTACAGCTCTCGAATTCGCAGGGGAGTTCGTGTCCTCTCCGAATACACTTGGCGGTGATCGCATTCCTACACGTACCGCAGTGATGGTTTCTCTTCCCCCTGCCGGTCCTGCCGGCGCTTCTGTGATTTACCCCCTGCGGCATTGCGAACAGACGGTGCGTATCCTGATGGATTTGTGGTGGTAATGTAATTCAGACACAGAGATGCACGTGCTTGAAGATTTTTGTGCGTGATGGAAAAGTGTCTCTTGAGAGAGAACGACAATTGATTTGGGAGCATATATCTAGACTCGAAATGGGCGGTATATGGGTATTTATGGACACTTCTGCATAGTGGTTGAGTTCTCCAAGTCTTTGGCATATCTTCGAGACTGCATGATCCAGATCTGACATGTCTCAGCAGCGGATGCCTCGTGGGGTTGACGCGGAAAGGATCAGAGGCATTATCCTTGTTCATGTAGGACTCAGTAGCGGCTGAAACGCGTACAAACGCGCCGAGTATGTGAGTGAAGACCTCAGCTGTCGACTATTGCGAAGTGCGGGCACGGGGTGACTCACAGGCCTTTCGTCCGTGTCCTGTTCTCTTCTTGGCTCCGTAGACATGTCGTGGTTACGGAGGCGGGCATGTGCCCTGCCGTCATGTCGCCGTGGGCCCGCGATGCTTCCTTCCCCTTCGACGTCGCGCCTGCCCGGCTCAACCAACCACGACTTCCACAAAGAGATGGTGGACCGGCAAACTTCGGCGCTGGCCTTCGCAGCAGTGTCAACTGTCAAGAACGCGCTCCACAACGTGAAGTCCAACGTCACCCGCTCCTCTGGTTCCCTGATCTCACTCTACTCTCCACCCGGAACGCAACAGGTACTGTCCAGCTATGCTGCGCCGCCTCGCACGCGTGGTGCATCTGAACAAGAAAAGGGAACTGCAGACCCCCAAGCGCCCTATAGTCGGTGACGGCCACGGCTCGGACGAGGCCGACCCAAAATGGGGCCCCGTCCTCGCCCTCTCCGATGAGTCGCTTGCGAACCTCGCTCTGGACATCGCCTCCAACATCTCTACCATCCCGAAGAGCGCCCTCCCGGACAGTTCCAGCGTCAAGGTCGTATCCAAAATGAATGGCTGCAACAACTGCGTCTTTGTCGTCGAGTATCATGAGGGCCTGAGGCTCTGCATACGCGTCCCGGCCTGTGGCTGGGAAGGCAAGTGGAGCGACGCCGACGCCGATTCTCTCCAGGTCCAGGTCCGCACCATGCAGTACATCTCGCGACACACCAAATGCCCCATACCCGACATCATCAGCTACGACACCACCTTCGACAACGCCATCCACGCCCCGTATGTCGCCATGGCCTACATTGAGGGCCGGTCAGTCGAGGAGCTGTGGTACGACGACACTGGTCCTCTGCCGCTGGAGGATATGCGCCAAAACATCCTGCGCTCACTGGCCAAGGCCGTCTCCGAGCTGCGCCCTCTGACGTTTGACAAGATGGGATCCCTCCACTTCAGCGCTGAGCAAGACGACAACCCCACCATTGGCCCGTTCAACGTCATCAACTTCGGAGCTAGCCGCAACCCCGACTTCATGGAATACGTCAACAAGATGGACAAGAACCCGTTGTCCGACTCACGAGCCTGGCTCCGCGGTCGGCTCAAGGATTGGATGAAGGAGGAGACTGGGCCTTCGGATGAGAACCCCCGCCCGAGAGGGCTCATATTTCACGAGAAACTCGGAGCCTTTCGCCTCTTCTCCATGGTGCTTGACGAATTCCCCATGGCAGAGGACCCAGAGGAGAAGTTCGTGCTCGCACCGCCCGACTTGGATTGGCAGAACATTTTGGCAGACGCCAACGGCAACGTCACGGCCATCCTCGACTGGGACCGGGTCGAAACCTTGCCGCGCTACCTGGGCTGGTCCATGCTCCCTGAATTCCTTTTCAGGGACTGGGAGCCCAATGGCTGGTACGTCTGGCCGCACTGGGCCCAGAAGACCATGTCGCCCATGGAGTACGCCAAGTACCGTGACGACTATGCTCGCTTCATGATGGATGCTTGTGATGGAGAGGGCGATTGCAAGTACACGGCCAAGTCTCATATATTCGAGCAAGTTGCGTTTGCCATCGGCCGGACTGATTACATGGACGTCATTCTTCAGAGGATCCTTTTGGTCACGCTCCCCCAGGTCAACGCCAAAGTTGCCGTACAGTACATCGGCGACCATGGCATCGCCCCTGCAGAGAGGGACAAGCTCAAGCAAGAGTTCAAGAAGTTGCTTGCTTGCTGAAAGCAGGGTACTATTTGTGAGTGAAGGATGGTGCATGAGACGACAGCTGGCTGCGCAGTACACGTCCGTCGGCGCGGCGGCATGAGCAAGGAAATGGATAGGTGCGGGCTGTACTGAAGATCGATGACAGAATTCTAGAGTATTTATCCATGAAGTTCGGCTCTGTTGATTTCTTCTCGGTGGCCGGGCATCGGCGGCTCAGGCAAAGAGCTGACCGGAGACTAGCGGCGGCGGAGAGCGGCGACCAACGAGGGAGCGAGGGAGCGGTCTGCCGACAGCGGAGCGTGGGCCGCAACGTCACTCCTGACCTCACCTGTGACTTGACGAGCTCTGGCAACACTCTGGGCCGATTTTGACTAACAGTTTCAGCCCCGACCACACGCTTCAAATCAGACAGGTAGTGAGGGAAGACCACGTTTTGTTGGATGAGTGTGCATCTTGTTGCATGCAATGCCGGCGGCGGTCCAGCCAAGATGAAGCCGACGGCGCGGCACTACGGCACGGCGCACAGCGCGGCTCGACCCATCAGGCAAAACGATTACTCAATGATACCTACATGGCGCTCTGTGGGGTTCTATGCGATCCCCACACACCGTGACGCCTTTTTTTTTTGGTCCGCCTTTTTCATCCCTTTCTCCTGCAAGCCCATGCGTCTAGTCTTTTACCCCGCCCATATAAACCCTGCCCTATCCCCCCGCTCCGACGCCCCTCGTTTCCCAAGGTGCGGCATCGCAGAGTGTTGGGCGCACGCTGAATAGAGAAGCGGAACAGAGACTGGAGACCGAGATCGACGTCTTGAAAGAGCAAGGATCGTAGGGTAGTTTCCCGATTGCGCAACTCCATCCGAGAGAAGACCACGCCCTCCAGCCATCCTTTCGTATACATACCAGGGCGAATGCACACACAACCCAAAGGCAGCAAGCCAGGACCAATTGAACCCCCCTTCCACGGCGCGAGCGCGAGCATCACCGCCACCGACCCCATCGCCCCGGCCGCCCAGGACAACCAAGTCCCGACATGCGATCCGTCTGAGCTGACCCTGTCCAGCGAGAAGGGAGAATGGACCGCCAAGGACGACGACGAGAAGAAGGCGCACCAGGTGCCGCAGTATGAAGACGACGGCGAGGCCGAGCGTGCTGCCCGCGCTGCCTCTCCACGCTTTTCTTCCGATGGCTCGAGTACCGTGTCCCGGCCGTCGGACGAGGTCGTCTATCCCGAGGGCGGGACTGAGGCCTGGCTGGTCGTGCTGGGATCCTTTTCCGGCATGTTGGCGTCTTTTGGCATGATGTGAGTCCGCTCCTTTCCCCAGTGATACGTTTATGGTCTGGACATGTGATCCAAGGACAGAACTTCAAACAAACTATTCGACGCCACAACCTAACGTCTTTGAACAGGAACTCGGTTGGAATCTTCCAAGCCTACCTGGCGACGCACCAGCTGTCGCACTACGACGAGAGCACCATTGGCTGGATCTTCTCCGTCTACACCTTCCTTTCCTTCTTCTGTGGCATCCAGATCGGCCCCATCTTCGACGCCTACGGCCCGCGGCTCTTGGTGCTCGCGGGCAACATCCTGCTCATCTTATCGATGCTCCTGCTCGGCGTGTGCAAGGGTCAGTAGTAGCATCCTTTTTTTTTTTTTCCCTTTTCCCCTTTGATGCTGACGCCTTTTCCTCCAGAATACTACCAGTTCCTCCTCGTCTTCGGCGTCCTCGGCGGCATCGGCACCTCGCTCATCTTCACGCCGGCCATCAGCAGCATCGGGCACTACTTCCAAGTCAAGCGCGGGGCGGCGACGGGCGCGGCGGCTGCCGGCGGCTCCATCGGTGGCATAATCTTCCCGCTTATGCTGCAGTCGCTCTTCCCCAAAGTCGGCTTCGGCTGGGCGACGCGGATCCTGGGCTTCATCTTCATCCTGCTGTGCGGCGTGGCGCAGCTGTGCATCAAGTCGCGGCTCCCCCCCAAGCCGGGCTCCTCGGTCCTGCCCGACTTCCGCATCTTCCGCGACCCCAGCTTCGCGCTGGCGACGGCGGGCGTCTTCTTCATGGAGTGGGGCCTCTTCGTGCCCATCACGTACACGACGTCGTTCGCGCTGACGTCGGGCGCCTTCGACCAGACGTTCGCATACCAGATCATCGCCGTGCTCAACGCCGGCAGCAGCATCGGCCGCTGGGCGCCGGGCTACGTCGCGGACCGCGTCGGCCGCTTCAACTGCATGGTCGCGACGCTGGCCTTTTGCTTCTTCACCACCATCGCCCTGTGGTTGCCCGCCGCCATCATGACGCCGGTCTTCAGCGTCGGCGGCGACCCGGCGACGGTCAAGGGGCTGACGGTCGCCTTCGCCTTCCTCTTCGGCCTCGCCAGCGGCAGCAACATCTCGCTGACGCCCGTGTGCATCGGCCAGCTGTGCGACACGGCCCAGTACGGCCGCTACTACGCGACGTGCTACACCATCGTCAGCTTCGGCACCCTTACCGGCATCCCCATCGCCGGGGCGCTGCTGCAGCGGAGCGGGGGCCGCTACTGGGGCGTCGCCATCTTCACCATCGTCACGTATGCGCTAGCCGTCGCGTGCTACGTCGCCGTGAGGGTGCTGAAGGTCGGGTGGGGGTTGGGTAAGAAGTTTTGATCGCGCTTCGTACGCGTGCATCATCGTCGTCGTCGTCGTCGTCGTCATCGCCGGAACGTGAGTTTTTTTTTTTACGGCGGTGGGGCGCTGTTGGAGTCACGACCGAAAGAGGAAGAAGAGAGCAATGGACGAATGACCATGTGAAGAGGTAGAATGGAGTTGGTGAAGACTGGGTTTCGGAAGCAAGCACACGGGGCTCTCTCCGGTTTCATCTCTCGTACCTACGTAATGTTGATTGGCCGGATGAGCGCGGCAGTACCTAGAGCTTGACGGGTTTGACGAACGATATACAAGAGCCATGTAGAATAATAACGCATACAAAAAAAATGAGAAGCTTATTGCAGATCACATTCCTGTCGGACACCCCATCAGAAAGCAAGATCGTCACGCTAATCAACAGCCGGCACCGCCTGCCGTCCCGTCATCTCCCACGACGGTGGGACTGCTCTTTACCCCACAACTTTCCAGGAGAGCTTGTCGCAACAGCATCCCGTGGCCGAAAGCAGCATTGCACATACGCGTGGAACTTTTGTCGCACCGCGCCCGCCAAGTTTCATCGCTCCTGATTCACACCCGCCCCCGCTGTTGTGTGTGTGTGTGTGTATATATATCTATACCGCATTGACCTGCAGTACGGAAAATGCCTCGGCCAAGCCAAGCCCAGAATACTCCATTGTTTTGGACACTCGGCGGATTCCCAAGGCGCGAGGCGGAATTCACCGTCTGATGGCCATGGAAAAACGGTCTGTGCTATGCTGGTGCCGGGGGGGCCGGGGGGAGGCGGCAGTCTTGGTCTTGTGAGAATGGTGATGCGAAACGCTTGCTGAGACCGGGACGTCGCAACAAGGGGTGGGTTTGAATGGCCTAGTTCTCTATTGTACTATCGCCCGAACGCGAACCCGATAACTCCGCTTTCTCGCCCGGTTTTTTTTTTTTTTGGGTCCTTGCCAGTGAGCATGATGGGACGGGATAGGATGGAGGAGGGAATGAAGGTTGGATCATTGGTCTTGTGTTGTTGGAGACAGACCTTCTACGTGTGGGGAGGGGGGGTTTCGTCGTTCTAAAGTCGGGTAAGATTGCTCACGAAGTGGCAAGGGAAAAAAAAAAGGACTGCAAATGTAGAGCCCTCTATTCGTTGTTGCAGCGTAAGCCTTCGACAGAACATGAGCACGAGCAAAGATTTGATTTGATTTCCACTGTTCGGTTTGTTCATTTCTTTCTCTGTATTCTTTCATTTAGGGGATATTGTATTGAGTCCTTCTCGCCTGGCTAACCAGAGCGCTGGCTTGAGATAAGGACGGTGGCGTAAACTCGTAGCTCTCGTTCGTGTGGGTATTCCCTCCGTGGTATTTTCCTTCCCTTCATTCCTGGGCCAGCCCTTTTCTCCAAACATTGTCCTGATCCTCCGCATAAAATGGCAACAGCACCTGGCGCAACGTGATGCGCTATCTACGCGCCGAGTGCTCCTAGACGTCCAACGATGCAAAAGACCACTCCACTGGTCGCTTTTAAATCCTTTTTCCAAGTCCTCCCCGTGCCACGTCTTTTTCCACGAAGAAAGAGAATAAACGTAAAACGCCCTTTCAAAATGCCGCGGAAAGCGTAGTGTCTCACGGCACATCGCTTACCGTCCAATACCGAGCCCGCCCCTGTAAGCGGGATGCACATCGCTCAAAGTGTCTTCATGAACGGCTGGTGCGACTGATCGCGGAGCGGCCTCCACCACATACCGCACCCCGTCGTCAGACACGTAGCTCGGTGGCCTTGGCACCTGCTCACCACCTTCCCTATTCGGATGAAGGCCACCCTGCCGCGTCTGCGTCGGCGGCGGCGGCTGCTGCCCCAGATGCGGAGTTTGGAAAGGGTCCAGCAGCTCCGTCGGCTGTGCGTTCGCGTCGACTGGTGGGTTGGGAGACACCGGGTTCTGATGGAGCGGATGCATCCCGCCGTCGACTCGTTGCCAGTAAAGCAGATCCGGGTTGATGGGCTATTCGCGTGCTATTAGATTTGAATCCCTCGCTGTAGTGCTTTCGAATCATGCACTTACCACACTGCATCGCCAGAGACCGTAAGCGGGCGGCGGTGCTTTGAGAACCTCCTTCTCGGGATCCATAGCACCGTGCAGAGTCCGGTCGTCGTCGTCGTCTTCTTCTTCTTCTTCTCCGAGCTCCTCGTCGCGTGCCATGTGCACGCGTATCGGTCTGTCGGGTTGAAAACCATCCGGTCCAGTGACTTCGGGGATTCTTGGTCCATCGTCTCCGCGCTGCGGGCCGAAGGACAACATGCAAAGCCGAACCAGCGAGTGGCAGAAAAGGATCGTGGTACTGAGAATGATGAGAATGAAGAGAACGTGCACTTCCTGGCCGGTGTGGGGACGAGTGAGAGCGATCGAAAGGTCTGCCAAGAGTCAGTCCAAGTACATCAAAGGCAAAGCGCGAGAACCTACAAACTGTCAAAATCATGGCAAGGAATAGACCGCTGCCAAAGAGCAGCAACGCCTTCTTCCTCGCCTGGGGGCTAGAGGGCCCCCACCCCCTGCGGGAGCTTCGGCGTCGGCCTCTTGTCCTGCGCGAACCGCGCCTCCTCACCCATGCTCCTTGCTGTCTTTTCTTTGCCCTCTTGTTGACGAGAGAAGCAAGCTGCGCCGTTTCTGGATCAACGGCATCGTTGAACGATGGTTCCCGGGTGTAGACTGCTGGAGGAGGCGCAGGGACATCATGCTGGGGGCTGGAAAGAACTGCTGGGCGGTACGGGCCGGTCGGATATTGGTGGTGAAGAGGGGTCTCATAGTCGGTGAAATCCCTCGCAAAACCAGCAGTTGGATACTGGTGGTATAGAGGGGCCGGAGGTTCAGTGAAGCCCCTTGCAAAACCACCATCTGGCGAGATGGTTTCCGGGGTATCAAGGCCACGGCGAAAACCCACAAAGCTTGGTGGTTTGGGAGTGCTGCGGTCCGAAAGTGCTGGAGAAGCGGCATATATGGAAGTCCCGTCCTGTAATAACGAGCGAACTTGGGACTGGACGTCGGAGATGGTCGAGGGAGTGGAAGACGCGCCAGAGACGGACGAGGCAGACGACAGCGATGACGTGAGAGAGGGAGGGTTTGGCGGGGTTTGCGGTGCTGCCGGCTCTTCCTGAGGCTGTGCAGCGGCGCGGTTGAAAAGAGAGAATTGAAAGGGAAAACTGAAAGGGACAGGCATGTTGTTGATGTCGGCCAGCCGTGGCACCTGGAGCTTTGTGGATGGTTGCGCGTCGAGTCCCCACGAGAGCCAGCACGAAGGATGTTTACGGGCGGCCTGAGGTATATCGACAACGGGCGGGTCGTGCAGAGGCGGGCGGGATTATTAATGGTTCACTGTGGAGGGCAGACACGTGGGGGGATTCCGTCCACAGCGGCGCCAGAAGGCCCAGCAGATGCAGGCGGGCGAGTGCGCGGTTCCCCAGGCTCGTGGACGGCGGGCAACTTCGTTCGCTGAGAGGCCAATGACGGGAACCGGTCCGGAGTCAAAAAGAGAGAGCACATGCAGGCGGCGAGTGATTGGCTCTGGCGCGAGGCTGGAGGTCAGCGGCGCTGCAGGCGTGTGGGTCAAACGTGGAGGAAAGGGCTCCAGGCAAACATGGGCGCAGCCAGTGGACGGCGCGCGAAGAAAAGGACAAAAGAACGAGCCCCAGGGCCACAGGAGCGCGGCGACGAAGGGGAAGGCGAAACTGAGGAGGCCGAGGCGCCAATGAGTCGAGGTTAAGAGCGGCGTTGCCAAACAGCCCGTTGCGGTCGCACGAGGGCTCTGGTGGCGCATGAGATGCCAGGGCCGGGCCATTGTATCAGGTTCATCCTGGCCGCGATGCGTCGTGCTCCATGGGGATCCAGGTCGCCGCGCTGAAACGCCCGCCAGGACGGCGATCGTGACCCCGACCGGCGCCAACCGCCCGCGGCCTGTCGTGGCCTATCGCTCGCCCGCACCGCCGCCTGCTGCGAACACACTAGCCCCCGCCTCGCCGAACCCACTGCCATCGTTGCCGCAATTTGCCCGGCTTTGCTTAATTACTACCTATCTTCGCTGCCCACCGCGCCCACTGCGCCCGCTGCGCCCGCCGCGCCCGCCTCCCTCTTGCGAGAGCCTCTGCGGCTCTGTCTGCCTTCGTGCCCAGCCGCCCTTCTCGGACCGCGCCTTTGTGCGCGTCGGTCGTCTTCAGTCGCGGCCCAGTCGTCGTGCGAAGCTCTGGTAGCTGCTTGATCTTGCAGCACCTAAGGTCTGCTCTTGTGACACGAACGGCCTCAAATCAATCTCGCTAGCCCAACGCGGTAGCTGTCCTCACTTGCCAAGCTCGCCCACAAGGAGCATGCCGTCCGATGAGCCGGATACAACTGCACGGAAGTTAGCGGATTCGGTGCTCCCGCAATATACCCAACGGCTACTCTTACCGATCGGCTCGTCACGCGGCGAAAACCGCACATCGTTGACCGCGCCCTTGTGGCCTGGCAGCTTGTAGAGAAGCTTGCCCGTGTTGGCGTCCCATACCACAACCGTGCGGTCGCCGCTTCCAGCCGCAATCTTCTGGCCCTTGGGGTCCCAGCTCGCCTTCAGCAAATTCTTCTCCAGCCCTGTCGGCGCTCCGTCGTACGTCTTGAGCTGGCGATCCGTAGGAGCAAACGGCCGAATGTCCCATGTTCGAACAGTCGAGTCGTGCGAATTGGAGAGCAGCGTCTGCGAATCCGGAGAAACTTGCAGGGACGTAATCGTGTCCGTGTGTCCCAGCAGCGAATACGCGACGGCCTTCTTGCGCATGTCCCATACTTTGATGTCGTTGTCTATGCCACCTGAGTATAGCTCGTTACCAGCTTCTGCCAAGGCCACGGCGGTCACGGGGAATTCAGTCTCGATGTAATCGACCGCCTCCTTTTGTCTCGGATCCCAAATCTGCGCAACGTCAATTTTTCGGCGCTCCACTGACAGGGCTGCATCTCGTTGCTTACCCCAATGTACCCATCGTCTGAGCCGCTGAGAAGCAATTCTTCTCCTCGCTTGCTCACATCCATGCAGTTGATGACCTCTTCGTGCCCCGTGTGTCTGCGTATCCTCTGGCCAGTCTCGACATCCCAGCTGGCAAGCATCATGTCGGCCGAGGCTGAGTAAATAATGCGAGAGTCGCGCGACCAGTGCAGGTCCAAGACAGCGCCCTTGTGTCCGCTCAGAATGCCGTAGTTTTCGCATTGGCCGTACGTCCGCCACAAGACTGTCGAATCATCTCAGCCACAGCGAGAATATAGAGTGAATGTTGGTGAACTTACGGATGTTCCGATCCATTGAGCCAGAGGCTATGTGTTGGCCGGTCGGGTCGAACCTCGTCGCAAACACCTCGCCAGAATGCCCTAGGGAACCAAAGGTTAGAGCATGCGGGAACAACCATGTTGGACAAAAGTACCTGTGAGCTCCATGATAGGAGCTTGCAGCCCGCTCGTACGGGGCACCTACGGAATCAGCCATTGTTCGCCTTTCTTCTCGCCTTAGCTCAAGGGCAAGGAACACAGGGATATCCGAGGTGAAACGTACTGCTTGGATGAGAGCGCCATTGTGTGCGGAGCTATTCGTGATGGCGACTTCGTTGCCTAGGTCGTTGTCGGAGCGTTGCCTCTTGACGAGCTGGTTGGAGCCGAAAGAGTCGGCAGCCGGGCGCTTTTCCGAAGACATGATGGCGATGACGTCCGGCGTGCGGTGAGCGGTCCAGTGCGGGGGACGAAGGCGGCGGTTGAGATGGTGATGGCGGTGCTTCAAAGTTTACGGCCCACAGCGGCGATCCCCGCGCTAAGCACACGGCGCGCGTCGAACGCGGCCGGGCCGACGAGCTCCTGAGGCTGCGTCACCGTACCCCAGACCATCCGCGATTCCTCAGTCGGAAATTCAATCAACTGCCTTCATATACCCCCTCTGCGCATCCCGCCCACCCGGATCGCCACCCTGTCCGGTTGAGGCAGTTTGATGCGCCCGCCCCGACCGTTCTCATCTCGTTGCGACTGAGGACCGGGCGCACCGTCTGTGTCCAGGAGCGCCATGGCTTCCACCAAGGCTGCCCGCCTGGGCGAAGAGTGAGCCCCCCGCCCGCTCTCCGCGCATGCAAAAGCTGACCTCCTCTAGGGTTTGGAAGTAAGTAGCGACCTTCTCGAGCCCAGCGCAACGCCCGCTGTCTCTAACGCCTTCAAGAACCCGTGTCGACAAAGTCAATGCCGAACTAGTCACCCTTACCTACGGAACGATCGTCGCGCAGCTTTGCAAGGACTTTGACAGCGATTATGTCGAGGTTAATCGACAGCTAGACAAGATGGGATACAACATTGGCCTACGCCTGATCGAGGACTTCCTTGCCAAGTCCAATACCACCTCGTGCTCCAGCTTCCGCGAGGTTGCTGAGATGATCTCCAAGGTACGATGACAGCTGCGCTTCGCTCTTTTCCCTCGACCGGTCTTGCAGCTAGTTGGTAGAACCGCGCCAACACCATACTGGCGACTGGATCCCCCAAGCAGACCGTTGGGCCCAGCCTCAAACCCTCCAAACTCCCAATACGGCGGCAATATCATGCTAACATGCAATGTCGGACAGGTCGGCTTCAAAGTGTTCCTGAACATCACTCCGACCATCACCAACTGGACCAGCGACAGCAAGCAGTTCTCTCTGATATTCGATGAGAACCCTCTGGCAGACTTTGTGGAGTTGCCGGACGATGGCCGTGCTCAAGATGAACTCTGGTACTCGAACATCCTTTGCGGAGTTTTGCGGGGAGCATTGGAGATGGTTAGTCAACCCTGCCTCCGGGTCTCCAATGTCCTCGGACCCAGCGGCGCTTCACGCCACATGGATCACGCCATCGCTAAGCTCCGGTGTAGGTTCAAATGCAAGTGGAGGTACATTTCATCACCGACGTGCTTCGGGGCAACGACACGACAGAGATGCGCATCACTCTCGTCCGGTTTATCGAGGACGAGCTGCCGCCCGATGATGAGTGAACGGGCGGAGCAGGGCGCCAAGACCAACGCAGCGGAGCCCGGGGCCGGTCAACGGTGCAACCGGGCGGCGCAAAGTTTGGCAGGCGTGCAGTAAGGGCGCAGGCCGCGGGCGACGCAGCGAGCGGTGCAGCGGCGGACGCGGTAGGGCGTGCAGGCGGCGTGGGGCGGAGAGATTCATCTAAATAAACTATGAGTGCTATACCCTGATCGCCACCCCCTGGCCGCTGCAGAGAGGGCGGGAGGAGAGGGCCGTCGGCGGAGTCACGTGATTTGAGCGGAACACTCAGAGCAGCGCTGAGAAGGATGCAAGACATGTTTTCTGGCGTGGGCAGAGCGATGTGTGTGTTTCCGAGGGCTGGTTTGGCGGTGGTGACGCTGCATTGCAAGTGGCTGGGCTGGATGCGTGGTGCCTCGTGATTATGTGCGCACCCAATCGACAGCGCCTGGAGGGCCATGAAGGCGCGCCCCCCCAACCGCTAAGCTCGCACACCTCTACTTGCAATTCCTTACCCGGCCTTGCGCTGCTGATACCCTGCGTGGCCATCGTGCAAATCTTTACTCTCGCGGCCGCTTCCTCCCGCTGTCTGCTGTAACACGTCGCCGCCTCGCTAGCGACGCCATTTGATTGCGCGCAGCAGAATCAGGATACTCAGCACCCACCGCGCCTCTCCGACTCCCGCCCAACACCATCACCCACGCGCCCCTCGAGTGATCGCACGCCTGCGCCTTGCGACCGCCCAACGCCGCGAGCCCAGCGGGCCCCCAGTAATCACCGACGCCGCCGTCATCTCGGCCGTCCACACCCGGAGCGCCGACCTTGCCTTCACGCCGCTGCATCGCACGACCGCCGCGACGATCAAGGCCGCGCCCGCTCATGCTGGAGCACAGCACGCCCATCTCCTGAGGCGGGTTCGTTGCATTCTCCTCCGCAGTCCCACACCCACGGCCGCGAAGGGACCCAGACACTTTTGACCGCGCATCCGCGCTCTCCACAACCCGACGCCGCTCATGATGAACCAGCAGCAGGCCAGCATGGCCGCAATGCAGCAGCAGCAAGGCGGTCCCGTCGGAGGCACACCGCTGATGCAGGCCGGTGTGGCGCGAAACTCCACCGACCCGCAAACCATGCTTAACACATACATCTACGACTATTTCCTCAAGAACCACCACTGGGAACTCGCCCGCCAGGTCAAGGATGCGCTTGTCATCAACATCGGACCTGCCGCGAAGACCAGCCCAGGCGGTCGACGCGACGTGAACGGCATGGACGACATGGACACTGATAACAAGGACGACGTGCACAAACGCCCCGACGATCTCCCTCCCGCCGCCGTGCCTATCGACCCCTCCGAGAACTCCTTCCTGTTCGACTGGTGGCATCAGTTCTGGGACATCTTCAACGCGCAGCGCCAGCGCTCCAAGCCGGGCTCAGCGCAGCTGCAGTATCTGGCTCACACTAGGGTTTGTTATCCCGAGCCCCTCCCCCCCCTCCCTCCCCCGCTTGCCGCATCGCTGATAACGCCCGCAGCAACAAGCCCAATTGAGGCAGGAAAACCAGCAGCGCCTGATGATGACAACAACACCTAACGGGCAACCGTACAGGGGCATGATGGGAATGCCCGCCAATACCAAGGAGATGCAGATGCGGATGATGCAGAATCGCGGACCAATGTATGTGGGCTCAGAGATGCGTCGGCCCGGTGGTACGGTTACTAACGATTCTTTTTACTGCGGTGTAGGAACCCACAGCAGCTCCAGCAGATGAAGAACCAGCAGCAACAAATGATGCAGAATCAGCAGATGCAGCGGGACGGATCGCAGATGGACATGAACCAACGTCCGCAGTCGCCCGGCTCGGCCGAGAACGCGCCATCGCCGAACAAGCGTCCACGTCTTGAGAACGGGTTCAGTGGCCAGCCGATGGGCCCTGGCGGAAGAAGCCAGGGAATGCAGCCGCAGCAGATGGGTGCAACTTCTGCAGCCCAGGCTGGCCAGATGCTCATGGCAAATGGCATTGACCCGAATAACATGACGCCGCAGCAGTTCAATGCATTCCAGGGGCAGAATCCCAATGTGCAGGCAAAGGGTCTACAGGTATATGCTCAAAATCTTGCCTTGCAGCATAAAGCAGCCTTGAATAACCAACAATTGGCAAAGGAAATGAACAACGCCGGAATGCAAAACTCCCCCATGGCTCAGCAGGGCGCGGATGGCTCGCAGGACTTCTTCCAGGGCAATGCTAACGCCCGTATGCAGCCAGGCGCCCCCGGTCAGCAGCCCGGCGGCAACCATGCGCTGCAGGACTACCAGATGCAACTGATGCTCTTGGAGCAACAGAACAAGAAGCGCCTCCTAATGGCACGCCAGGAGCAGGACAACATTACTCAGCATCCCGCCTCTGGCCCAGTCGGTCAGCCGGGTTTCCCGCCAGCAATGTCACCTCAGGGTAGCAGGGCTGGCCCCTCGCCGAATCCCAGTGATCAGATGAAACGTGGCACCCCGAAGCTGAACCAGGCTGGCCTTCCTGGCTCGCCCATGCCGGATGGACCAATGCCGCAGAACAGGAGCTCACCATTGCCGAACGGCGGCTTTGATCCCAACCAAATGCCACCCGGCATGCCGCAGTTCTACCAGGGACAGATGGCGAACGGCATGATGAGACCACCAAGCTCACACCCCGGCTTCCAAGGACAGATGCCACAGCAACAGCAAATGGAGATGATCGCTCGTAACGGTGGACGGATGCCGAACGGAGCCATGTGGCCTCAAGGTGGACCTCCCCAAATGATGCAGCAGGGCCAGCAACAAGGAGGCCCGCAACAGGGCCAGGGCATGCAGCCGGGTCAGCAACAGCCGCCGCCTATGGGCACTCCCCAACAGCGGAACCAACAGATGCCTCCTCCGCCGGCTCCCGCCGTTGGCAACGAGAATGGCCGGACGCAACCGTCTTCTCCCGCGCAGCCTCAGAATCAACCCCCGACCCCTTCGCAAACTAACAAGGCGAACCCCAAGAACAAGAAGAAGGACGACAAGAAGGTTGGAACGCCGCGCCTTGATCGTGTCTACGTGAGCTAACCAATGATAGAATGCCCCATCCAAACCGCCAGCTGGCGGCGCCGCAAAGAAGGGTTCAACAGCGGGTGCTACCCCGGCCTCGGACGCGGACAATCATCCACCGACACCTACGCCTAGTACGCCATCAATGCCAATGCAACAAAAGAAATCGATTAGTAACCAGTCTACAACAGCTCAACAACTCAACCCTCAGCAGCCTACCGCGCCCGCGAACCCGCCTCCCCAGGTGCCCGCTCAGCCCCAAATGGACCCCAACGCCAATGCTCCTTTTGGAGATCTTGGCAACGACACGGTACGTGGCTGCCCCTTTGCCCGTAGTCTCGCGATACTAACGACTTTCCAGAACGGCGGTTTCAACCTAGACTTCAGCTCTATCGACAGCGGCGACGTCCTCGAGAACTTCGATTTCGATACCTTCTTGCACACTGACGACGGCGGTCCCAGCGCCTTCACATTCGACCAGGCTTTCCTCAATGACGGAGTTGAAGCAGACGCACTATGATTACGACATCAACGTCGAGTATCCGATCTCACGAGTTTTTCCCAATAGGATTCCTGTCGACATTTAGATTTTTGCCCGCGATGGTCCTCTCTTCCCGCTCTCTTCTCTCTGGGCATTTTCCAACTTTCTCGGGGATAGACATTCGAGAAGGACGCCGAGATGGCCGGACTTGCGCGCAGCGTGCGCAGGATGATGGCCCCTCTTAGCATCCTTTGCTTGGAGAACGCAGCACTTGTGCATTTATTTCAGTTACAGACATGTTATCCTTCGTTGCACAGTACATCCGCGCACACAAACACCGCAACGGATAGGCTGCGCTTCTCTCCATGAGCAGTCACTACTGTGGACTATTCCTCTCGATATCAACCTTAACTTTCTTGTGTCTTTTCCTGGTCTTGCGCTTAGGCTGGCGGGTACGCGAACGGGTGGTGCATCTGGTATCTAAACTTTTCGTTACTTGCGTGACGGCGTCAAGTCTCACTTTTCAATATTCCCCCAAAAATTCCTTCCGACTTTGAACGCGTGTCGAAAGTTTCCTCACTATACTGCTGTCTTGTTTTGGTGTCTCCCCTTTCTGGTAGTTGGTGGAAAGGGAGGCGCGCTGTGTGTTGGATGGAATGGGTCGGATGGGAGAGGTCTGCAACAATTTTTCCCCTTTTCCTTTTGCTTTCCCCTGCTATTGCAGTGTCTGTCGAAACCGTTGTTTGGTGTTATCCGTTATATTTTCATTTACCAAGTCGTCAAGTCACTTCTTAAAATCGACTCTAATTTATACCACACTTTTCGCTCCCGCAAGCACCGAGGAAAAAGAGTTTCTTTCTTTGCACCGATTTCATCCGACCCAATTCCCCCCCTCCAAAAGAGTGCTGGCTGCGGCGGATTGCGTGCAAGGCAGGATTATATATGGATGGGTGACTGCAAGCTGCATGAGTGACAAGAATGGCGGGTGGGACGAAAGTGAGGGGTGGACTAAGATATGTGACTGTGGGAGGAGACGTGTCAGCTGTGGGACATGCTTGACGGGCTCACCGGATGAGAGGGGGTTTACGGAAGGTTGCGGCCTTTCTTCAGGTTCTGTCCCTCCTCCACGAACAGCAGTTTCGTGGCTACGTACAACGTCGAGCGAAATTCATTTCAACTTGTTGGAGAGATTGGTCTGGTCATAGGGGAGGGTGTTTGGGAGTCAGCTCTATTCGCATCCTTTCAACATCGCCTTGTTTTTTTCGGTGGTGTGTGGCGGCGTCTTCATGATTTGGCGCGTCGGTCTTGAGAGGGCATGCATCTCTGGACTGTCTGTTGTTTGTTTTCTGTTCACACACATGTCAATCGCCGGCGCTCGACGTGGATTTTTTTCTTGGTATTCCAAGGGGAGGGTTTTCGCTGTGTGCGCAGCATGACATTGTGCCAGGTGCTTTGTATGTACAGCGTGTGCGTCTGAGCGTAAACTCCTTGACAGCGCATGCATGTACGACGCGAGAAGGACTTGATCATTTTGTTTTGGTCCTTGTACTTTTTTTCCCCCTTGGCTTTTCACGCTCCGTGCATTTCCTCCTGTTCTTGCCTTCGTGTCGTTTCATTTCTTGCTTTCATCTTTTCAAGGCCCGAGTATCGCCCACATTCGTACGTATGTACCTCTGTACATTCGGCGCGTCTTTGCTCGTCCAAGTGGGTTTCAAGTAGCAAGTCCATCCAATACATTCTCAAGAAATTGTGCTTGTCATCTTCATCATCATGAATTTCCTTTGGTGTTTCGAAAAAGAAAGTATCCTCATCTTCTTCAAGTCACTCGTTTATCTCCAGGCTTGAGTTCCCCCACCCCCGTATCCGATAAGGTCAACATCGTCGTCTTCCAGCAAGTTCTTCGCGTGCAACAGAGCAGTAATCTGCTGTTGCCTGATAGATTCCAGACTTACGTGCTCGCTGCTACTAGTAAAGTCTCCTTCCTCTACGGACAAAAAGCAGGACGTCGATCGACTAGACGCAAGGCGGACTGGGCCATCAAGTTTGTCCCTTGCTCGGCGAATGAATTAGAGTGTCGACATAGTACTTGTTTCATATTTTATACCTCGATTTGTTTATCTATCTCAACTGAATACTTTGCAAGATACCGCCCCATTCTTCGTCATCTCGTCTTTCAGCCTTTTGGATCCGAATCAAAAGGACACACACATGCTCGCTAGCAAATGGGAAAAAGAGAGAAGGCCTATCTACGACGGATAAGCCCATGAACCGATACGCCACCCTCCCTCCTATCAAAGCCCGCTCGCTCTCCGAACGCCAGGCAAACAGGAAAAAATATATAAGGTAAACAAGATTGAGAATGGTGTATGCTCATATAGCCTTCAAGATGAACATCGGGGAGATGGTCTTAGAATCAACATTTCTCGTAGATAGCTTTTCTCCAACGTCATCGATCCTCAATCCGTCATTTCCGTGTCAGATTTGCTCCCGTCATCTTTCTTTTCCTCCGCCCTTTTTTCTGCTTCCTTAGCACCCTTGTCCCCCGCCTTCTCGTCGCCAGGCTTACCTTTCGCTTCGTTGTCCTCATCGTCGTCAACGTCCTTCATCTCCGCTTCAGGACTCACAGGCTGCGCGGGCTTCGGCTTCTTGCCGTCGTCGTCCTCACCCGCCTCTCCGTCGTCCTTCTTCGTCGCGCCGACCGGCGCCCTCCCCACGGCCGCTTCCATGTTGATTTCGCCACCGGCGCTCTCATGCTGGGGCCCCACGTCTTCAGCACCCACCTCGCCGGGGCCTCGCGCATGGGGCATCTCCTCCTGCTGCTTCTCCTCGCCCGTTGCCATCTCGTCGCCTTCCTTCTGCTCGTCGCCATCCGCCGCCGAAGCTGCAGCGGCAGCGGAGGCGGAGTAGCCGGGCAGCAGCACTCGTCTGGGATTGCTCTGCCCGACGGGCACGACGCCAGCCTCCTGTTCCTGCCGCAGTAGCTCGCCCTGCGTCACCGCGCCCGCCTCTCTCAAGCTTTCGGCCGTGGTGGCGGCTGCCGCGGTGCCTGCGGAGGGGCCTCCTGCCGTCGGGGCGGGCGGGGCACCGGCGCCCGGCGCGGGCGACGACGTCGTCGTAAGCGCGCCGTTGATGACAGACACCGTCTCGATGCGGCCCGCGCCGTTCGGTCCGTCCACCATCTCCGTGCACTCGCTGACGAGCTCGCTGTTGTTGTTGTTGTTGTTCCCGTTCGCGCTGCCGCCCGACGACGACGACGACCCACCGCCCGCGCCGCCGCCGCGGTTCTGCAACCACGGAATCGGCGTCAGCAGCGCCCCGCCCAAGCTCTCGTCGCTGCCGAGGGCGGCCGCCGACGGGGAGACGGCCGACGCCGTCGCGCTGCTGGTCGGCGTGATGCCGTTGAGGATGCCCGTGCCCGTGGGCACCGCCGCCTGCGGCAGCGGAAACACCGTCGTCGCGCTGCTCACGCTGACCACGCGGTCCAGCGCGCGCAGGTATGGCGGCAGGAACCGGTAGTGCGCCCGCGGGTGCAGCACCAGCTCGGCCAGCCGCTGCACCGTGTACGGGGGCTCCTTTGCGAACTGCTTCCGCAGCGCTCCCGCGATCGACGCGTGCAGGCCCGCCAGCTCTGACGGCAGCGACGACGATGCCGATGATGATGTCGACGGCGTCGCTGCGCCAGAAGACGGGGGAGAGGACGTGTCGTTGCCCTCGTTGGTGTCGCCGCTGGCTGCGCCTGCAGCGGTGGGAGAAGAAGTGCTGTTGGCGTCTTGCGAGCCGGAGTGGGGCAGGGCTTGTGCGGAAGGGCCGGGCGAGGGTGTGATTCGGGCGGCGGCGTTGGGAGTGGTGTTGCTACTACTGGCAGGCGGCGCGTTTTCCTTGTCGGCAGTCGTAGCGACTTGACTCCGCAGGATTCGGTCGGGAGGAGGCGGCGGTCTGACGGGGGTCGGCGAGCGTTCTCGCTCAACGACGATGGGCGGCGGGATTGTCGGGGTGGGAAATTCGTCGGCAACGATCTGTACGGAGGCAGCATGGTGAGCGGGCTGCGCCAACCACGAAACAGGAGCTGGCGGCAGCGCATACGTGATCGAGCCTCGACAGCACTATTTCGAGGGCGCGCGGCCACTCGCTCCTGCAGCAGGTGTCAGCATGCGCACACGAAGGGTAAGGGAAGCCCGAAGCTGGCAGGCGGGACTCACGCAAGCATGGAGCCATCTTTGGCAGCCTGCTCCAGTAGCTGCTCGCCTATTTGCCGCAGGGGGATGTTAGCATGGACGGCGCGACTCCAGGCCAAGTGGCTTACCGGACAGCATGGTGGCGGATCAGTCGTGGGTATGGTGTTGAGGGAGCAAGCTTGAGCTGCGCTCGGGCGTGTTGATGCGCGCGCGTCGTCGATGAGCCGCTGCCAGCGCCCGAACTTCGGCGAATTTTTATCTTATCGCGCGCGCGCCAGTCCGCATAAGGCAATCACATGCGCACAGGCTACGCTCAGGTTTAGTTTAAGCCCACAGGGCAATTTTGTTATTAGAGCTGCTATGTAAGGGTTAGTGGTCCAGCTAGACAAATGCCATTGCAAAGCAATAACCAAGAAGGATTGCAAAAAGAACGCCAGTCCGCCAGCTACCAGATCGCTAAGACATGAGATCCCATCCCAGACGCCATGCCTCCCACAACCCGAGATCATGAATGGTATCTTGTCATAATGCTGTGGGTTAGTACTTGTCAGCGGTCCATCCAGGCCGCACTTTAGCGGATCTGAGTCGAGGGAGCAGTAAGGGCGCGCGGCTTGGCAGACACGGCCGAAACGCCCGCCTTCTTCTCGAAAAGCTTCCAGAACTTGAGGTTCTCGTCGGCCGACGCAGTAGCCAACGTCTGGCCGTCGGGGCTGAGGCAGCTGAAGAGGATGCGCTGCTCGTGGGCTGGAATCTCAATGTTCTTGACCAGCGTGGGGTACGACCAGACCGAGAGCGCGTTGTTGGGGAAACCGCCTGTGCTGACGAGCTCCTTGTAGTGAGTCGCCCACCTGATGCTGGTGACCTGGCTACCCGTGTCGATCGAGTTCAGACGAGCGCCAGTGGTCGAGTTCCAGAAGTGGATCTGCCTGTCGTTGGATCCACCGCCCGTGGCAAGAAGGTTGAGCTGCCAAGGGCACCAAGCAAGCGCCTTGACGGCCGCGTGGTGGTTGGTCTTGGTGTGCTTGGGCTCCGTCAAGCTACGGGCATCCCAGATGTTGACGAGGTTGTCGTTGCCGCCGCTCGCAAGCATCTGGCCGTCAGAGCGCCACTCCAGACCGCAGACCTCGTGGCTGTGGCCCGTCAGCTCGGCGACATTGTGGTCAGCGACGCGGACGTCGTGGTTGATGATGAGACCCGAGCGGTCGCCCGTCGACAGCAGGTGCTTGTTCCAACCCATGACACCGACGCGCGACTGGTGGCCGTGCATGCTGCGGAGCTTGGTGCCATCCTCGACATCCCAGATCTGAACCTCGCCATTGTCGAGGCCGGCAGCGACGTAGGCGCCGTCGCCGCTCCACTTGACCGAAGTGACATACGTGTCGTCGGCAGTCTCGAAGAGAGAGTTGACCGAGCCAGAGTCAGCGGACCAGATGTAGACGGCGCGCTCGAGAGCCACGGCGACTTGGTTGCCGGCGGACCAATCAAGGAGGTTAAGGTAGTAGTCGTCCACAATGCTGGGGGCATCGAGCACCTTCTCGGGGGCCGAGGCAATGCGGCGGCGAAGCTGGCCGCCGACCGACTTGAGCGGACGGTTGTACTGCGCACGCAGGTCCACAGGCTTGGTCGACTGCGGCGCGGCGGGCTTGAACTCGAGAATGCGCGAGCCGATGTTCATGTCGCAGGCTTGAGCAAGAGAGTCCTGGTAGGCCACGGTTCTGGGAGAGGGCTTCTTGACCGTCTCTTCCTCGTCCTCGTCGTCCAGGTTGACGCGGCCCAGGGCCAGGGTCAGGTCGTCGTCGGGCGCGCTGGAGCCGAAGATGTTGAGGTCGTTGGCAGCAGAGGCCAGAACGGCAGAGCCCTCGGCAGTGCTTTCCCTCGAGGCCGGGCGGCTGTTCTCTCCGCGCTTGGATATCCTCGCTACGTTGACGTTGTCGATGGCCTCGGTGGTGAGGCGTTGGGGAATGAAGCGGTCGGTGGGGTTGCGAGGCACGCGGAGGGTCGACTTCTGCGGGCGCGACTTGACCGTCGAAGACGACTTCTTGGTCTTCTTGCCGGTTGCAGTGACCGGAGTGGGGTTGCCGGATCCCGTAAGGGCAAAGTCGGAGACGCCAAGGTCTATCTTCTTGCTCTTGGGGGAGTCGCGAGCGATGTTGGACTTGGGGATGTTGGACGCCTGGCGGCTCCGCGACGAGGCGAGCGGCGAGGGGATGTGAATGGAGTCGTGCTTGTCTTCCTGCAAGACCAGCTTGCGGATGGGAGTCTGGGGCGACTCGTTGCGGGCGCGGGTCTGTCTCTTGATGCCAACCGGTGTAGAGGGTGAGCTCATCACCAGGGGACAGGCCATGGCGTATTAGGTGCTGAGTTGGATAACTTTTGTTGTAGTTTTGGGTATGCTGATGCTGGAATGCGACGCTGAAAGGCGCAGAGAGGCTTTTGGGATTTTGAAGGGTAGCGGCGGGTGTGTTTGGACTGTAGATGGCAGATGATGGGATGGAGGAGCAGCGAGGCAGAGGGCGAGGACGGCGGGCGTTTTTATTTCGCCCTTTCGGGAACTCTGTTTGGCAGTTGGCCGAGCAACGCCGCCCGTCCCTGCAGCGACGTCCCACAGCTCCTGCGCGGGCAGGCGGCCCGATGACGGAAATCACGTGCGCCCCGCCCAGGAGTAACCTCCGGGCGCGCCTTCTCCCGCGGGCCTGAGAGTGCGGAAGCGGAAGCTGGCGACTGCACTGGGGCGGCTACGCACGCTTAGTAACACGCTTGCGCCGCCGTTGCAGCAAATCTGCAAGAACGCGCATGCAGCTGCCTCGACCTCGGCCCTAGACGCCGCCTTTACCTCCGGCGATCAGGTACTTCATCCCCGGCCTCGCACTCTCGTCTGTGAGCTGCTCCATCGCCCTCGCCATTGCGGCAGGGCTGCGCTACTTGCCGGTGTGGCGGCCGTCACGAGAGCCAGCGGTGCGGTTCTTGTAGCCGACCCTGGCCAAGGGGAAGGCAATCAATCCCCTTCGGCCGCTCCGCCCTGTGCGTTGCCGCCGCCCACTCTAACAATACTCTGTACCCACCCGTGCCATGCAGCCGCCCTGCAGCTGGAGAAAAATCGTCGCCGCCTCGCCGAGTTAGGCTGTGATTGTCAATCGTCGGATTCCAGCATGAGCGCACCATGCTCTGTATGTCCGACTGCGCACAGGCCCCGCCGGAAGTAGATGACCATCCTCTTACAGGAATCGTGTTAATGCTGAGCTAGCTCTTCTCCAAAGCTTGTTTGAGCCCAACTTCGTCATGCTCGGCTCCTCTCGGTGATTTGAGCCATGCTGGTGGGACTGCGAGGGCAGCCACATAAAGCGCTGCTGCTGCACTCGCCCGCACTGCGCCTGTCATCGTCCCGCACTCCGACCCGCTGTCGCAAAATCGCCAACGCCTCAAATCCCCAGAGTTCCCTAGTATTACAGCTATGTACAGCCGCATGTCGAAGATTACATCTACCGCCAGTCCAAGTCCCTTTGCTCCTCCTGCACCCAAAGTAAACCCACCCTACTCCGAAAGCCCACGTCCTTCCACCGAGTGATATCTGTGGCCTTGGTCTGCACATGGCCGAATCCGATCATTTGGTAGTCCCAAAACGGCAAAGTCGAGTCAGATGCGTCTCCCACCCATGTCGCTGCAGTCAGGACCCATGATCGCCATCAATCACGCGAGACGGCTGCTGCCGGGCTTGGGACCCCAACCAGACACTTCCAGGACCGAGCAGCATCGGTTGGAGCCGAGGCCACTTGCGTGAATCGCTCAGGACAAGAAGACTACCGCCCGAAGAGAATGTCTGGTGCATCCCGATTTGGCCGGCTCCGATCGGGCGCTGATTCCAGCCGGAAAGGTACCATCCGGTCAGCTACCGACAAGGCGTTCGAAACGAAAGACCCAGTGCATGGGGAATATTCAACGAGGGGTTTCTCAAGGACTTGAGTTCCCCCATTGCAACAGAAAATGCTGAAAGAGCTCCGAGTCGGACAGCAAAGACCCGCACAAGTATTCCTTATGCAGGCACTAGCCAAGGCCCTCAAGCTCCGACGACGCAGCTTCATCTTGATGAGCCGTTTCATCATGATGCATGAGGGATGCAGCGGGGTTCCACGGTCCTGCAGTGGAGCCTAATGCAGAAAAATCCTGCATGTATTGAAGCTCCACCCTTGGCTCTCTCTCTCTCGCACTGCCCAGGAGCTGTCACATTGCTACTGATGCTGGTACGGGTACGGCATGCCATGGAGGTATCCGGGAGGGTAGCCCGATGGACCGCCAATATTGGGAGGCTGCTGAGGAACCGGCCACTGCTGTGGTTCATGTTGCATGTACTCGTCGTAGGGAAGTACACTCTTGTCCCATACATCCTAACCCCCTGTCAGTGATACACTCTTAGAGAGATGGGACGCGATACCGACTCACCCAGTTGATGTCAAACGGTGGCATCTCCAACATGCCCTCGAGAGGAATAGGTTCAACAGGAGCTACACTGTAGCCCTGAGTGGCGACCGGTGCTGCTGTCTGCGCAGGCAAGTACGCGATCCCAGGGCCGTTGGATGGGACGACCGGCGGCTGACTGTATTGCTGGGGAAGTGTAGTGACTGCATACGTTAGCCAGTTGCTCGTACGGCGACCTCGAACCGGGTACAGACATTGCTGAGGCATCTCCCCGTTCACGCGCTCCTGTTGCATGCCAAACTCTGCTGGAGTCGCCTTCAGCTTCGCCAGGATATGACGGAAAGCTCTGGCAGCTTTTTTGGTGTCATTGGCATCGATCAAATTGTCCCCGTAAGAATCCCAGATGTGTGTCGCGTTTTCCAGAGCCCTGAACATTTCTGCACACGAGAACGGCCCTTCGCAATAGCTTTCGGAGTCTTGCATCCTCTTTTCGCGATTCAGGTTGATTTCCAGGCAAAGTAGCATGGCGGCAAGGAGGAAGTCGTGGCTTGTCAAGGACCCGTAGTACCAACTACAACGCACCAGAAGACCCCCAGGCTGGCATGCCCGGTAAATCATGGCTTGCAGCTCAAGAAGTGCCAAGGATGCCTCCAGACACGCTTTTCTCGAATGCTCATAGCGAGAATCGTTGTGTGCCTTTGCCAGATAGGTGCGGTGCAGGACACAGCGCGTCTTTTGGTACAGGAGTTCCAAGTTCAATCGGTTCATGATGACATCTGGCGTCTCACCCGCCGATTCCTCCAAAGGCTTCATCTTGTAAGCCAATGGCATCTCCGAGTGGATTTCCTCCAGCTTTTGGTCCAAATCCATGATCTCGGGGTAAGTCGGCGGTGTGACCGAGTGTGCCGCATCAGCTGCGGGAGCAAAGACAGAGAGAAGTTTTGCCTTTGCAATCGTGTATAGAATGATGGTTAACTCAGAGTCAGGCCTCTCCGGGGGCAAGTCCGTCATGTCTGGCGACAGATCTTCGCTGTGAAGGTTGCGGGGCAGCCTCGTGTCGCTTTGGAATCCTCGGGCGATCGAAGGCATGCCCAGAGAGAAGCCCAGCAGAACATCCAAGCCGTAAATGAGGTACCAGGTCCGCCTCCGCATCTCGCCATGGAACGGACTGATGCCATAGTGGCTCGGGTCTCTGTGGTAACCCATTCTCAGGGCTATTCGAATGACGGTCCCGAAGATGTGCCAAACATCCGTCGGACTTCCTCCACCCCGGCTGCCGGAAAGGAATTCGGCCGCGGCGTAGAGCATCACCGTCTCCAATGACCACGGCTTCGGTCTGGAAAAGTCGCCGAGCACGGCAGCAGACGCACAGAGGTCGTGGTATTTCGCCGCTTGCTTGAGGACTGCTTCTGGCGATTGAGGGTGCATTCCGCTGGTGGGCACGCGCAAAGAGAAGATGGAGGACAGACATAGAATGCCGTACATGAGGGCAATCCAGATGGTTGGCGCGGCCGACGGGTTCTGCCAGTGGCGCTCGTACTCGAGCCGGAAGGACGGCTCATGGAACATGACGGAGGTTGGATCTCCGCCCCGAAGGTAAAGGAGGACAAGCCTGTCGACGTCGGCCTTCGGGGGCAAGTTCTGCAGGAGTTCTCGCTTGCTCAATGGCTTGGGCGAGCCGACAATGAGCGTGTGGCGGTGGGGGAGCTCCGTGTCCTGCTCGCTCTCGGGCTTCTCCGACTCCTGCTCGTCCTCTTCCTCCAGGGCCAGGAAGCTTTTCACCTCTTTGATCTGGTGGTAGATTAGCGTCGCGCTCGGGCCGGCGGACGGGTGCAGGCAGGCTTACATCGTTCAGGACGGTCATCCAGTGGGAGCCGCCCATGTAGGTGGTTTCCTCGTCGCTGATCTTTAGGGCGCCGAAGGCGCTAGGGAAGCTGAGATCATCGTCGCCGGAGCTAGAGTGGGTTTTCGGGCCGTCGGAGGCGGTAGGGTGTTCAGGAGAGGGCTGATCGGGAGTAGGCAGGCGGCGCGAGGAGGATTGCTGAGGGTCCTGGGGGTTGAGAGCTAGCGCGCGCGGGTCCTTGCCGTTCATCAGATCGACAACGAGGCTCTCGAGGTGGCGGATGCGGCCGCGCATGTCCTTGGCCTTGCGGGTGCGGTCCTTGGGCGGGGGCGGCACATAGGTGCAGTGAGCCTCGCGCGAGCGCTTCACGCACTGGTCGCAGGCCGGGTGCTGGCGGTTGCATTTGAGCTTGCCTTGGCGGCACGGAATGCATGAGAGCTGCGGGCGCACCCGCGTCACCTTGGTGGGCGGCGGCTCGAAGTGCAGGATGCGAGCGGTGTCGTCGCCCATAGTCGACTCCTTAAGTAGCCGAGCGGATGGGACGGAAGGCGCGATTGACTCCGAGCGGCACCCTCGGCTGACAGGCGACACAACTCTCTCCACTCGGGACGAGGAACAGGCTCGTGCAAGGCAAACGCAATATCGAGGGAAGGTTGTTCCCGTCCTGGCGTTGTGAGAATAAGCGGCCCGCGGATCGGGCTCCGCGTTTCCACGTGCGCGCGATGCCACCCCTGCCTCCTCTGTCGCTTCCAGTCCGGCCGCTAACTGCGAACTGCGCCGCCAGCCCAAGCCACGACCAGCGCCTGTCGCCGCCCCGTCCACCTGAGAAGGCTGAACCCCGAGCTGAAGAGCGCTGAACCCCCGCCGACATGTCGCGCCCGCTCTCCGCTCTGCCCGCCTACGCTCCACATGGCTGCGTCGCCGACACGGCCCGCGAGCCACTGCCCTGGCCCTGAGCCCGCCCTGCCTCGTCAGTCCTCGCCGCTGCTCGAGCCCCTGCAGCACCACCTTGCCGGCCCGTCGCCCGACCAGCCCGCCGGGTTCCAGCTGCCAAGCTATGCATACCAGCTCCATGTCGACAGCGCCCCCGTCCTCTCCGACGCCGATTCCGCCCTGGGCTCGGCGGGCCCCGACTCCACAACCACCTCGCTCAACTCCGAGGTCGTCGACTATCGCTACGAGCATGGCCGTCGCTACCACTCTTTCAGGGAAGGCGCCTATTGGCTGCCCAATGACCAAGACGAGGCCGACCGCCTCGACCTCCAGCATCGTGTCTGGCGCCTGTCTCTTGACGGCGCCCTGCACGCCGCCCCAGTTCCGCCCAATGTGCACCAAGTCCTCGACGTCGGAACCGGCTCTGGCCTGTGGGCCATAGAATTCGCCGACGAGAATCCCTCTGCCCACGTCACAGGCACCGATTTGTCTGCCATCCAGCCCGAGTGGGTATGCGGACCCTGCGGGTAGGGCCATCCCACTGGGCGTGGCTGATTTGGTGTAGGTACCACCGAACGTGACCTTTCTTGTTGACGATGCGGAGAGCGACTGGGACATTGACGGCAGGAAATTCGACTTCATACACGCTCGAATGCTCTGTCTCGGCATGCACAACTGGCGGCGCTTCATCGAACAATGCTACTGCCACTTGAAGCCCGGCGGCTGGCTCGAGCTGCAAGAGGGACAGCTGCCTACGAGATGCGATGATGCCAGCGTGACAAGGGATGATCCATTGCAAAACTGGTCGATTCTGGTGCATGAGGCAGCCGCCAAGTGCGGCCTTGACACAATGGCCAGCGACAAGTTCCCCCAGCAGTTAAGGGACCAAGGCTTTGAAAATATAAATGAACAAGTCGTCAAATGGGCCGTCGGGGCTTGGCCGAAGGGCCAGAAGCAGAAGATGCTTGGGCGGTGGACGTTCGAGAACTTGGGCCGGGGCCTCCAGGGAATAAGCCTGGCGCTCCTGACCAAGGTTCTTGGCTGGTCGAAAGAAGCGGTTGAGCTCTTTCTTGTCAACGTACGACAAGACATGAGTAATCGTGAGAAGCATTACTACTGGCAGATGTGGGGGTCCAAGGCATCTTCATGCAAATGTCGCTGACAGGGTCCTAGGACTGTTCACTACGCGCAGAAGCCGCACAGCGATGATTCCTAACGGCACAGGGCTCATCGGCACCGTTGCAACAGCAGGGGCTATCGCTCGAAATTGTGTCTTAGTCCACGAGGTTGCTTCGCCCAGCACTGCAACGTAACTGCGGGAGCACATACATCGTACACTTCCGTTAATGTCGTTTTGCAATTACTCCTTTGTAATGTTGGCTACTTCGTTTTTCAGCCTTCTAATCTAGCGCACGCCATTCTCTATTTCCCGTTAAGGGTTTTACATCATCATAATAGCCGACTAGGCACCATCATTCTAATATCTGCTAAATCCTTCAATTATGCGCGTTATTTGCCGACGACGTTAACTGTATCTTATGTGACCTGTACCCACATGCTTCATTCGATATGCCAATCATGTTCTTACCATATAGGGTGTAAGCTCTTCGATGTACGCCAGGCAGCTTCGCGGGCAGAGTTACTGCCATATCCATGGATCAAGCCTATGGGGCTTTTCAACCACCCACTCTTATGTCCGCATGCTCATCACATAAACAACTCGATTTAAAAACGGCCAACGTTCATTATTTCTTCGGTGTTTCTCTCCAGTGTATGGCGTTTCACTTCAGAACGGCGTAGGTGGCAAGGCATTGTTTTGTCTGGAACAATCTCTGGCATACAGTATACGTTCCCTCTTGAACATGGGAGTGTTGACGTTCTTGCTGCTGACAGGTCTTGTTTCATGCAGGCAACCGTTGACGGCCACCTACCGAAAATTCGCGTACTTCATAGAGTCATGGCGTACGGTGCTCATCACGCTACTATTAACCGCCATTGTGTAAGCGCCGAGAAGTACGGCGCTTTCAATTCGTCTCTGCAATTTCCGTCACCGTCGAGGGTCTTTTTCCCTTGAAGGAGGTCGTCGAGAGACGTCAGGCCAAGCGAACCGGAGTTGGAGTGAGCAAACGCCAAAGATACATGTCAAGAGGCTGACTGATGCATAGGACAGGCGTGTCTCGTGCAAGACCATCTATCAGGCCAGTCAACTGTGGGTTTGCAGGCATCGAGGAGACGGAAAGAAGCAGCTGATGGTTTCCAGGGTCGCCTTGTACCGCGGACATGGACCAGGTCCAGAGGAAGGCACGGAAAACACACAAATGGTAGCAGAACCCCCTGGTCGCGCAGGAGCCATGGCGAAAAAGATGCTAAGGGCTTCTCGTGTCGGATACAGCACTGTGTGCAAGAGCACATCACGCCAGCGCTGCATCAACCTCGGCCACGTTGCCAAATGCAGCGCCGCGGGCTGCAAGTTCTGGTTCAACATCCGTGAGGGTTGCAACGTGCACCCTTACAAAGACAGCTTCAACCAGCACGTGGATCCCCACGCACCGCGGGCGAAAGGGAAACCAAAGCAGGACAAGCATGGGGGGCATGTCACGCATTGTGATCCGCTGAAGTTCGCGCCCGCTGGCGGGTTCAATGAAAAGGGACGTCGGTTGTCGGAAAGAGCAACAAGAAGCTGAAGCAAGGCTGGGCAAGCATGACGAGGAATGTTCCAGAAACGTTACCAAGTCGGGAAGCTGGTTGCAGCGCTGGCTCTCTGCAGACACACAGCCGGAATCGGGGCACTAGATAGACATGTTCGGGCATGCCGGCATGCCAGCGGGGCGTTGGTGCGGTGCGCTGGTGACAGGAGCAACAGAGTTGGTGGTGTTGTGCAGGCGGGGGGGAGATGGAGGTCCAGGACGCTATGCCGGATTTGGCTGATAAGGCCCGAGGGGCGGCGATAAGGGCCGAGCTTGGGAATCCGGGGTGCTGCTGTGCGAGCTATAACAACGCCGCTCGCTCCCATGTCTTCGCCCTCGCCCCTCGTGTCTTGTGTGTTCCCGGTCTGACGGCCGCCAGTCTTCCCTGCGATCATGGACTCGCTTCCGGACGAGCTCATTCTCTACGTCGCACCTTGCAAGTGAATTCCCACCCTCCTGCTGCCCCACGCGGGATTGACATGAGCTGCATCGCTGACGAGGAAGCCCAGTCCTCGAGCCTCTTGACATCATCAGCCTCCAGTCCGTGTCCCGCCGCTTCCTCCGAGTCTTCCGGGACGATCGCCTCTGGAAAGCAACATGCTACCAGCACTCCCGCGCCGAGGCCATCCGCCGCCGCCAGCAGCTCCTCTCGCACATGACCCCTCACATGGCCCAGCTTGCCAGTGCTGTGCAAGAGAGGAGGTCGGCATCCGGCGTGCACGATCCAGGTGCTCCCAACGCCGAAATGGTTGCCCACAGGCTGGCCGTTGCTCAGCGCGAGCGCGCCTTTGCCAATTGGGACCCCTCGTACCCGGACGAGAAGATCAGCTTCTACGAGGAGTTCATTGCACGCCATGCTCCTGTCCAGATGAGCTGGCTGCAGCAGGCACACCATGGCTCGGGCGACCAGAAGGAGCCTGCCGAGGCGACCGGCCTCGGTCTCTACTACGACGAGGGCACCCAGATGGCCGACAAGGTATTCGCGCCGCTGGACGACGGCAGCATCGGCGTCTGGGACATCAGCGCCCGGGAAAGACGCGCATCTGATACCAAGCAAGGAGCCATGGTTGACAGGACCGAGCCCGGGCTCCTGGCCGGACGTGCACCCCTCGCCGAGAGCAAGGCCGTCATGACCGAAACAGGCGCGGTCGAGTGCGTGAGCATCGACAACAGGCAGAACAAAGGCTACTTTGCCGTCCTCAACGTCCTCAAAGAGGTCGACCTCGATACGCTTCAAGTCGTCTCTGAATCGAAGTATCCTTTTCCAATCACGACCGTGTCAGAGGCACGCCACCCAACCCCAGTCACCGTAGGAACCAACATGACGATTCATCTGCATGACCCGCGTCAACAGCAGTCTTCAGATGACTCCAACCTGCAGCTCCGCTGTGAACTGATTGCAGGCACTCCGCCGAAGGATAGCTTCCGCGATATCCTGCTCGGAAATGTCCCTCAGAAGCATGCCACACTGTCCCAGCCCGGTCCGCTGTCAATTCTTCACTTACCTGACCGCGAGTGGGATGGGAACGGTGACATTTGGGTGGCCGGCCGTTTCACCAGCCTCTTGAACTACGACAGACGCTTCTTTCCGCGCCTTCGGGGCACTGTTCACTCCGGTGCTCGCCTGTCTTCCATGGCACTCATCCATCATCCCTTTATCCCGCGCAATCTTGGTTTCCATAGCATGTACTTGGACAACACGCCGCACAAGGATCCATCAGTTACCGGCCATACCATAATCGCAGCTGGCGAATACAAAGGCAAAGGTGCCCTCGAGCTCTTCGGGCTCTCTCCCGACCCACGCCACACCATCCTCTCCAGCGACACTGGCTCCGCTGTGCGGAACCGGGGTGCCTGCATTCAGAACCGGCAGACAGCCTCATCCTCAAAGCTTCTCAGCGTGACTACGCACGGGGCACGCCTGGTATACAGCGACGGTGACGGCAACGTGAAATGGATGGAGCGCGATGGCTTTACCCCCATCCGGTCGTTCAACATTAACCCTGACCGCTCAGACTCATCCAACCAATCACAGGCTCCGCGAGACGATGGTCCCTTCGACGTCGGCACACTCTTCTCGGCACCATCTCAGCAGCATGGCGAGGGCGACATTGTCCAGAAGCTGGTCCCTACGCTCTGCCGTAGCACCGTGGACAGCGCGCACAGTGCCGAGCTGAACAAGGACGATCTTGTTGTCTGGACGGGCGATGGGCGCATCGGCCTCTTGGGCTTTGGAACGCGTCCGCTGTTTGAACAAGGTGATTTTGAGGAGAGGATGGAGAGTGCCGAGGAGCTGGCGAGGCTGAAGAGAGAGCACGAGTACGGCCGGACGATGAGGAGGGCATTGGAGAAGCAGGCGGCAGATGTGCGATTCGTGAGGGGGTTGGGTTTGGGGAGCAGAAGCTCCTGGTGAGAAGTAGGGCAATTAGTCGAGATAATCGGTAAAGATGATGCGGGGCTGCGAGCGATGAAGGTGGATGATGGCGTGTATGGGCTGAACGAGCGAGACTTACGATACCTCATGTACAGAAACCTCGGTTTGAATTACTACGTCTATTCTCATCCTTGTCTCGCCGATCTCGCATAACCAAGTTTTGGACGTCTTGCCTGGCTATCGCTAATGGACCGGATTAGCTCACCGACGCGGCACGCGACACCTTTCCCGACACCCTTCGAGCTCATAGTTTAGCTGGCTCAGGGACGGACCATCCCTCAGCCACGTTCGTCATAGCCGCAACACTATGCAGATGACATGCGTTGATTGTGTACTGCACTCTACTACTCATGTAAGCAGTGGAATCATGTGTCTGAGCATATTCGCACAATGGCACTACTCGCATCTACGTCTGGAGATTCGCTCCAACTGCCCATGGATGATGATACTAGCATCCCTGCGTGGGCCACACAAGGATCAGATCATCTGCAACCCGCTAGGTATGCCACGGGGAACTTACCCAAAACTCCATGATGCGGAACAGGATCGACATCTTCTGGCGTCCTCAATCAACCTCATACGTACCAAACGATGAATCGGTGGCGGACGACAGGCTTATGATCCCCCACGCCCCGTCTCTTCTCGCTCCAGGCGCGGGAGCTCACAACAACACCAGGGGTCGGGGTTCCTGTCTCCCCCCAGTCCTCCCCATGCAAGGACCTGATTCATGCCGCGATCAAATAACCGGGGCCGTGGTCGTTCGGCCATGCCAACCAGCTTCGTGGATCACGTTACCTGCATGTTCCCGCTTCCTTCACACGCATATCAGGCGTCGAAGATCGTCGCCGCCGCAAAAAGCATTTCGCGATGACGAGCAAATCGGCCAGCGGTCTCTACTTGCCCCGCTTTTTCTCTCTCCATCTCTCTCACACGCACGTTTCTGTCTGTTCCCACAAATCTCATTCCTCGTCACTACTCACTCCGTTTGCCACTACTTCCCTTTCGCCCGGCGACCCAGTCAGTCGGCGCTTATAAGCAGGAGCGTCTTTTATGCCTTTTTCAGGATTCCCGCGCCCCTGAATCGCGGGGACTAGCGCTCGTGGGACCGTTCCCCGCGTGCGATGGATTACGGGCGGGGTGCCGGCAGTGTATTGGTTGATGATTGTTAGTTTTGCGGCCGGCCGGCCGGCCTGCCTGTTGGGGGATTGGCGTGTGTGATTGGGATGGATGAATGCGTTGGGGGGGGGGGGGCGTCGATTACGACTCTGTGGCGGCGATAATGGCGATGGGAGTTTCGGCGCTACACGATGATGACGGAAAGTCAAAGAAAGGGCGGGAATGAATCCGATGCGATGTGATACCTAGTGATGATGGCGTTGGGCTCTTTTGCCATGCTTGTGCTGTACGTTCGTTAACGGTCCCGCTCGGCGAAGTAGCAGACATGTGGCCTTGACTCCTTTGGTTTCCCATGTCTCGCGCGACTCCATATTTAATGGGTAGGGCTTGACGGCTTTTTCCTTTGTTTGGTACGGTAGTGCCGAGAAAGGAAAGGTGATTGACGTCCTTGCACCAAAAGATGCACGCTATCGGTATCGTCTCCAACACCGTTTGTTCATCGCCCCTCGATTCGAGACCAACCTTGTCGTAATGCAGGAGATTGTCGTCGACGATGGCAGGGCTGAGGCTCGAATCGTGTATACGACCGAAACTCAACCCTCAAGCCCGTATCGAAGCGATAGTTTATTCATTTGCACTTGTCCGGGTAGTAGCGTTTGATTTTACGTTGGCTTCAGGATAGCGCGAAAGAATGGGAACAAATGCCCCACTAATCCGACTACTTCCTCAGTCCCGCACGTGCTGGCCTGCCCTTGGTCTTGCCATCTGCCAGCCGGAGATTTTGCTCGTGTTACACAATCCCCAAACCATTGGTCTCAAACGCGGGACGACTAAAGCCACGTGGGTCCCGCGTCCGGTTCCTCTCACTGGCTTTTTTGTGGAGTCGATGCAGCCAATAACACGCGGCACGACTGATAGAGGACTGGAGCGGAAAAGGGAAGAGACAGAGAGGAGTGAAAAAAAAAAGGAGTAAAAAAGGTACCTCTTGCGTACCGCACATACTAAGGTCGCGCACTACTGCAGCAACAGCGCCGATCATCTTCAACACACGCACACACCCGCTCACCCACACGCGGGACGGATAAAGGGAGAAAGAGAGAGAAAGAGAGAGAGAGAGAGAGAGAGAGAGAGAGAGGAGGGGAAGACGGCGCACGGCACGGCAGCTAGCAGTAAAGAGTACAAGTGAGCCAGGTGGGCATGCAGCCAGATGCGGGCGAACAGGCGGCGGCGGCGGACGCGCGGATCAACAATTGATGGGTGGTAAGCAACGGCGAGAACCGTTGTTGGTGCAGCCAAAACGCCACCGCACTTGCATCTTGCAGTAGTCCTAAACGCGCCTGCAGTGGTGCGGGATCGCCGGCGGTGCGCCACCTCGCGCCATTGGACCAATGCTTGTCGAGAGCTGAAGGGGGGGGGAGGAACGGGAAAGAAACCGTCAAAGGCAGACAGGCGCCAGGATTGATCCTGGCTGCAACCATGAGCGCTGGCGGCGGCGTCGGCTCGTCCGGGTTTGAAAGGCGTAGCACGGTTGGCGCTAGCTTGGGAATGCCCGGGACGATGTCATGTTGACCTATCAGTTTCACGTGTGTGTGGGGCACGCAATCTTCCTCCCAGACGGCAGTAGCTGTGCACCTACCTGTATGTCCAGCATCCCGCCTATAAAGACACGGCCATGCGGGGAGATGAAGCAGGCGCGGCCCCGCTAGATTGAATGCCTACGAAACGTGCCTGGCGCTGCAACAGCATCCTCGAGGAACAGCAGCAAGAAGGGGGCACCCCCGCTCGACTGTTCTCCAGCGACAGCGCTTAGCGTGGAATAGGACCGATCGTGTGCAGCAAACCGTCGCCAAACATGGCGCGCCGAGAAGTCAATGTTGCAAGAACAAGTTGCGTCTGGAGCCTTCATGATGCGGGCCGGATCCGGAGCCCATGTCCTGTAGATAATAGGTACGATCGACATGTGCTGCGAGTCCTTTGGTAGCGCACCTGCCGACCACCACCACCGTCCGGTTGTTGTTAGATCAAACACTCACGTCCAGCATCGGAGATCGTGTCGATACACCAAGGCAGAAGTAGTCCTGCAGCCCATCGATCGGCCCGCATCGGGCAACGCTCTAGTGGGAGCGCAACGCCGACCTCTTGGCCCTTCTTGCCACCTGTGTGATGCAACCCGCCCGCTTCCGGAGCGGAGTCTCGGCCACCGCCGACGGGCGTTTTCACCACCGGCCCTCTGCCTGCCATGTTCCCAAGGAAAAAGAAAAGAAAAAAAGGACGCTATTTCCAGGAACCGCGTCACCTAGTCCTTCGGCCGTACAATGTTAGCTAATAATAACAAGATGCTTGCAGCCCTGCAAAGAGCCTCCTGCGTCCTTGGTCCTTGGTCGGGAGCCTAAAAAAGGAGTCGGATCGGAATTGTTAGCCGCTCGGCAGATTCGACTTCGCGTCAGCTGGAGTGTGACGTTCGCTGACGAGTCCATGCTCTTGATGGAGCGTCACCATCGACGTTCCACCCTAGTTGAGCCAAACATAGCGGCCCTGGCAATGCGATTCCTGAGACCTTCGGAGATTGCAACCGGAAGCCCAGCTGCTGGCGCTGCATGATTGAAGAGCGAAGGTATTGCGGCCCGAACCTTGCACCGTGCCCGGCCTGGGCCGAGCTCAAGCACCCGTCGTGTGCGATCTGGAGGTGAGAGGGATAATAACTTGGAAGGAAAGACGGCAAGAAAAAAAGGGTGGGAAGAATATAGCCCGCCGAATTGATTTTGTACTCTGTTCAGTGAGAACCGTGTGAAACGAGAAGCAGGAAAAGGAAACTTTTTTGTTTTTCGATACCCAGCGCGGCAAAACGAAGTATTAAACGCCTGACCGAACTTCGAGGGCATAGCAAGAGCAGAATTTCATCCCACCATCCCACGCCATATTTGTGTCGCAAAAAAGGGGTGTGTCATGACAGACCAAGAAAAATGACAGCGTCGTCCGCCTCGTAAGCGACTGACGCGCAGTCTCTCCGTGCGCGAAGACGAGCCGAGAGGTATAGAGAAATGAACAAAGCAAGTACGCATGGCAAAAATTCCACTCCACGCAATGCAAACTCATGACAGCGCAAGCCAAGGTGCGTCCGCGGAGAGGATCGAACCAGAAGGGGGAATCTGTGAAGGGTGAAGGCCCAATGAAAAATGGACAACGCTTGCACGCAGCCTCAATTTCCTGTCCTCTCCTTGAAGAATCGAAGAGGAATCCAACCGGCCATTCTATGCGCAGAACTGCGTCTCAAAAACGAAAGGAAACGAGAAAAACAATCAACATCGAGCCTTCTATATGGACGAAGCAACGCCTCGCAAAATCAATTCGATTCGAAAGCATCCGTGAAGCGTGGGGAATATGAGTCGTGGCACGCCTCGTCTCGCGAGGCACATGCCTGTGACGACGTCTCGTGCCGCCGGAATGGACGTCGTCGTATTGGTCGAGTCAGGCGCGTTGCTCAGAACATGCCGTCGCCCATCCCTGCCATCCCTGCGCCGGCAACGTTGACGTTCATGCCTTGCAGGTTCGCGGCGTTGAGCAGGTTCATCGCATTGAGCTTGAGGTCCGGGTTGCACGGCGGAGAGTGCGCGCGGTGGTACTTCAGCCCGTTGAGGTTCTTGTACCGCTTGCCGCATGTCTCGCAACGGTACGGCTTTTCCTTCTCCATGCCGACGGTGCCAGGATATGGCACGGAAGTCTCCGGATCGACAATCGAAAAGGTGCCGTCGGCGTTTTCCTTGAGTTGCTGGTTTTGGTGTCCGTGCTGTGCAGGAATCCGAGCGTTAGTCAATGGGGATCATTCAATTTTTTTGTCATCAGGAGCCCGTCACTCACCTGCTTGTGGTACTTCAGCCCGTTCTGGTTCTTGTAAGCCTTTTCGCACCCAATCACCGGGCATTTGAACGGCTTGATCTCCTCGCTGGGGAAAACGCCACCGTTCGCCATAATCAGCTGCTGTGCCCGCATCTGCTTGGCGAGCTCGCTGTCCGTGCCAAGCTTTCCTTGCCGTAGCGCATATTGCAGTTGCTGTGGCGTCAGACCTCCGCCTTGCTTGCTGTACAGCCGCTTAGCCGGCTGATCTATTGTGCCGTCGAAGCCGTCGTAGCCGTTTGCGTTGAAGCCCATGTTTCCAAACTCCATGTTGTTGCCCTGCATCATCTGCGCGTTCATGCCCATGGGCAGCCCGCCAAAGTAGTTGCCGAGGTCCTGGTCAAACTCGCCGGGAGTGCCCGGCACCGACGAATCCGGCGTTCTCTGCGACTGCCCAGCACCGCCAAGCGTCGGCGTGTTGACTGAGGAAACGGTGGGGTTGTTTTGCAGAGGGAAGTTGGGATGGTTGGTGTTGGGCGTCGTCGGCGTCGATGTCCTGAAGGCCTGGTTTTGGACATTGTTTGCAAGGTTAATGTTCAGCTGCGGCTGCCGGTCGTTGTTCTGGCCAAACTGCGGCGGTTGCGAGCTGAACTGCGAGGGCGGTCCACCCATCGGCGTCTGCGGGTCATCCATCTCCATATCCTCCAGCGTGTCCATATCTTGCACGGTCGAGAGCTGGCTCTTGTTGAAGCCATTGCTTGTGAACTGCTGGTTTTGAAACTGCTGGGGCCTGAAGCCGTTCTGCTGCTGGGGCATTTGCTGGTTTTCAGCCTGCTGGGGGTTGATTCCGCCGGCGGAAGTGATGGAATTCCGTCCGCCATTGCTGAAGCCGCTCTGGCCGGATATCGATGGCCTCTGCATGGTTGCCGACGGTGCGGCGTGGCACTCTTCGAAGTGCTGCAGCAGTTCGTGCAGTGAATCGAGCGTGAGACCGCAGCAGTTGAAGTCCTTCATGAAATTCGCCTCCATCTTTGGCAGATACGACGAGGAATGGAAGGAGGGAGAGCGTCCAAAGGCGTATGGAGACGTACCAGCCATCACGATACTGTTAGGCACGAATCAGTTGAGTCAATCGTCGAAAACGGATGGATGGGGAAGGGAATGCCGGGGAAGCGGCCCCTAAAAATGCCTATGACGTAGTCGGGCCAGGCCACTCCAATTCACCCATTTCTGGGTAGGTCACGCAGCTTCGGAAATTGGGAGGAGAGTCGGAATGGTGGGGGTGGGGGGGAGGACATGGGGACACATACTCGTCTCGGATCCAGCTGCCAACGGAGACACCGCCCCAGCTCATGCCGTTTAGCAGGCTGCCGGCAGTAGTGCTTTCTCGCCGCGGGCGATCCTTCATGGATATGGGGCGAGCGCCAGTGCCATAGTATGAGCCAATGTGGCTGATGGAGTCTTGCCGGCCGCCTATGCTTAGGCGAGCATCATTGCCACTCCTCGGGGCCGAGGTCGGCGTGGCTATGGGCTGGGCTGCAGCTCCCTGAAGAGCAGCGCTGAGGGTTGATGTCTGATTCCGCGGCGAGGTCGAGTTCTGCCGGGACGTGGCAATGTCCACGGGGCCGTCGATGGCCGCCATCTGTGCCGCACGGTGGGTTGGCTGGTGGTGCGAAAACAGTTGCTGCCCGATCCGGAGAGGCGGAGGCGGAGGCGATGCGGGAAGCAGCGGGAGCGTGCAGTCGGCGAGGTGGTCAAACAATATGTCCGCGTCCAGCTCGAGCGGGTCGGAGTGCTGGAGGTGGTCGGGCTGGGCCCAAGGCGTGCGTTGGCAGGAGAAGTGGCGGTCCTTCTCCTTCGTGGGTGGGCCAGAGGCGGGCTCGGGGTGGCGGAAGACGGGAGTGGTGACGGGAGTGGGGTCGAGGGTGCTCTCGCGGTCGCGGTCGTCGGCGGAGGACGAGTTGGGGCAGTTGGGGAGAGGAGGAGGCGTCTGTAGGGAAGCCAGCTTCTCGGTGGAGCGGCGGGCAGCGGTTATGTCAATCGGCGCGCCAGGCTCGGCGTGTGGGATCGGCTCAGTCGGTGGAGCCGCTGGATCGAACCAAGCAGGTGGAACGCGGCGCTGGGCAGTGGCAGGATGCGCGAGCCAGGCCAAATTAACGGAGTGGATGCGGACGGCGAGGGTGGGCGCGGTTAGGTAACTAAGGCGACGGCGCTGAGCAGCGGAACGGTTGACTCGCCAGGCGCTATGATGCAGTCGGCCAATGGCGGCCGGAGCTAGCAGGGCTCAAGTCGGCTGCGGGCTGGCGGCGCTGGGTACGAGACGTGTCGCGGCGAGCGGCGAGCGGTGCTGGGCTTGGGGGCGGAACGCTCGCGCATGTGACGGGTCGGGCGCCGGGCGAGCTGAAGCGGATGCTGGGTGCTGGCTGAGGTGCAGGCAGGCGAGGCACGATGCCCAGCAGCGGCAGCAGCAGCGGCAGCGGCAGCATTAATCACTGCTCCGCCATCCCTTCGGCCCTTTGCTGGCGGGCGTCGCGCGCGCCACAGTAGCGCAGCAGGGCTACCGTTACTGGCGGCAGCCTTCTCGAAGCTCGCCGGAGGGGACTAGATGGGGCCGGGCCACACGTGGAGACGGATCTGTCCTGGCCGGCGTGGTGCGTGGTGCGTGGTGCTGCGGCAAGGCAGCGCAACCACCCCTCGCGTCGTGACCTCATGGCCTGCGTGTGAATGAGTCGCCCGCCTGAGCATGCGCAAGACGATCCACGGCTTCTGCGCCAGCCTCCGCCCGCCTCCTCCACGTCGTCACCGCGCAAGCGAGCCGGACCCTGACGAGGAGCTTCCTCGGCCAGGCGCACGACCGCTGCGTCGTTTCAGCCAGTGGGGCTGCCGGACTTCTCTCCACTGCCTGGCGACGAGGCCACAGCCCGCGAGCCCGTGAGCCCGTGAGCCCGTGAGCCCGTGAGCCCGTGAGCCCGTGAGCCCACGGCCGCGAGCCCACGGCCGCGAGCCCACAGGCCACGGCCACACGGCGGCCGCGCAGACGACCGCCGGACGGGAACCCTTCCCCAGAGGGCCAAGGACCCGTTTCCCGCCAGGCCCATGGCGCAATGGCCTGCTGGAACCTTTTTGTTCCTGCCCGGCCCTACGGCCAAACGCCAGGCGCGCTGCGCTTCTCAGACGCGGCCTGCGATCGGCCAAGCCAGCGTCGTCTCTTGTGGGTGCGCATGCGAGTGCTTGGTCCACCGTGATGATCGCCCTCGGCCGTGCCTGATGCTGTGCTGTGTCACGCCGCAGGGCCGCCGCCCGTCACCGACCGCCGCCTGCATGCGGAGGCTCGTCGCCGTCCAAATTTCCATGGAGCCCGCCGGAGCGCGCCATGCGCCCGGCCGCATGCTGATGAAGGCGCGTCCTGCCTCCGCCCTGCCTCGCAAGTCCCAATCGCCGCTGCCGACGCCGGCGCGCTCCCGTCTGGCTCAACAGAGCCACAGAGCCACGGCTCCACGGCCGGTCGCCCAGGGCGGTCGGCGCTGAACGGCCACTTACCCTGGTTCGTCACGGGGCACGTGCTGCATCCCACACGCCGGCCTTCGACGACTAGCTCTCTGATTACTGATTCCGTATTGTCATGTCGAGCCTCGCGAGTCGCCAATAAGCAGTACCGCTCGTTCTTCAGCCTCGCCAGCGCGCCAGCACGGCCCCAAACAGCCGCCGCAGTAAGCTGCCGGGCGGCTATTGTATAACGCGGTGCGGATGCGCCAGCCCACTAAAATGGTCCCTGAAAACCCAACCCCGGCGCTGGCGACAAGCTCTACCAGAGATCCAGCCTAGCCCGCTCAACAACCATGCGAAGAGCCTCATGGTGGTCCCGGCCCTTTGGCCGTCCACCCATCCCGGTGAGCCCGCCTTCCAGTTTGGGCTGCCAACGCAGCTCCGCAAATAATCCCCGTTACCTGGCAACACCTTCCTGTGCGTAATACATGTCGGGCTCGTATTTCCGGTTGCATATCCAGCATGTCCCGCATATCCCGCCTGTCCTGCTGCGCTGCCGCTGCTCGCGGCGACCTCAGCCCTCCGCTTCCATCTCGTACGCATTCGACTTGTGTTTCGGCGTGAACTTGAACGTTTCAGGCGCCTTGCCGAGGAACATCTCGCTGATTTTGATCCAGTCCTTGTAGTTGTCCGACGCCATCAGCGTCTCCAGTTCGTCGCGGCCCTTGAAGGCTGGCGCCCGGTCCTGGATGTTCGGCGGCAGATGCTCCAGCAGCCCGATCGGCGTGTATCGGCAAGTGAAGCTGAGCCATTCCATCAGGAAGCGACGAGTCGTGCCGACTCCCATCTCGTCAGACCCCCACGTCTCCAGCCCGTACTTGACGAACTTCTCGATGTACGCCAACCGCTCAGATGACCGCTTATCGAGGTACTGGTCCTGCTCGATTTCTTCGAAGATCCACGGCTTGATAAGCGCCCCGCGCGCTACCATGACGGAATCGACCTTGTGCTCGTTTATGGCCCTGTAGTAGTCGACGTGTGAGTAACAGTCGCCGTTGCCAACAAAGTACACTTTGCCGCCATTAGGCAGGTGCCGCGCATCGACGTCCGACGCCGTGTCAATCACTGCAGCTCTTTCGCCATTGAGTCGGTTAATCAGCGCCGCCACCTCTGAGATGTATCCCCAATCGGCCGATCTGGTGTAGCGTTGTTGGCGACTCCGACCATGCAGCGTGATGGCAGCCACGCCGCAAGGACCTTCTCCAGATTTGCGGGCTTCCGCGGTGCCGAGAACCAGCCTCTGGACCAGCTTCTCCGCAGTAGGCTCGTTGTCCTTGACTCCCATGCGGATCTTGACCGTAATAGGGATGTTCTCGGAGACGGCGTTCATGCCGCGCAGCATCTTGTCAAGCTTTCCGTGCGCGTCAAGCAGGGCAGATCCGGCGCCCTGCCGGTATACGAGGTCAATCGGACAGCCGCAGTTGAGGTCGATAGCCCGAAGGTGGGGTGCCAGCGCGGTCAGGACCTCGACCGTCTTGAGCGCAATCCACGGCTTGTTCCCCGCAACCTGGGCGCCAAACTTGAGGTCCTTGCTGTTGTCATATCCAGCGACGACGTCACTCTTGCCGAGGAACCTGGGTGGCGTAGCTTCCGACTCATGAGCTTTGATCAAAGCCCACTCGCTTTTAGCTCCTTGAACCAACGGCATGCCCATCGCCATCTCGGACCAGGTAACCTGAGCACCGAGGTCGACACACAGACGCCTAAACGGGAGATTGCCCTGGGTTGTCAGGGGAGCTAGGACGGGAGTTTCCGGGCCATAGTAAATCCGGCGCTTCTCTGACGGCAGAAACGGAGGCTCTTTGTACTGTGCTCTGTTGTCCTCTTTGGCGTCTTTGGCCTCGGCGTCACCGGCAGGTGCGGGCTCCTTCTTCCTCGTTTCCTCGTTGAATTGGTTCAGGTACTCCAAGTAAGCGTCGGCCTTCGGAGTCTTCCTCTTCTTCTTGCCCAGCTCGATCTTCGCTTGCGGGGAAACGACGTTGATGTGGCCCAGCTCGTCGCCCAGCTCGGCCTTTGCCTTATCAGCCCTAGCCTTCCGCTCGGGATCTTCGATGAGGACAAGTTCCTGGCGGCCATCCGGACGCGCCACCTCGTCCGAATGGGTACCCACCAGCCGACATTTCCAGCCAGCGGGGCACCAGCCCCTCACATCCCAGACTGGGCATATGGTGAAGGTCGAGAGATCTCCGTGTTTGCCTTCTTTGAGATACTTGCGGATGTCGTGCTCGTACTTGCACTTGGGGCCGAACTGGCACTCTTTCGGGGAGAATTCGTTGCTGAAGGCCACGGTAGAGCAGAGTGGAAGGGTGTCGCGTTGCTTGAAATGCTCGCGGGCCTTGTTCTGGCCCCTCTCCTTGTCCTTTTTTCCCCTCCTCCCCGTCTTTTGCTCGCCGTCTTGGGCGGCATGCTTGGAGGCTTCAGCAGCGTCATCGTCTGGATCCTTCTGGGCCACGGCACGGCCGTGTCTCAGAGTAGCCGGGTCGATGAGATATCTGACGAGTCATTAGTCTGAGAGGCGTCCAATACCCGTGCCGTAGCCGGTGGACTTACTCAGGCTTGATCGGCGCGACCCCCTTCTGTCTATCACGGCCACTGGATTCCGCTTGACCTACGCACACTACGTTAGAGCAAGTCTTCGATGGGCATTGCGATTTCGATCGCGGATACCTTTGTCTAGTTTCACGCGCTTGGTTGGGGAGCGCTCGAACTCACCTCCCGGAGGCGGGGATGCTGGTTCAGGTAAACCGTGGCGCTCGACCTTCTCAGCCTTGGTTATGGCCGAGTCGCCAGGCAACGGCGGCTGAGGCGGGTGGGCTGGTTCAGTAGTGATGGTTCCAGACGGCGGCGGCACTAATGGGGCCGACTCGTCCACCGGGTTCGGCGGGATGGTTGCCGAGGTGGCCGGCACGGGCTCGGCGGGAGGGATTCCGTCGTCGCCAGCCATTTTGCGAAAAGTGAGGGGACGCGTGACTTGGAATGCAGTGTCGACAGCTCGGTAGGAAATGGTGTTGGCCGAACGAGGCAAGAGGCCTACCGAGACGGCGTGACAAAAGCCGCAACGAGACGGATGGGTTTCCCGGCCCTGGGAACAAGCGGCAGCGCGCGAGTCTCGCTGAGCAGAAGGGTGGTTCTTTGGATGAGGATGATGGAGGATGAGGTTGAGGTGAAAATCTTCGTAGATGCGGAGTCACGTGCAGCGCTATCGCAGCGGGCCAATTGACTGTCGCGGGAAGGCGCAGTCCAAGCGCTGAAACAGGCACGGCTGGCACGGCTGGGGAAATGCAGCTGCACAGCTGCAAGCAAGTAATGCACGTAATGCACCTGGTTCTTCGGCCGGTGGGAGTGGCGAAAGATGTGCAGTCTGCATGGAGGAGCATCCAGAGGGTGCGCTTGGCCCGAGCGCCCGGGCGCGCGCACCTGCCTAGCAACGCCGTGTTTACGCCCCGCCGACTCGTCTTCCCCAACACCACCGCACTCCACGCCAGACCCCAAATGGATCCGCAGAACCTGAAAAGCGCGTCCAGCTATCTCAACAACCTGCTGCTGGCCCGCGGCCTTCTGCGCAATGGCAAGCCCGTCGAGTTTGCCCATCCGTCCAAGGGCGAGGGCGGAAAGCACGAGACAATGGCCCAGATCATCAACCTTGTCCACGACCTGGTCCTGCGCAGAGACGTACGCCTCCCTCCACACTGATGCACTGCCGCCTCCTGATTGTATTTCGTGTCTACAGCGTGAGCAAGAACAGCGCGACTCTCTCAGCCAGGCGTTGCGCGCCGTCCGCGCCGAAAACCAGCAGGCCACTTCCACCCTCGATCGCCTAAAGCAGCGCAACGACGACCTACAGCGCCAATTGGCGCTCGCCCAGTCGTCCGAACGCTCTGCCAAGGCTGCTCTCCGCTCTGCCGAGAGTTCCGCCCGTTCCTTGCGCGAAGAGATGATCCGCCTCAAGGCCACCGTGCAACAAATCCGCACCGCTTGCGCCAACGATGTCCGCAGACGCGACGTACAAATACAGCGCCTGAAATCACACCTCACCGCCCAGCAGAGAGGAAATAAGACGGGCTTGGTCGGCGCCAGCATTACCATCACTCCCGGCTCCGCCGGCAGCGCCTCCACTAGCAGGGCAAGAGACAAAGATGTACCCAGTCTTGAGGATGCAGAGTATAGTCTCAAGCAGGAGACAACCGAGTTCCTGACAGAACTGAGCCAGAGTCTGAGTGATGAGAATGACAATCTCATCGGCTTGGTCAGAAGAACACTTGCAACGTTGAGGGAATTGCAAGGAATGCCAGAACACGGACATGGCGAAGAAGATGGTGAGGACGCGACTATGGCTCATGCTCTCCCTACCTCTTATGATGCTCTGGATACGGACATGGACCACGTACTAGAGCACCTGCAAAACCTTTTGACGAACCCCAATTTCGTGCCCATCTCAGAAGTGGAAACGCGAGAAGAGGAGATTATGAAACTGCGCGACGGCTGGGAGATGATGGAGGCCAGATGGCGCGATGTTGTCACCATGATGCAGGGCTGGAGACAACGCATGATGGACGGAGGTGACACCATCACGCTTGACGAATTACGAATGGGACTTGGGCCAGGTAATATGCTTGCTCCTGTCGAAGAGGAGGAAGAAGAAGAGGAGGAGGAGGAGGATGAGGACGAGGACGAGGACGATGAGGAGGAGGAAGAAGAAGAGGAAATGGAAAGCGAAGTAGACATGGACGATGAGGAGGAATATGACATCGACGAGGAGCCAGCACTTCCTTCTCCTGAAAAGCCAGTACCTGAAAACCGGAATACGGACCTTTTCGACATTAAGCTTAACCCCACACCGCACCACGCTCTTCGAGAATCTGACGGAAACGTGAGATCCCCACGAAAGGTGATTTTCGAGGCCTCGAAGGATAGCCCCCTTGACTATTCTCCCACGGATGAGAACGCCTCCGAAGTCGACCTGATCAAGTCCGGATCCCGAGTTAGCTCCAAGCCGAATTCAAGATCAGGCTCCAAGCCTTCGTCTACCAGTAAACCTCGATCCACACCCAGACAATTGCCGCAGCCCCCGTCCGGAGCGCGCGGCAGACCCACGCCTCGCGAAAGTGGCATCCCACGCAGCGTACGATTTCTCACCCCATCACCCACCACAAGCATTACAGCTCACCCAGCATCATCCCAACAACAACTGATGGCCTCAGAGGCGACACGCTCCACACTCACAGCACCTTAACATACGTTTTCACACCCGGAGACATCTACATAGACTAACTTTGCTTGTCACGCCGCAGACCCGCAAACGCCGCTCCTCCCCTCTATCGCACCAAGACGGGCCATCTCCGAAGCTCACCGTGCAGGAGAAGCTCGCTATCGCAGCACAAGAAGCCGACACAGCAGCAGCTACCGCAAAGGCTGCGGAGGCGGCGGAAGAAGAGGAAGAGAGGAAAGCAGCCAGACGAAAGACCGCCCCGACCGCCGCAGAAAATGCCTTCACCGCCGTCGAAGAAAATGAAAATGTCGACACGCGTTCCAGGCGGGCACCGCGCAGAAGTAACATCAAAGGCCGAGCGAAGCGGAGGAAAAGTACTCTCAGCCCCGAGGAGCTCGAGGCGCTGATGGGGCTGGCTGATTGATGACTCCACTCCCCAATAACGCCAATCACTGATGATTCCCCTTTCGCGATTGCATTGCACGGCGTTCTCGCTTTACCTTTTCCTTCTTTTGTTTTCTGTCTTCCCTTTACTTTATCTGGAAGAAAGCTTCATCTTGGACAAGAGCTTGTATATGGGTGATTGTGAGGGCCTTAAGCGTCCACCACTAATGAATGACGTTTCAACCTTCTTATCTATTGGAAAGCTTCCATCAAGGAAAATAGTGTCCCCCCAGCGTCGGTGATGTAGTTTAACAATGGTAGCATGACTCAACAGTGTCATCGAGGAGTCACGTATCAACCCTCTCCCGATCGGCCGTTTTTGTCTCAAAAACGGGTGTGGCCTGCGTTGGTCACCGAATAGGGTCGCTAAAGAACCCTAGCTCCAGGCGATGTCACATAGAGAGCATTACCATAGTTGAATCAGCATCGTCGTTGCCATCATCATCATCATCGTATAATTTGCTCCCTTTCATCGAAAATCTCTCCAGAAATTATGCGTTCTCTCGATCAGGCACGAAGGCCAATATAAAAACAAAAAGAAAAGCAAAGATATTTTTTGTCTAGACCCCAAAGCAGCAACGAAAATAAAAAGGGGGGGCTGACCAGCTAGCTCTGCGAAAAAGCCCATATATGTACCTCTCTTCTCTTTCTCCGTTTTATCACCTCCCTCCCTCTCTCCCCCCGGAACCCAACCCTTGTTTTTTTTTTTTTTTTCAGTCGCATATGAGTGAAGTGAGGCTCGAAATCCGGGCACCTCTGGTTTCAGGGGGCGGAGAGAAAGAAAAGAAAGTTACGTCTCTAAGGGTGGGTAGAAGCATCTCGACTGAGCCGAATGCTGCAATTACCCGGAAGTTTTTCATGATAGCTATTACTCCAGCAAAACCGTGAAACCGTGCCGAGGGTATCAATGCGCTGAAGTCATTTCTGTTCGCTTGCTCCACTGTGAGTCTGCACAAATATTGCAGAGCTGCTGGCAAAGTGCTCGCAAATGATAAAACGAAAAGAAAAAGCCCGACCTAAAGTGACAAGGTGGACCGAGTGTGAAGTCATCTAACCCGCTGGGGCACGCACTCCCTGAAAACACCAGTTAGGTATAGGAACACTACGAGAAAGCGTGGTAACTTACGAAAAGGAAGGCCAAATCCTGGATAGTCAGCTTCGAGAGGGACTTCCCGGCTTCCTCATCCAAAGCCTGTGTGATCAGGTGCTCCTTCTTCTGCTGGAGAGCCATGATGCGATCTTCGACCGTATGGTGCTGGTCTTCAGATCCCATCTTTTTCACCAAAATGCGGCTCACCGTGACAGGCCGTGTCTGCCCGAGGCGGTGAGCACGGCCAATGGCCTGATACTCAACGTAAGGATTCCAGAAGGGATCCAGGATGATGACTTGCGAGGCAGCATTAAGGTTCAGACCAGCATTGCCAGCCTTGAGTGAAACGAGCATGACGTTGCAGGAAGGCGAATCGATGAACCTGTTCACGGAGTCGTTACGCAGGTCGACAGACATGCTCCCATCAAGACGGCAGTACTCAATCTCCTCTCGAGCCAAAGGCACTTCGACAATATCAAGCAGGCTGGTGAACTGAGAGAAGACGAGCGTCTTCTCAGTGGGGTCGTTGGTCTGGATGCTGCGCAGCAGTCCCATTGTGCGGTCCACCTTAGCGCTGGTGACCCAGTCCTTGCACAGCCGGTTGAAGTAGCGACGTTTGGCAGCAATGTTCCTGTGAGCCTCCCTGCGAAGCTGTGCAAGTGTCTTTTTCTGCTTGGGCGGCCGGTCCGCTCTTCTTTCCTTTCCCTTCGACTTCTTGGGCTTCTGCTTCGAGGGATCCGAGCCAGAACCCTCGACTTCATCGTCTGGCACAATAAATCCATCGAGATCATCCTCTTCATCCGCATCACTCTCTGAATCGCTGCTGGCGTACGCTTCCTCCTTGGCGAACGGTCCATCTTCGTCTTCGGGGGCGTCTGGCATGTGAACCTTCTTGAAGGAGTTGTAATCGGTGATCCTCTTAGGGTCTAGCTTCCCACGGCAGTTGGGACACTTATAACCTTCCTCGCCCCGCGAAGAATCGGAAGTGATCCGTGCAAAGCACTCACTGCAGGCGTTGTGGCCGCAAGGGAGGAAAATGGCTGGGTTTTCAACGCCATCGAGGCAAATCGGGCAGCTGAACGCGCCCTCCTCCGCCTTTATACGTGCAACAACATCCTCACCTAGCTGCATGGCAAAGTCGAGTAGCTCCTCATCGGTGAGACCTGCTGCCGGCTCGGCGAAGTCCTTAAGAAGGTGAGGATGACAGCATGCCTGGCGGAGACGAAGCAGCAAGACCAAAATGTGCGAGTACGACTTGCCAACAGTACCTGCTTTGAGATACTTGTTGAACTTGAGCTGTGTCTTGCTTTCGAGTGCCCTGTAAAACTCGTCTTGATCCTCGTCGAAGACAACGTGTTCCATAGTGATGGTCTTCGGGGGCAGCTCGAAAATGACTTTACCGTCTATCTTGGACTCTTGGGTGCGACGAAGAAGAATGGCCTTCAGCAAAGCCTGGAGCTTGCGCATGCCATCCTCTCTTATCGACTTGCTTCCCTTCTCAAGTGAAGTTTTGATATCAGCCCTGAAGTTGCCCCATTCGCAGTAGGGTTGAATCCGAAGGAACCTGACAAGCCCGTACAGTTCGTCGGTCCTGTTCATCATCGGCGTGCCAGTCATGCACAGTCGATGAATAGCCTTCAACTCGCAACAAGCCTTTGAAGTCTTCGTTTCCTTGTTCCTAATGTTGTGAGCTTCGTCGAGGATGATTCTGTACCATAGTGAATCTGCTCCCAGCAGCGGGTAGTCCGTATTCTTCGGCCTTGGTGGAGCCCCCTCAAGTTCATCAGCATCGCGAGCCTCGAATTCCCTGATCTTTTCCTTCTTGGTAAACTCCGACGCCACCGTTCCGTAAGACGTAAGGATAATGTCAAACGCCCGAAGATCTCTAAAGGACTTCTTCTTCGATCCATGGTATGTCATGACAGACAAAGCATGACTGCCACCCTTGACCTTCGTCTTGATTTCCCGTTCCCACTGCCGCATCAAAGCAACGGGTGCGATGACAAGGGTTGTCTTCCTCATAGGATCTTCGGCAGGCCTTGAAACAATCAAGGACAAAGCCTGGACAGTCTTGCCGAGGCCCATCTCATCAGCAAGGACACTGCCCTTGTTAGATCCTTCCTCCATTTTCTTCATCCAGGCGACTCCCAGTTTTTGGTGTTCCATCAGTTGGACAGCCATGCCTTCGGGAGTCGCAAGACGACGCTCAGGGGGGACATCCTCATCCGGGCGAATATTGCCTAGCAGTTGTTTCACAGCCTCGCCGGTCGCTCGCTGGCTGTATTGCCCATATCCACCGTAGCGGTCGAGCCACTCCCGTTGACGATCGAGCATGGTGTCGGGGATCGCATGATTAGGGTAAAAGACGGGCATTTGGCCCATTACATCGCCACCTATCGAGTTAGTGAACGGATTGGGACCCATAATGCCACCTTGGAAAATAGCAGCAGTCGAAGGACCGCCCCGCTGACGGTCTCCATGTGCCGCAGGATTCTCAACAATCTGAAAAAAGTCCTCGTACTCGTCAATCGACAGCGGGTTGTCTACGGTGCCCTGCAAGGAGTTGTAGATGGACTGTCCACCCATCATCCGAGAGGCTCCTGTGCCATATGCCTGCCGCGAAGGAGTGAAGCGACTGGCATGTTGATTGTGTCTCGGTGTGAACATCGGGGTTGTAAGGTGATTGCGGCTTGGGTATGCCGCCATCTCCTGGATGTCTGGATCGGAATCAGAGTCGCAAAGATCAATGATCTCAATCCCTTCGCTAGTGTTTTGAGAGCGACCGAACCCAGCCTCGGTCGAATTTGACGATGGCAAGCGATGTAGTGGTCTTGGTCTTGAAATGGGCGTTCGCAAAGGACTGTTTCTAGGGTATTCGGATTTGATGGATTGAGAGGGCACAGAGTGTGGCAATGCGACCCCATTCACAGAAGGAAATCGTTGAGGTGTTTGTCTGGGGACCTGAGCGTTCATAGACTGAGAGGAGACAGAACGCTGAAATGGCGATGGCGCACCATTATGGTGTGAAACGCGCAAAGGCACTTGAAATGGGCTGTTCGAAGATGCAGAAGGCGTGCTGCTTTGGAGGGTAGGTAGAGTCTGGTGAAAATTGGCCGACGCCGATTGTTGAGGTGGCTGGGACTGCATCTGGTCCTGCGCGGGCCAGTCCCACGCATAGAGGTTCCCAGCGCCGTAGGAAGCCTGCTGTGACCCCAGATCCTGTTGAACCTCACTTTGTCTCGGCGGTTCCAGCATTTGGTTGAGTGAGCTGTGTGCGTACCTCACCCCACCAGCTTGAGACTGAGCCTGCGAGGGCCAGGCCTCGTAAAGCTCCGGATATGAGTCGTTCGAGCTGGAGGTACCCGGGGTGGTGGCAGCAGGACTAGGTGTGGTTCGACTCGACTTGTTCGCATGATCGGCAGCCAAGGCATCGTCAAAAGCCCTCGGGCGCTTGCGGGCGCTTGAAGTGAAGAAGTTGGAAGATTCGCCAGGGTGTTGGTAGGCGCCATGAGACTGGAAGGGCGCAGTCTGGACAGACTGGTAGCTGTCGTTTGCAGATGAAGGGCCAGCTGTGCTTCCTTGAGGGGCCCCGAGGAGTGCCTGCAGATACGTGATGGTTTGCTCTCTGTCGGCCCTGTCTTGCTCGAAGCTTTCCGAGTGAGGGTCGAGCGTGTCGATGAGGATCTGCATGAAGGTTATATCGTCCTGGATCTCTTGCGCCGAAGCGCCGGGGCCCAGGCTGCTCAGAATCATGATGGAAGCATGCGGAAAGCGGCCGGGGCTGTGGCGAGAAATGGTCTTGAGCGGAGTGCCCAGGCACGGTGGAGGAGACGACGGTGGGGTGCGGGCGACGAGGGCGGCGTCCAGGACGGTCCCTTGACCACGGAACAGGAAGGAAGGAAAGGCGCGGCGGTGGTCTGGCGGTGCGCGCAGGCCTAGGGTGACGCGCTTCGGGCTGGCGCGGTCCAGCGCTCGCACGCGTTGGCGAGAGCGGCGGCGGCGCGAACGAGCGATCTGAACAGGGCGTTCTGGGGGCGGGGGAAGCCGCAAAGAGCGTGATGGTTCAGCGGGACGGCGGCGAGGCTGCGGATGTTGCGATGCGGCTCAAGGGCCAAAAAGCGAGCAGCGAGCAGCGTGCAGCTGACGGCGACGGGCGACCAATGACGCACACGCGCTGCTCAAGCTAAACGCGTGTCGAAGCACCGCCGTGGCGAGGGCTTGCGGGCAGAGAATCAGCCAGCGCTCTTAAGTAGACGGCCTCCACGGGCCAGCATAAGGCTGGCTTGCCTCTGGGGCGCACAGCATGCCGCTGCTCAATGCAAATGCAGCGTCCGGTGAGACCGTCTGGGGACCAGTCGCGCTGCCCCCCAACGCCCGTCTGGCACAAAGCCCGCAGAGCCCGCAGAGCCCGCAGCCCGACGCCGCGCCCGCGCTGAGCCTCGCATACCGCGACGAGGCCGGCGCCAGCCCTGCGGCCCGCCCCAGCTTCTCCAGGCTGCCGTGGGGTCAAGTTTCCCCAGCCGGCCGTTGGGCCAAGACCGCCCTCAGCTCCCCGATGCCCGCACCCGCGCGCGCAACGAATCACTTCAGCGCGCGCCGCTCAGCTGCCCCGTCGCGCGGTCGTGCCGTCACATGCTAATCAACTCGCTGCTCAGGCCTCCCTGGTTGGCACCCGCCCTAGCCACTCTCCGGCGAGGCCGCAGCAAACATGATGGAGAGCTCGCCACAGTTGCAGTCCACCACCATGAGCCATTTGCACCGTATCACTAAACCAGCAGAGAATGACGATCATCAGCTACTCGATATTTCAAATCATCCAGCTGCCCGGCCCGGCGGCACCCTGCTCGCCTCTGCCCGACCGGGGCCAGAGCAACAAAAGAAATCCGAACCGGACTGGTATACCGCCGCGCTATACGAACCGTCCTTCTCTCGCGTGGTGCACGGCGCCGCCCGTCGCCGCCCGTCGCACCAACCTGCCTTGGGCGTAACGGTCGTGTCTAACGCAAGGCGCAAGCCATCGAGATGAGAAGGACAATCAAGGACCAAGACTGTGCAGCAACCAAACACGGCGATCGCAGGAAACTCATGCCAAAGTAGAAAACAGTTGTGCCTTTCGCCTCCCAAAAAGACTCCGCCGGAATCGGCCCTCCCCCAAGCCTGCCTTCCCATCTTTTTCCCTTCGCCGCCGCCGCAACTACCGTGGTGCCTTGGGCCCTTGACAATGCGCGCCCTCCCCCGCCGGGCTCTGTGTTCTCCACACTCCACGTCACGCGCGCCACCCTGGCCAGCACCGCGCCTGCAGTCCCGGCCGGACAGGCGTGCCCCAATAAGCACAGAATCCAAACTTGAAGCCAACAAAACGCAGAGCAGAACATTGGATGCCCGAGTACCAGGAGAGGACGTGCCTTCGTGTCCCACTCTCCAACCCCAGCCACCAAAAGAAAAATTGCAAGAAACCGTCCGCTCCGATTGCATTTGTTGCTGAACGCCAAGTACAAGACAAAATGAAATCCCCCGATAAGTCTGTTGTGCCATGACGCGCAAGAGCAAGAAAAGACAAGGGTCGAGCAACGTAGGTACACGAGAAATATAGATGGTATACGCTCGTTGGACGTGGGACATGTCGGGCCGAATGGTTTGCGCTTCTTCCTTTCTTTCTTGCCCGTGGCGGCTTACTTACTGGGCGACAGCCGCAGCGGCGCGACGAAACTCACGTTTCGCTCCGGGCACCGTGGCGCATCATGACTATCGATTGTCGCCTAAGAAGTCAAGTCAGCGTAACTGATTTGACTTTCGTATTCTCACAAGTGAGACGGAGAGGTCATCAGCTACTGTGTGATCTTAGGAGAAGCTGGCGTCTTGTTAGCGACAAGCTCGCCACCTATCTAGCGTCGACGGTTTGCTCACTCTATCCACGTGATCGGACTGATCGGCAGCCAGTAGCTTCGGACTCTCTTTGCCCGCTGCACCCGTTTCCGTGTAGCCGCGGTTATCCAATTGCGGCCGGCGTGGCGTACCTCTGGGTGTGCCCTGCTGCGCCCCGTCCTTCTGTTTCTCTTTATCATTGTCACCACCATATCCATCCTTCTCATTCTGCGAAAGCGCCATCCGTTGCCTGTCCTGTTCAAGCAATGCTCCCCCGAGGGTTGCACAGCGGAGGATCGTCTGAATGAGCTGGTTCTGTTTGAGCGGTTTCGAGAGGTAGTCCTACAAGTCGTCAGCTCTGGCGAGGCATCGGTATTCACAACGGCAATTACTCACGTCCATCTGCGCCTGCAGGCACTTCTCTCTATCACCAACCATGGCGTGCGCGGTAAGCGCAATAACAGGGGTAGGCGTGAGATGGTGCTCGCGCTCGTACTCTCTGATCTTGGCCGTAGCCTCAAAGCCTCCCATCACCGGCATCTGCACATCCATCAACACAATGTCGTACTTGGTCTTCTTGATCTGTTCAAACGCTTCCAAGCCGTTGTTAGCAACGGTGACGATGTGATGGTACTTCTGCAGGATCTTGACGGCCAACCGCTGGTTGACAGCGTTGTCTTCTGCGAGAAGAATGTTGAAGGACTTTGACTGGTTCGAGATGAGAGGTGCAGCGCGACCGTCGAGTGCTGGGATCAATGCATTGCCCAAGTCAATGGGAAGGCAAGGTGTGGTAATGAAGCTCGAAATGCCATCCTCCAAAGCCGACTTCAAGCTGATGGCGACGCGGGGCGTAACCATGACCAGCGGAATATACTTGAACCTTTCCTCGCCGCGAAGCTTCCGCGCAGTCAAGTTGCAGTCAACAATGACGCAGTCGTACGCATGCTTGCCTGGGCTTGGGATTTCCGACAGAGGGGTGTTTTCATCCGTATGAATGACATGCGGACGAAGATCGAGGGCCTTGAGATGGTTGACGATTTCTTCGCCGTATCCGGTCTTCCCCTGATCAATGAAAAGCACCGTATGCTTGCTGTACGGCGAGAGCTGAGGCTGGATGGCGCTGATGTCGGGGTTTCCGAGCCTCACCTTGCAGGTGAAGTAGAAAGTGCTGCCGCAGCCAAACTCCGATTCAACCCACATCCTACCGCCCATGAGAGTGACAAGCCGCTTGGAAATAGATAGACCAAGACCCGTACCGCCGAATTTTCTTGTTGTAGAGCCGTCGGCCTGCTGGAATGTGTCGAAAATCAAGTTGAGCTTGTCGCCGTGGATACCTATGCCCGTGTCGGAAACAGCAAACTTGAAGATGTACTGGTCGGGTTTGCAGTCGGTTTGGGGTGCCATGGAGATGGCAACCTTCACCTCGCCATGTTCCGTGAACTTGATTGCGTTGCCGACAAGGTTGAGAATGATCTGTCTGAGCCTGAAAGAGTCACCGATGACATAGTCAGGGACGGAGCTGTCGACCTGATACGCGAGGTTGAGTCTTCTTTCGTTGGCTCTAGACGAGAGCGACTTGAGAGCGTTGAAGATGGTACCACGCAGAGAGAACGGAATTTCTTCCATGACCATGCGATTCGCTTCGATCTTGGAAATATCCAGAATGTCGTCAATGATGGTGAGAAGCTGACCGGCAAGGTTGTGAACGATTGTGAGCATCTCACGCTGTGAGTGCGTAAGATCGGTGTCGAGCGTTAACTGCGTCATGCCGATAATGCCGTTCATTGGCGTTCGGATCTCGTGCGACATATTCGCCAAGAATTCGGACTTGGTCTTGTTGGCTAATTCTGCAGCTTCCCTTGCTGCAGTGTTCCTCTGGATACTTTCCCTCAAGCTTGAAACCATCTTGTTGATCTTCCGTTTGAGTTCGTCCATTTCACCGGCGGCTTCAACAGTGATTTGGGTGAACTTTCCATCTGTGGCCGCCTGCGTGATGTCTCCGAAGGCTCTCACTTGCGACGTCAAGTTCTGAGCCATGGTGTTGACGTCTGCTGTGATTTCCTTCCAGCGCCCGGTGATGCCCTCGACCTCGGCTTGACCGCCCATCTTGCCGTCGACTCCGACATCCCTTGCGACGCGCTTGACCGCAAGAGACCACTCGTCCAGTCTGGCGACCATGTCGTTGATGGTGTCCTTGAGCAAACGAATCTCTCCTTCAGCATCGACGTGCACGCGACGTGTCAAGTCTCCGCGAGAAAGTGCGCTTGTGACATCCGAAATACTTCGCACCTGGAGTGTCAAATTCTGCGCCATCGTGTTGACATTGTCGGTCAAATCCTTCCATTTGCCCTCAACATTCTCCACTTCGGCTTGACCTCCAAGTTTTCCTTCGGTTCCGACTTCTCTGGCAACCTTGCTGACCTGGTATGCAAAATCGTTCAAACGGTCCACCATGGTGTTGATGGTAATCTTCAATGCTAAAATCTCTCCTCTGACTTCTGCTTTGATCTTTTTGCTGAGATCACCTCGAGCGACCGCGGTTGTGACTTCTGCAATCTCTCTGACTTGTGTCGTAAGATTATCGGCCATACCGTTGACGTTTTCTGTCAGGTCTTTCCAGGTACCCTCAACACCATGCACTCTGGCCTGTCCACCGAGACGGCCTTCTGTACCGACCTCTCTGGCAATTTTGGTGACCTCGTGTGCAAACTGCTGCAGTTGGTCGACCATGGAGTTGATCGTGTTCTTGAGTTCCGCAATCTCGCCCTTGCACTCGGCCGAAACCTTGCGCGTGAGATTACCTTGCGCGACGGCCGTAGTGACTTGGGCTATGTCGCGCACTTGTGTCGTGAGATTTAAGGCCATGGCATTGACGTTGATCGTGAGGTCATTCCACATGCCCTGGACGCCTTCTATTCTTGCTTGTCCGCCGAGAATGCCTTCTACACCGACATCGCGAGCGACCCTTGTAACTTCTGATGCGAAAGAACGGAGTTGGTCCACCATGGTATTGATCGTTTCCTGGAGTTGCAAGATCTCTCCCCTCGCAGGACGTTCGATTTTGCGACTGAGATCACCATGGGCGACAGCTGTTGTGACGACTGCGATTTCTCGCACCTGTTCCGTGAGATTGCGTGCCATGTCGTTGACTGGGCATGATTAGCAGGTGTTCTATTTGTGAGAGAGAGAGAGAAATCAAAGCCTACCGCTGTTGGTCAACTCGGCCCAAATACCGTCGACGCCGGTCAGGACAGCCTGGCCACCGAGGCGGCCCTCAGTGCCGACCTCCTTGGCCAAGTTGGTGACCTGACTGGCGAAATCCTGAAGCTGGTCCACCATGGTGTTGATGGTTCGCTTGAAAGTCGTAATTTCGGGGTCCATCTCCTTAGCGTGAATCAAAACCTTTTTACTGAGATCACCGTGTGCGACAGCCGTGACAATGCTACCAATTTCCCGTAGAGCCTTCTGGAAGGCCAGATTTGCCTGTTGATGTTTCTGCAGCTCTCGCTTGAGAGCACCAATGTCTTCGATGCCATGGCCAAAGGCCTTGTCCTGGTCCCGGAGCTGCCGGGTAACCTCGGCGCTGAGGCTGTCTATGTGTTCCCGCTGGCTCTGGATCTGCTCGGCCTGCTTGTTCAAGTGGTCGCGCAGGTAGGCAAGCTGATCCTCGGTCAGCTGCGCCGCGGGCACCGCCCGTTCGCCGGGCGTCTCCTTCTCCTTCAGCCAGTTTGTAACCCATGAGGCCTGCCTGTCTCGGCCGGCGATCGCGCGGCTCTGGGGCGTCTGCAGCTGGTGGTTTTCGCCGGGGAAGGGAGAGTGCAGGTTGGGCTCGCCGGGGGTGATGGGAAAGGTGTTGTTGTCGACCGTCCGGGCTTTCGCCTCGAGGTACTGGACGCGCGACGACAGGGCGGCGAGCTCACGCTCGAGCGCCTGCTTCATCTCGGTGTCAGGGCCCGGCAGCGTCAAGGAAGCGGCCTTCTCGCCGTTGGCCGCAACCTGGCCGGGGAAGGACCTGTCAACCTGGGGATCATGCTGCTTCGCGAGGTTCGACAGGATAGCGACGAGCGCTGAGGCGGTCTCGTCGTGAGACATCGTTGTGACGCACGTCTACAGCGTGGTTCTCGCACCGTGCATTGGGCCAAAAAGTCGCTGTGAAGTGTGGGTGCTGGTCCGCGGACTTGGGGAGGGTGAGGCTGCTCGTACGACGGCGGGGAGCGCGGGCTTGGGGACAGATGGGACGGGTGGCAAGGCGGTGCAGGAGGACACCGCAGGAGGGAGGCGGAAGAGGAAGCGGGAGAAGCAAAACAGCCCTGGCCCAGGGTTGAAGGACTCTGCAACGGCGCAGCGCACGAAAAAAGGAGCGTGGTGGAGAGGCAGTCGCAATGCAGAACGCTCCGTCTGCACTTGATGGGCGCTGGGCTGCCCAGAGCCTATCTTAGCGAATGGAGCGCCCCGGCCGACAGGGGGCTAGCGACAAAGGTTCAACGCCGCCGCGCTGGCTTGGGCCAATTTCTGACGTAGTGAGCACGCCGCCCAGCGACACGGGGACGTGCGCGGGGCGCGGGCGGGCGTGCTGGCGGACAGCGACAAAGGGAAGCGTGGCTAGGCGGCGGACGCGTGCCAGGAAGGCCCTCGACAAGCGCGCCTCGTGGCCGACTGTCCCGGGGCCCGCGATCTGAGGGGCTTGCTCGCGCGGGCGCGAAAGCGGGCGCCAGGACGGGTGAGGGATGTTGCTGCGCTCCAGTGGCGCGCCGGCGCTGCAGGCCGTACGGACTACAGGGCTGGTAGTTAAGTGGAAACAACCCTCCGCGATGCCCGAGCCCCTTTCTGCTCTGTATGTAGAGTCGCAGTCGCGCAGCACCCATCGTCGATACCGCAGCCGCCTGTGTGACGCCGCCCGGCTGAAGGCCGCCCGGCTGAGCGTCGCCCAGGTCAGAGCAGCTCACGGGCACAGGCACCGAGGGCGGGCACCCAAGGGCGGCCAATGACTCGGCGCGGGCGGGCATGGGAATACGAGCACGCGGCGAGGCGGCACTGATTCGCTGGCGGGCCCCGAGCGTTGCGCGTGCGCGTGCGCGCGCTCGACGCTCGCTCGCGTCGCCGCCGCCGCGGAGGACGCACGAGACGCACGAGACGCAGCCAAGGTGCGGTGTTCGCGACGACGTGCTGTGCTGCTCCACCTCGCGCTCGGTATTGTAGACACGAGTCTGCACTGCTCGTTTCAGGCGCGGGCGCGCAACTTAAGCTCGCCGATCGCAGCACCCGACGGGTTAGCTCTCAGTATCGCTGCCTTTGCAACAGGGTTTCAGGGTCCTGCGCCCGCCCGCTAATAATGCTGGCTGGCGTCGCCTCGCAGGTCGGGCGCGGAAGCCACACGTGCGCGGCCGGGCTCAATTTCTACCTCAGCACGACATGCCCACACGACGGTGAAGAGATCTACCTGCCAATCTCACCGCACCCAGTCTCAACCGCGAGCGAAGATCAAATCCCACCACAATCTCGGCCCGAATCGGCGTCTGACCCTGCGTCCTAAAGCTGCGCCGGCTGCGCCTGCACACGTCTGTGGGGTGGCGCGGGTGGGTTCTAAATCCAGGGAAAATTCGACAGCCGGCACCACCCGCTGGATAGCCGCCTGGCGTGGGTCGCGAGTGCGGCGCTGCAACGTTGCCGTGAGCGCGCCGCCGGAGCCCGGCGCGGTGCTCGGAAATAAACAGTCTCTCGACGTCGCCCCGGGCAGCCTTGGTGGCCAGGATAATTCTCGGTGTCGCCCTCTGTGATTACTGAAAAAGATCGATCCGGGGAGCTAGGGCCACGAGCACGTAGATCCGGCAGGTGACCTCCGGGACAGGCCCTCTAGGTTGCAGCCGTACGGTAGCGCCGCCACGACCGGTCGCCAGTCGCCACGCCTCGCGCGCCATGTGAAAACGGTGAGCCCGCCGGTGAGCGTGGGATCTGGGAGCCGCCAATCTGCCGTGAGAAGTCGCCCACTCCGTGTCCCTGCTGCCTGCCAAACGCGCCAGCTGCCCACCGCCCGTTGCAAGGGAGTCAGGTGGGGGCACAGGGCCCTCTGCCGGCCATGCGGATTGGCGGATTGAGGAATGATCACTCCAGCACTCCAGCACTAGGCCACCGCCGAGGCAGCCAAATGCTTGATCAACAGGCAGCCCGTGGCCTTGCCACGAAAGGTCTCGGAAGTGCGATTGGAAAACCGTGAGCGGTTCTTTACTTAGTATTTCCGGTCGGATCACGACCGCAGCTCCCATTGGAGCGTATATTAGCTATAGTACGCGGGGTATAGATGCTTCTTCCTTCTCGGACGCGCCTTCGCTCGCAACGCCGGCGACTGGGACCGAGCCCCATCGCCACAAGAGTCTCATCTCTTCATTTCCTCACCTTCTTGGCGTGCTTCACCAGATTCTCAATGACCCCTTCGAACGCCTCTTTGTCGCCAATGGCACTTTCCTTGCGCTTGGTCCAGTAGTCCAACACCTCGTTCGCCCGTCTCTGCAGTCCTTGGAGCGTCCTCACATGCGCTTCGAGCTCCCCCGCCGTGAAATTCTGGAGCGCCGCATCCGTAGTGGAGCAGAGCATGGTGACGGCCGTGATATCGAACTCCGGCGGAGGAGGCGGTCCACGCCTTTTCCGCTCCGTTTTCGATGAAGACGAGTTGACCGACGTTGACGAGTCGTTATCCTCTTTCTTTAACCGGGCCACAGTCCCATTTGTGCGGTCATCGGAAGAGACGCGCGGAGAGCGGTCCCCGGGAATGTTGACCGAGGGGAGCACCAATTTCTTTTGCTTACTGGCAGGGAGAATTTCATCGAGGTCGACTGGCACCCCCAAAGAAACAAGAAACAGCCGCCTGATGCGCGAGCGGACCCAGTTCGGAGGTTGAAGCGGCGGCGGGGCTACTAATTGAGCCCATAGAGACAAGCTTCTTTCTGACAGTAGGGAAGGGTTGACCTCTTGCTCTATGGTCGGGCGGTCGACAAAGGATGACTCGAATACCTTGTCCACGAAGGGCTGGCTGGCACTCACAATATCGGCCAAGCTGTCGAGGTCGTCGAAGCTGGGGATTGGCTGGTGCAACATAGGCGTCAGCGGTTTGTTGCATGTTCTCATCGGCTCGCAGACGTCTCGATTTAAAAGCACAATCTTGAATAAATTCTCGTTACTTACAAGTGAAGGTAAGGGGTCGGATACAGGAGGCAGAGGGGCAGGCTCTTCAAAAGCATTGGCGGTTTCATCTTCCGCGTTCTGGAAGCCATCATCGAAATCACCAAAATCGTCTCCGAAGTCCTCCTCCCCGCCCTCTTCAAAGTCGTCAAAGTCATCGCCGAATTCATGATTGTCATCCGCAGCTGTTGTTTCCTGATCCGGATCCGAAACTTGCGACGTTCCCATATCCTCCTCCTGTTTGTCGTCGTTGGCGGGGGCGGGGGCGGCGAGAGTTTCGTCTACTTGGTCCGATCTATCAGAGGCAGTTGGCGATCCTTGTCCCGTCAATGGTTCGTTGACGAAACCAGAAAACAGAACTCTGGTTAGCTTACCTTTGGGTGGTTCCGGAGCCTTGAGCACAACGTCAGGGACAGCGTCGGCCTGGTGGCTTGCATATGCAGCAGTCCCGGGAACTTCGCCATAGCTCGGCGTATCATCGACCTTTTCAACGACCGTCTTAGGGATGGGGGTGCCACCGGGGGACAGCGGAGTGGTAGGGCGGTCCGAAACGCTCAGCCTTGACGTGCTTCTGCTGCGACCGCCCTCCGGGACAATCTCCACTTCATCCGGCACTGCGTCCTGCGTCCTCATGTTGTATGCCGATGTACCCGGCACTTCTCCATAGCTAGGCTCATCATCGATCTTTTCCACGCGGGTCACAGGGACAGGTGAGGCTACGGAGGATCGGTCTGCGCTTGACTTGTTGCCCTCTGAGGCGTCAGAGAAATGGTCATCTCCGTCTGAAGACTCTACCAGGCATATTAGTCGGCGGAAAACGAGAAGGCAGAGAGGGGTGCACGGGATGGGGGAGGTGCATGAGCCGAGGGGTCGAATGAACCAGGCTGCGTGAAAGAAGCCGGAGGCAGGGCGGCGAAATAGAAGCATGCGGTCCACCACCGCAGCCACAGTGAATCCATTGCCCAACTGCGCAGAGCAGAAAGCGCGGTACGCCGACGGCTGTTGCGAGGAGCTCGTGGAAAGGGCGGGAACTTACCCAGCTCATGTGCACCGGGGTCCTGCAGCTCCACACTCTTCCTTGGAGGTTCCAGCTCCGACATGATGAGAAGACGTAGGACGTGTCGCAGGGAGCCGTCTGGACCAACGAGGCTCGTTGGATTTGAAGAGGGAATAGAAATGAGGCTTGAGGAGTTGGATGGCCGACGTATGTGTACTGATCAGCCCGGCAGCGATAGTTTGGGGTAGTGATCGCCCGCCCGCCGGTGTGGATTAAGTCTCGATCCGTGCAGGGGCTGTTGCCAGCTCTAGCCCGACCAAAACACGCTCAGCGGAAGCTGCATCGAGCAGCACCTCAAGCGCCAGCGCCCGCCCAATTCCACCACACTCGCCCGCCGCGCGCCTTCCTCTCGCGCACCCACCGCGTCGCCGCTCGTCGCCCGAGCATTCGCCGCTTCGCGCCCTGCTCCGCGTGCTGTCGTCGCGTCGAATCCGCGAGCGCGCATTTCTCTCCACCACCTCGCTCTACCAGCCATCCAACCCAACATGTCCAACGACGCTTCCAAGGGCGCATCGGGCTTTAGCTTCGGCGGCGCCGGCGGAGGATCCATCTTCGGAGCAGCGAACACCAACACGTCCGGTAGCAGCGTGTTTGGCAGCAGCACTGGAAACAAGCCTGGTGCCGGCGGCGCCAGCCTCTTTGGCGCGAGCACCGGCCAGAGTTCATCCACTACACCTGGTGCCTCAGGATCCAGTTTGTTCGGCGGTGGCGGCACCCCGGCTTCGACTGGCGCGTCGCAGCCGGGCCTCTTTGGTGGAGCTGCCGCTGGTAGTGGTAGCGGCAGTGGCAGCGGTCTTTTCGGCGGCGGCGCAGGCAGCTCGCCATTCAAGACTGGCACCACCACACCTGGAGCTGCCCCTGCAACCACACCCGCAAAGCCCGCGTTTCCCTCTTTCGCAGGTTCAACCACTCCAGCTGGCCCGCCTCCCGCAAGCTCTACCGGCGGGTTTTCTTTCGGTAATCAGGCCTCTGCGCAGCCGGCTGCCAGCCCTTTCCCGCTCGGTGGAGGCAGCAATGCCGCCAGTAAGCCTGCAAGCAACTTGTTTGGAGGTCTTGGAGGCTCGTCGAGCAGTGCTCCTCAATCCACTCCAGCTACCGCTGCGCCCAGTGCCTCGACCCCGACGCAGAACCAATCCGGCGGAAACTTGTTCAGCAACATGGGAGGATCTACAGGCAACAAACCCGCCTTCAGTATTGGTGGCGCTACGCCCTCTACTCAGCCGGCACAGCCTCAAGATGCGGCCAAACCGGCAGGCTCTGGTTTGTTCAATCTAGGTTCCTCAACCGGAAATAAGCCTTCCTCGCCCTTCACCCTCGGTGGGGCTTCTTCGGGTCAGTCTTCTTCTGGAAATGCTGCAGCACCTTCTCCATTCGCCCTAGGCAGTGGTGGTTCACAGCCTGCGAGCTCAAAACCTGCAACAACGGCTGCTTCGACCGCATCCGACAAGCCAAGTCTTTTCAGCCCTGGTGCTACCGCGCCCGCAACTGGTGGTCTTTTCGGCGGCGGCGCCAAGGACAGCAACAAAGAAACGTCTTCCACTGGCACGGCCCCACCCCAGACTCCTGCTACCTCCGGTAGTGGGTTCAGTCTGTTCAACAAGCCTACTGAGACACCCGCTTCCACGGGCGCTACCCTGGCAACACCGGCTGCAACGACTCCTGCAGCATCAAGCGCATTCAAACTGGGTGGCACTGCGCCAGCCCAGGGCTCTAGCACTTCCCAAGCATCGAATACAGCGACTGCCGCTCCCGCTTTCAGCCTGGGTTCTACCACAGGCCAAAGTTCCAGTACCTCTACTGCGCAGCCCGCAACAACGGCTATCTCTGGGATTGCCTCCACCCCGGCTCCTGCTGCGGCAGGTAATGGCAGCCTAGGTGCATCTACCATTGGACAGCCGCCTAATGCTCAATCTCGTCTGAAGAACAAGTCTATGGACGAGATCATCACACGCTGGGCGACTGACCTGTCGAAGTACCAGAAGAGCTTCCAGAGCCAGGCGAAGCAAGTTGCGGAATGGGACCGAATGCTCGTGGAGAACAGCGATAAGATTTCCAAGCTCTACAGCAAGACTTTCCAGGCGCGAAAGGATACCGAGGAAGTAGAGCGGCAGCTGACAGCTGTTGAGAGTGACCAGGCTGAGTTGTCCAGGTGGCTGGACAACTATGAGAGGGAAGTTGATGATTTGATGGACAAGATGGTTGGCGGTCAAGACGGCCTTCAGGGACCAGACCAGGAGAGAGAGAGAACGTAAGTTTAACTTTGACCGCCCTTTCGCCACACAGTTGTGCGCAGGCAGGCTTGAGGATGGCTGTCATGGCCGGAGATGTCTAGAATTTCTCGTGTGAAGGGCATTGAACCTTCCTTTTCGCATCGTCTCAACGTTGGCAATGGGCTATTCTTGAGTATGTTTGCTGACACTATAGCAGGTACAAGCTTGCGGAGAAACTCTCTGATCGTCTGAACGATTTGAACAAGGATTTGTCCGATATGATCGAGGAGATCAACAGCGTCTCGGCGACTCTCAGCAAGACGGATAAGCCTGATGATCCGGTAAGCGGAAGATATCTTGGCCCACAATTGATGGTATGCTGATGCAGCTGCAAATAGCTCTCTCAGGTTGTCCGCGTCCTCAACAACCATCTCTCACAGCTCCAGGCGATCGATTCGGGTGCTGCGGAGCTTCACGAAAAGGTCACCAAGGCGCAGAAAGAGGCTCAGAGTTACCGCGTCAATGGCCAGGCCGTCCTCGGTAACGACGCTGCGGACGACTTCTATCGTTCGTTCATGGGGCGCCGCTGAAGGATGAAAAACAGACTGACGTCTCAAACGTTGGACGGGATGCGATGGGTTCTCGTAGCGAGGGGACGACTTTTGACTCATGAAAGCCCCTGTCTACGGGCAAGGGTTGCTGGCGTTCATGGGACACGGATTCTAACGGCACGAAGCTTCTGTTCACACTTGGCACCAGTAAGCAAAATGGACGATGGGTACGAACCAGATGGAAGTAGGATTGTAGGATAAAAGGAAATGACTAGACAGGTCACGCTATCGGAGGGAAACGGTGTAGTGCAAATCTTGCTGCCCTTGATAGAATGGGCAACAAAGGGAGTCGTCCAGAGTTCTCGCTTTGTTCCGAGCACCAACAGGAAGCGAGGGAGGGCTCCGATGATGGGGATTGAGAGCAAAGATAGTCAAACGCAGCTGGTGCATGTACACAGTAGACCTCACTGGAAACTGGCCCGGCGTCGAGTCAGCCACGTGCATGCATGCATACGCATCCATGAGCCACGCGTCACAGGCTGCTGGCATTGCCCGTCTGCTCGACTACCCTCAGTCGAAGGCACTCTGTGCTATTCTCAGTAGCCTCCCCATGCTGGCCACGTTGGCCGCCATCACGGCGAGGGCGACAAGGAAGGCAGAGAGCGGGCATTGCACGCGCGAGACGACAAGTTTCCAGCACCCAACGTGGCCAGGGTCGAGACGGCGCAGGGCGCATCACGAGAAGCCGGAAGCGGTTTTTGCCAGGGTACGCGTAGCTCCCTTGACGATAAGCTTCGACTGGCTCATGCGCATTGTTTGCGCGCAGGCATGCGTTTGCCATACATCCCGACGTCGGCTACCAAAACTTTCCGCTTCGATGCAAGCAAATGCCGCGGCAACAAAAGTCCCGCACTGCCCTTTCTTTTCCAAGGGGAGGGAGTGAGGTCGCAGTCGGCACGGCCGCCCCGTCATCCCCCCGGCGGGCCGGCCCCACCACTTTTGCTCCCCGTCACCCGCGCCAAAATAATGCGCTTCCGCCGGCCCTGATCAAGCACGTCCCCGACGATCACGAATGAGTCGTCCTTTTTTTTTTCTTTCCTGGCGTCGCCGAACCGCTGTTGCCTGGGCTGGGCGTTCCTTGGACACGGCCTTGACCGATTCCGTTGCGCTGCGTTGTCGCCAGAAGTCGGGCATGAAGACGAAGGCGGGGCAACTTCGTGAACCCTAGACAAAAGTCAAAAAACGAGCCGAGGAAAAGCAAATAAGAGATAAAAAAGAAAAAGCCGAAAGAAAGACGCGGCTCAGCTATCTGGCACGCTCGCGCACGCACGCGCGCACACACACACACGGTCGTCGTGCTCCGCCAACCGCGCTTCCCCGGGCGCTTCCACAGACAGCGGCCGGGCGGGGTGGGTTTCGGGCGGGGCAAAAGATTTCCACGGGGGAAAAGCAAGAAACGACGACGAAGGAGAACGAGAGCCACCATGCGGAACCCGAGCAAAGACGAATGTGCGGTCCGGAATACGGGATGGTGAGCTGGTGAGCTGATGGTTGCCGAGGATCAATTGATCCTATTTTTCTATTTACGGATATCACGACATTCTCGGTGTTTTGTCCGCACTGTTCATGGAGACCAAAGGAAACAAAAATTGCGGCTCCGCTGCCCGCTCTCTTGTGTGTCGGCGGTTGACTTTTACTGTTGCCTCTTCTAGTGTGAAAGGCGGAAGGAACGCTTGGTTTGATGTTGAGCGGGTTTTGAAGGGGAAGAATCTCCGTGGATGGGTTTCGTTTGTACACGTACCTTGTTGGAGGTGGAGCGCAGGGTACTCAAAGTCTGGGGGAGAGCAAGCAAGGAGCTTGGGTTACCAAAGTACGATTGAACTAGGGTAATAAATGGAGAGCGTGTGAAGAAGAAAAGAGGAGTTCCGTTCAATGCCCGAAAACAGGGCAGCGAACCGCTCTGCTGCCTAGGTGGGTGGATGCTGGGGACCGGGGGCCTATCGCTGTTCTTTTCTCATGGGGCGCCGCATGCGCTGGAGAAAATGGCATCCCCATCTCCACATGTTCCGTCCCTTCTTTTCGACTGCTTCCATGCACCGCCGATGCGGCGAGATGGGCAACTCCCTCCATGGGCCATCCCGGCTCGATGGCTTGCGCCGGCTGCGGACGCGGGCCGCAGCGCGATGGAGACTATGGAGGCCACGTTCTCCGTCGCGCGATGCAGAGTGGAGAATGGCGGTTTCAGACTTGGACCTCACCTCATCTACGGATAACGATGCCACCGGTCAAGCAAAAAGGGCGGGACACCGGTGTGTTTGTGCTAAGAGGCGGCGCGTGGGACGTTTGTTCTGTGCACGTGACGATGGCGCTTAGATGCTCCGAGGATTGCGTGCTGGGCCGGAATACTACTACGTACTGAGTACCCAGGAGGACAGACGCTCTGGGCGAATTGGCTCATCAGATGCCGTGCCTTCGCGAAGCAGCCGCATTGATACAAGGCGGCAGACCAACGGTGCTGCAGGCTGGCGAGCGTGGATCAGGATGTGCATGTGGGATAGAGGGGCCAGCAAAGATCTGCCCAGAAAAGCTTCGGCATCTCCACCGCCTGATTTTCGATGTCGGTCATTGTGATACACGGTTGGGCCGGAGTGCATGATGGTGCGAGGTGCTGGATTAGGCGCGAAGCTGAGGTTGCTGCTGTAGGCCGGGTCAAACCGTGCTGCACCTCCCAATGGGGAAGCCCACCGTCGCCGTCGACCCAATGAGAGCCGTGTTGCAGCCCGTCATGGGTTTCAGTCAGCCGTCGTACAATGGCCGGTCACGATGCGCAGTGCCGGCAGCATCTCCGACCGAGGCGACGGCATGCGAGATAGTCGAGCGGGTGGTTGGTGCAGTTGCATAACGGATCCTGCGGGCGCGGTTGCAGCGATAGGCCGGGAGGCGACGCGTTGGTCGGCACGTGAGCGGGAGGGATGGGGGCAGAGCTGGGGGCATGCAGCATGCACGCCCGGCCAAGCAGCGCTCAGCAGCGCGCGGTTGGCGCTCGAAATCAAGCGTGACACGGCGCTCGGGACCGACAGCATTGGGCAGAGGCTCTCACGCTCTCTGCGCGCAGCAGCCGCAAGAGACCCTGCGTCATCTCACCACCGTCTCCGCGCCGTTCGCCAGTGCCACTGTGCCACCCACCACCACAGCCGCGATCGGCACGCCCGCCGTTTGCTGCACTCTGACAGCACAGCGACGCGGAGCGACGCAGTGCCCCGCGCATCCTGCGACCGACGACAGAAAGACAAGAGGCCATGCCGGGCTGTGCCAAACTGCCACCTGCCAATCGCCCGCGCCCTCTGCGCCGCCCTCGAAGCCTCCGGCGAATCTTCTTCAGCGCCCAGCGACCGGGTCGCACCAGCCCGCGTCGGTCCTTCTGCTCGCAGCTCCGCCAGCTCAGCCAGCCACCCTCGCCGGTCCTCGCCCACCCTCGCCCTACGTAACTGCGCAGCTGCTCACATCGCACAAACCTACGCACCACGACGGCCGCGAATCTGCCTTCCGTTGATCGACGGCCGGTGCTGACCGTCAGTGATCTACGCCGCCCACGGCATGACTTGTTGTGCGCTCTGTCGACCTGTGAACCAGCTGGCAGCGGGCACTAGCCGGCTCCGCTTTTTCCCCTCCTGCCGGGCGCCACGCAGCATACCACGCCAACACGAAGCGGAGTCCCGCTCGTCAGCTGCTCGTCCGTCACCTTCTCACCTCAACCACCAGCCGCCCGCGTGCCCACTCTCACCAACCGTGCCCACTTGCCCTTACCTCCATTTCGCCTCCACCCTGACTTCCAACAGCTAGCGCCGCTGTGTCTTCGGTGCGAGGGCGGCACCGGCATGCGTGGCGTCGCCTTGCGTGTCCGTCGGAGAGAGAAGGCGCTGCCATTCTCGCCGCCACCGCGCCGCCGCCTCGCCGTGCTAATGCCACACTCTCAATGCCCGTCCTCTTTTCCGTGCCTCTGTCGCCGCCGCCGCCATGCCGCCGCTTTGTCGGACGCCCTTGGCCGAAACGGAATCCGCCAGCAGCGCCAGTCCGGTTCGCTTAGAACTGCTGCACAGCCGTCGGCGTCGAAGCTCCTGTCCGCACCAAAAGAGGCCACGGAGACGTCGAGAGCGGTTCCGTGTGGCCAACTGCCCGGCCCGTGTAGCAATAGGTACCAAGCGAGCCGTCGACGCAGCCCCCTTGTGTCCGTCCCGCCGCAGCGCCAGGGCGCCTTTTGACCGGTTGTGATCGGCAATGATTCCTTGATTGGCGCAACGCGGCAGACAGGCGCTGCAAAGCAGCAGCTGCGATGACGGGCGTGCGGGCCAAACCTGGCTGACGACAACACGGCGCTGTTGATGAGACAGCCAAGCACGCAGAGCCGTTGTTACCGGTCGACTTTTGTCTCTCTGCCCGCTCGTTCCACCTCGCTGCCTCGAAGCCCTGTTCCCTCGACGTGATTGGCTGCCGCTTGCCGCATTGATCTTGACCAGGAAAACCGCCGACGGTGATCCCCAACAACCTGCATTGATCGTCAGCGCCTGTCCCAGTGACTACCTAGTGCTGGACAAAGCAAAGACGCTGTTCCCAATCTGTCTCCACAGCACTGCTTGGACAGCCAGTCAGCAATCTGCCATGAGCGTCCCTGGCTTTGCGCGCCTGTGGTAGTGCTGGGGAGGTCGGCGGCACGATGATGTCGAGCAAAGGGTTTTAAGTGCGTGGATTTGTACGTTATGCGTCCGCCTTTGCTGCTTTCGTGGTTCGCCGGGCGTGGGTGTGGGCAGCAATCTTTGTTCCTCGACCAACTGCGAGCTAGCACTGAAACAGATACCCTTGATCGATGAAACACATACGCATCATGATCTTCATGGCGTTTACTGCATCCGCCCCGACCCTCTCCCACCTCCAGTCCAGTTCCGCCTAACGCATCCTGTGTCGCAACGCCGTCGTCCACTAGCTACTTAGCTCTGTACATCATCAAACACATCCGGGCGAGGAAGGGAACGGGCTCGCTGGTCCTGTCAGCAGCCATCACCGATCCATGCTTCCATGTCGCTTCCATGCCCCGTGCCCCCATCCATGACCTATCCGCCGTGCCGACCGGCGAGTCAGCCGCCTCGGGAAGACCATGATTATAACCGGGGCTGCAAAACGTCAGGATGTGTTCTTCGATTCATTCTAGCGTCATCGAGGAATCCCGTTTTATCCATTCAACGGACCAAGTCACGCGCGCGCTCTCCTCCCTATTTTTTTTTATTTTGTCATTATTGCCATTTGAACCCCCCATCCTTACCGAATTCTCCGAGGCCTTCGGGGGGAAACCTAGCAAACAAGCACATCCATTGCCTCAATCGAAGACAAGGATCCTAATAGCGGGTGGGGGCCTGACACTGACAAAGAATTTGTTTTGTCGACGCGTGAAAAAGCTTCGGTGAAATTTTTGGTCTCGTGCGTAGATCATGCCTCAGCTTTTTCTTTTAGTTTATTTTTTTTCCGCCCTTCGGCCGTCGGCCTCCTGGCGGGGGGGGGTTTTTTTTTTGGGTGACGTTGTGTGTATGTGTGTGTAAGTCCAGGTGTGACTGGCCAGTCAGAGTTTGTGATGGCAGACAAATTAATTAGGCAAGCAAAGCATGCACGGTGTTGGGCGAGGGGAGGAGGCCGTTTGAGAGGCATTGTACGTGCGCGCGTGTGAAATGTTGCGCTTGGGATTGCGGAGATGGGGCCTGGCTAGCTCCATTGGCTGATGTCAACCACTCCGCAACCAGGGAACAACAAGATGCAGACGTCAAACGTGCACGGGAGAGAAAACTAAAATGGACGTCTCAACACTTGCCCGTCACCGTGCCCCGGGTCAAATTGCGCCGCGGTGGCGCGCGCGCTCGCTGCTGACTTGCCTGCAGCGTCATATGCGGGCAATCAGGCGGGAAGGAGCGAGTCTAAGTTTGAAGACGAAAAGAACGCCTAACGAACGAACGAACGAACGGGCGAACGAGCGAACGGGAAAAGCTGGAGCGGATGATGCGAATGTGACAACGAGCACAATGCGTATGTATGTTGCATTGTTGCTGTGGCACGACAGCACGGCAGCGCGGCGCCCGTTGAGACGCATCCGCTTCGCCATCCTGCTGCATCCCCCCGCAAAGAAGAAAGGACTAGTCAATGGTGATGATGACGATCGTCTGTCTCAGGCCGACACAAGCAGGCGTAGATCCGATGGCGTGCCCAAACAGGTGAATGGGCGATCCGAGTAGAAGGCGGTGCGGCCACACTCACAGCCAGCTTTGAGGTAATTTGATTGCATCGATCAGCTGAAAAAGACACCGATGGCAAGTCGAGGGAAAAAAGAAGGCGGACCAGTTAATGCAGGGGTGGGCGAAGAAGTGCCACCGTATGTCCGTCTTGTGTGGGTAAGAGAACACCCGATGTCATCTCACGGCAGCCTGCACGTACAGTTACTCAGACACCAGGAAAAACGTGACCCGTGCACATGAGCAGCCGCGGGAGTGACCACCGGTGTGGAGACGCTTTACGTTATCTTGCGAGCACTCTCTCCCTTCCAGAAAGCCCCGTAGACGCGTCGAGAGCAGCGCATGCGGATTCAAATCCATCACCCTGAGGCGTGCATCGCCCTTGATAGAATACAATTCTCGAGCCCTAAATTTTCTTTTCATTCGACAACCGCCTAAACAAAAGGAAACGGGTATAATCCTAAGTTACTCTAATAGCCGTACGCCGCTCGTCCGAGGGCTGATGCCTAGGCAATGCACAAAGCCAAATATATCGCTCGGAGCCAGCCGTGTCCCGTGGGACGGCATGCTGTTCTGGCGCGGCTCATGCTCTTTTTCATCTCTCCAGCAATGAGCGTTTCCGTATGTTGCTCCCGCCACGTGGGGCAGTTTGCGGCCGTATCGTGTAACGCCAGCTGTCTTCGACTATCCCCCCATTCCCGTGCATTCAGCCATCCTCTTTAACCTGATCTGTTAGAGCGTAAACAATGATGACTGCTCCTCCTTCCAAGCCTCCCTTTGGTGATGATGAAACCCCAAGAACGCGAAAAAAACCAAAGCAGATCCGTAACCCCAAAAGCCGCTCAGTAACAAATCCGACATAGCGATAGCTATGATGCAAAACCAAAAGCAGAGAAGAATACAGTGAAAGGAACCCCGGAATGAAGACTAGACAGCAAACGCCGATGATGATGATGATGATGATGATGATGATGATGATGATGATGGTGCTCCTCGTGCCCTAGAGTATCCCTATGAAGTGCTCCGTCACCGCGTCGGTACTGGACGATGGAGGCCGATGGCGGAGGTCGACCAAGATGAGGTCGTAAAGGGTAGTGGTGCAATTGATGTCTGTACAGCGAGCGGAGCGAAGATTGCAGATGTGCGGTGTGGTGAGATTTTGATGCCGAAAAGTGAGTCCAACCAAATAGATGTGCGTGCACCAATTTGAACGCCAACAAGCCTCTCGCTATGCACGCTTCGTAAACGCGACAGACTGGGAAGAAATATGCCGCCGTGGCAAGTAGTATAATGTTGATAGTGTGTGTGCGTCATCCCAAGTCCTCTATGGTAGTCGCTTCCTGTCAAGAGGAATGGTTGGGGTGGTCGCTCCGATTAAGTGTCGTTTCAGCCATATTCGAGGGTCGATGATGACAAATGGGTGGTGTTGGATGCTCCTGCTCCGTAGGACCATCGTCGAGACGGTGTCCCGAGATGATCCCACGAACGATGCGATGCAAGTGGTGACACTGCGGCGGATCGTAGCTCATGCGTGAGGGGTGAGTTGTCGAGGTAGGGTGGGTTGTGCCATCTTGCAACTCATCATGGGTGGTCGCTGACGAGACGGTTTATTTGATAGGGCGACCCTTGGAGACCTTTGCCTTTGCGGCGCCGGCGGCAGTGAGCTTGCTCGTCTGCATGAGCTCGCCAATGTAGCTGCAGCTGGAGTCAGCATGGGGTGAGAGTATCCGAGGGGACCAGGGCGCGACATACGACTGTAGAAAACGGTTACCCCCTTCAAGTTTTTCGTGCTCGCAGCGCACCGACTCGACGCGGTCGACGATGCTGAGGAGGCTGGCCTGGAGAGCCTTGGCTTGCCTGTCGGAGGAACTGGGTCAGTAAGGGGGTAGAGGGCGACGGTGCGGTGCTGCGACTCACTGTATCAGGGCCTCGCGGGCTTCCTGGCTGATCTTCTCGATCTCTTCGCTCGTCCTCCGTGGGCTCATGGTGCGGGCGTCGTTCTCATCGTACTCCTCCTCCTCCTCGCCCAGCTCGACCTGGGGGCTGTCGCGCGGGATGATGATGGTGCCGGACGACTTGCGGCTGCCCAGCTTCGGGCGGGGCAGGTGGGCGGGCTGGCCGGGGTCGTTGATGGACGACGACGAGGAGGCAGGGCTCACGTACTCGTCGTCGACGATGGCGGAGGTGCTGTGGGGGTCATTGGCGGCTGGAGGGACGGCCGCAGTGGGAGCGGCGTCGAAGTGCTGGGGCGCAGACATGGTGCGGCGCGCAGGCTTGTGTGGTGTGCGTGGTGTTTGTTGGTGGGAGGTGAGGGTGGGCGTGGCGAGCGGTGGTTGCTGTGCCAAGGTGGGAGCAGCAGCAGCGTTGGGTGGGAAAGGTGAGAAGTCGATATGAAGTAGCAGCTAGCGCAGCAGTGCGGCGGGAAGGGCGTGCAGACTACCAGGCGCCGGCGCGGTAACGTGGAGCACGCAGATTTTGGTGCTTCGGAGGCTAGCGCTAGGCTGCGAGAGGAGCAGTGGACCCTGAACCTGTTTCGGGCAGCGGCAGCATGTGCGTGCTGGGTGGATACGCTGGAGCTGATGGTCGGGGCGGGCGCGTGGAATGGCTGGCGAAGCGTGGAAGATGAACGATGCGGCGCCGGGCGTGGTGTTGGAGGTGGAGTGTAGTGCCTGCTGCAGGGCGCAGGGGACAAGGAGCGATGCTGAGGCGCCAGGACAAGAGTCGGCTGGCGGGCGGCGGGTAGCGTAGTTAGCAGGCGGCCGGGCAGGGGGCACTGTGCAATGACGACACGTCGGAGCGATGAGTCGTGCGCAACCTTGGCGAACCAAGGGCTGCGGCGGTGATCCGCATCCTCCTCCAGCGCGCCGCTTCACTCGCAATAATGTCGGTGGCCAGTGGGCGGCCGGGCGTGTGCGCTGCCGGCGATCTGGCGCGCGCGCCCGTATGAGGGCATTCGCCCGAGCATCTTGCCTCACACCCTCGACAGTGACCGCCCTTTGCCCTCGTCCAGCCGTGACCTCATCCGCCTGCTTCAATTTCCGCTCGGCAAAAGATAGCGATCTCCATCCTCACGCCGGCCCCCCAGGCACGGCAGGCACGACAGGCGCGACGGCACGACAGGCACGGCGGCGACAGGTACACGCAGTGTCGCAGTAGTCGGCGGCGGCCGACTGGCAGCGGACGCACCTGGCACGCTCTGTCCCTGCTGCTGCGCCGGCCGCTTGCGAGGCAGCGTCTGGCGTGCACTGGCGCCATTCCCAATCTCCACTCGCTACCGCTACCCGGAGCACCCTGCTCGCGAGATCCCAGCCTGCCCTACCCAGCGCCGCTGCTGTTCCCTCCGGCCATGCAGATGGCACTCGCGCCCGCCGCCTGCAGCTGTCGCTCTGCCGGTACTCTCTCACCCCCTCGCCCTCCCGCTACGCCGCCTCCGCCGCCCCCGCGGTTCCGCTGCGCGCAGCTGCTGCCCGAGCCGCCGCCGCCGCCGGGCTGCCCGGGTCTCGCGTGTGGTGCCGTTCGTTCCGCGCTCCCCGCTCAATCAACCTCTGGGCCATGATTTCATGCAGGAGCCAGAGAAAAATCCCCGGCGTTAGAGCGATGCGGCCACTGGCAGGAGCTCCGTTTCCTCTGCCTCCCGAGCGTCTGGGTCGCACACAGGTCACAGGGATACGCGGCCTCCGCCCTTGCGCACTCGCGCCCGAACGCCCCTCCTCTCGTCAACGCCTTCCTGCGAGCAGCGAGCCTCGGCGCACGCAGGGCCCGGCGCACGCAGGGCTCGGATGGTGCCGAGCTGCCCGACTCGTTGACGTCGGAGCCATCTCCTTATCGATACTTAGCAGGGCGACAGAAGCTTATATTAAGGGTAGGCTGATGTTTTGACAAAAGGAGTTTATGCGAGGGTGGCAGCCGGGATGCGAGGGGCGGCTACTCGATTGCGGCTGCGCCGTGCCCTGAAGAGGCATTCCCACACGTGGCTGGGCTTGGAGGAGGCCTGACTTACTGCAATCAGTAATTGTATAGCTGCATCTCCCATGCAGCTCCAGCACCGCCCAGCACCACCCAGCACCACCCGGCACCACCCAGCACCACGACGGCTGCAGACACGGCTGCAGACACGGCTGAGTCAGCCGCCCGGGAGCCACAAATCTCCCGCCGTCGACGTGCAATCTCGGGTTGCTGACGCTCGCTGGCCGCTCCGCTGCGCTGCGCGCACATGTGCCTCTGCGCCGCCCTCAGCAGCCCCAAGGCGCAAGGATGAGCTGGCCATCAGCCCGCACGCCACGGCCACACGGCCACGGCGACTCAGCTACGGAGCCGCCGCATGTCCAGTGTCACGCCCATCGCCATCCGCAGCTTCGGCCCGGTTTGATTGCCATCAAGTGCCGGGCAGTCTGGCGAACAGCGCAGCCTGGGGGCATGGACAGGCCCGGCTCGCAGACGTGGTGCCATGACACGCCGCGGCGTGCCATACTGCCCCCGCCCGCGCCGGCCGCTGCAGCCATCAGCCCCATGGGCCAGCCACGGACCCGTGATGATGCTCGCTTGACGCCCACGGCCTCACTTTCAACACCGCCATTCACATCCCACCCGACTGTTCTCTCTGCGCTGTCCACGCAAAAACGCCCCCGAGCTTCGTCCCCTCCCGCGCTTCGCCGCCAGCAAGCTGGCGCTGGCCCGTCTCCCCGCCCCGGCTCAGGCCTCTGGGCATCATAAGGCCCGCCATCGCCGTAGCCGCCGCCCGGGCGCATCGCGGCCGGCCGTCGTGCGCACACTCCACCTCGTCTTTTTTTCGCCGGCCGACAAGCCCGCGTTGAAAGCAAAAGCTCAAGCTCGCGCGCGGCGGCCCTGCGCGGCGGCAAGCAAGGGTGCTCCCTCTTCCCTCATCTCAACCCCAGCGGAGCCGGAGACAGGACGCTCATCATAGGCCTGCCCTGCCTGCCCTGCCGCCTGGGCTTTCGTCACCGTCACGCGATTGGGCCGGCTCGTCGTCATATCCCCAGACTTAGCCTGGGGAAGCCTTACGGCTTCGCCGCTCCGTCGTAGCATCATGCGCCGTTGCCTGCGAGGCTGTGTATCGGTGATACGCACGTTGTAACGGCGCGCGGCGTTCGGCTAGGGTCGGTCGGCAGCGGGCGCAGCCGCCGGGATACGAGTCCAGCATGAGTACATACGTACCACGCCGGCGTCATCGATGTTTGCTTTTACGTCGGCCGTGGGGGTGGAGGCCAGGAGACACGTTGGAAGGGGAGCGAAGGGAGGGAACGAATGGGGCTCAGGCTTGGGAGCAGCTCGACAACGTCAGTAGTCATGGAACGGACAGCCCATGTCCATGTCATTCGCAGGCGGGCGCTAGCTGGGACCGCAAGTGTAGCAAAGTGCGCAGCGCTGGCCCAACGCCATGGCCAGCGATACTATCGACGACGCAGAACATGGACTGATGACGACAGGCGCGTTGATGCGGAAGAGCTCACGAGACCAGACAAAGATTTTGCCAACGCGCTGCGCTGCGTCCGTGAATTGCCCATAGCAAATTGGCCGGTACCCGCTGGTCAGCGCTGTTGTTGCAGATCTGCAGGTCGTGCCTGATGCTGGCCTAGTCAGGGACCGCGCCTGCTTCATCGTCACACACCGTCTTGGTCCGGCATCAAAAAGGCAATGGATGGGCGGAGCGGCGCAAGCATGCGGGATCCTCGCGCCGCATGCGTGGTCCTTGGGATGCCACTCTGACAATATCCTTCACCCACAGCCTCGCAGCCTCTCAGCAAGCTGTTGAAAAGACATGTTCGATTCCGAGACTGCCGTGGTACCGGAAAGCCGCTAGCTGTCGGGCGCCGACGTGCCCGATCCACTGTGCCCAGCTACGGGCAGAGTCAGTCCTCATGCGAGTGAATTTTTTTTTTTTTCTCTTCAGCAGAAACACGGAGGGGGTCGTGTTGTCGCAGCGTTGCTGATGCTCATAAGCGGCCATCGTCACACTGCTCACCGCTATGTCAATGTGCCGCCCTCCTATCCTCTTCGAGTCTGGCTGCGGAACCCACCGCGTCGTCTGTAAGCTTCCGCAGCCCCGTAGGGCAAGGCAGGCAGATCCAAAACGATCCGGCAAGCCCCATGCTCTCCTGCTGTCGAAACGCCCCCACCAACGACCAGAGACCGAAGAGAAAGTCCTTCCAGAAAGAACAAATTAAACCTTCTCCCCGACGTCGGACTGCCCGCGTGCCCTCTCGCTCCATGTCATTGCCCTCAGACCAACGGAGAGAGTACCATTCGACGATGATCCTCACGGCCCCGTAGCCCACCTTGCTTACCACGTGGAAAAGGGAGCAGCTGATGCGTCAGCTTCGACTGGTGCAAGCGAAATGGACGGCACGGGAAATCAGCGCCGCAACCGCTCCCATTGTGCGGGGCCGCCGAATGCAGAAGGCGTGCCGCTGTCACGGAGCTCCAAGGACGCGGAAGAGACGAAAAAGTGGTCAAGCGACCTGCCCGATTGGACGGCACCCGGCTCTCCGCCGTCCACGTATCTCTTGGATTTTTTTTTTCTTCCAGGGCATGACAAGGAGCATCAAAGCACGCGGATGTGAGGCCCCCTGTGCCTCGATATCTGCTCACGCTGTGATGACTGCAGGGCTCTGTGGTTGGACCGTTGGACCCCGCTGTTCACTCTCAGAGTTGCAGCGAAAGGTGACTCTAAGACAGCACTCAAGATGCTAAAGCATAGGTACTCCGAACACGGGAGGCTCGTTCGGAGGAGTGATGCTCCGGCTCGCCGCGCAGGCAGAAGGCCCCGCCTGAAGTCGATATCCCGCAGGCACCACGCAGCAAGTGGAGCGACGAGAAAGACGAGACACAGGTAGTGGAGCCAAAAGGGATAGATCTAGTTCTGGACACTCAGCCCAGCCCAACTGATGCAACACGGCCTTCTTCATGTCTTGTCGCCAGAAGGCACAGGGTCTTACCGCCAGACGCCTTACCGTCTAAAGTAGCGTCGCCTGAAGGCTTCCCCCGTCAGTATGTCCTTGGCAGGGCCTCGGAGCAGGAGCAATTGTGAATTTTTTCCCATCATTATTCGCGGACGCTGTGCTTTGTAGTCTCTCATTGACTCCACCAACCAATATCTCGGGACCTTCGAAGGGCATTGAATTCCTCTCCTTAGCCTAATGTCTACTAGTAAGGCTGACAAGCCCCGCTCGAGGCGCGAAAAAAAGCGATACATCCGAATACCTCTCCTCAGTAGTCATTCACAACCGTCATCCGGGTCCTCGGGGCAAACCGCAACGACCAAAGGTACTTGCGTGCGCACCCAAGACTCCAAGCCATTGGAGGATTCGAAGACACGAATCTTCGATAATGGGGCCCATAGACCATCGTCGAGATCGACGCAGCTGGCCCATTCACAGAACGGCCGAAGAAGCGAAGAGTGATACCCATCCAAATATTTTGTACGAGCATGACGAAGCGGTCTAGCAAAGCATTGCGCGTCAATCCTCCACGCCTCACTCTTCCGCATGTAAACCTCAGCAAACGCGCGTTCACGAGAACATGTTTCTCCTTTCCTTACCGAACCATAGGCGGAGTAGCAATCGAGCACGAGGCTACATCTTGAGGTCGCTTACAAAAATGGTAGTAGAGCAGGTGATGGTGAATCAGGTCGGGGTTGATACGGGTTGGTCCGTCCGGACAGCGCGCTTACGCGGAACAGTACGATACGAAGCGGACACCGATCATACAAACCCACAATATGTGCGTCCGGCCCCCACGCCATGACCATCATCACGACCAGGGAGGCTAGGCCATCGCGGGAAGACCCTCTTTTCTCATGGCCCGGGGAAGCGGAAAGCGGACATGGATCAGGGAGAGGGGAGGATGGTAGTAGCGCATGTTGGTTGGTTCGTCCATGTGAACAAGGATGGATGAGGATCGAGCAGGAAGTGAGAGGGACAGGAAAAAAAATCATCGACTTACTACGTAGATCTTCCTAAGCGCGCCCTTCGAGAAATTTGATGGGAGACCAGTGCGTCCCTCGTATAGACGTATCCCTTCCGTTCTCTATCCGAGATCAGCTCGGGAAACCAGAGAGGGTAAGGAAAGGCGAAAGGACAATCGAAGAATAGAAAGAAGCTTTGAGCACGCTGAGGATCCCTTCCATGGTGCTTCGAGTAGCTAAACGATCTTCTAGAAGGAGCAGATAGAGCTTCCGCATGCCCCCACCTCCTCTCAGTCGGAACTGCTTCGCGAAGGACAAAGATCAATTACGTTCGCCCTGCATTTGTTTTTGCTCATGTTCCTTCTCACGCCCACGGTCCATACCACGCCCAGATCCCGATTTACGCTATGGCCTTCCCTCTCACACACGGACTCACCTGCTAACCCTTTCCCCTCTCCCTGCCTCCTTGGTTGCCGCAACCAAGTCACCTGCTGCTGCTGCTCCCGCTCCCTGATCTGCAGCTTCAAATCTGTTTCATGTTCAGCCTCCCACCGAGGCGAACATGCCTATTGCTTCTTCACCCCCTTCGCGTTTATTTTATTCCTCTTCCTTTGCCACCAGCTCGGACATTGCTAGGCATCAACCGCCAGTGTCTCGGATTTTCCTGGGCGGGCGTCAAGGCCCAAAAAAAAAAAATAAGACAGTAGAAACGACTCCCCCAACTACTCACGTCCCGAGCTGCTTCAAAGTTCCCTCTTCGCCCTCTCAAGACGTCGAACAGAAAGGACGACGTGAAAGACAACAGCACAGTGGGTGGCGAAAGAACTCGACCCACCTATACCTATCTTATGGGCGGTAGAATCCTAGATCTAGATGCATTTGTATAGTTATGATATCTACTTTAGCTTGTTGTGAAGAAACGTCGTTCAAAGTTACACCTACGTCAGCATACTTGCCTCAACTGCCCCTCCAAAGGATGGCGGTAGGTCAATCCCTTTCGTCACCCAACATGACGCTACCACCCCCACCCCCCTGGAGCTGTGTGACCACGGAAAGGCGGACGTGGTGATGCGGACTGGAAACAAAGAGAAAAAGGAAAGGAGATCTTCCGACGCAGCACTAGGTGCTCTCTAGGCTGACTGATGGCGTGAAACCCCTGTCCTCATCCGACCCTCTCTTATGCACCATCATCGTCATAATATGCGGTTGCAATCGTCCGTGTCTGCCCATCACCAATATATTGCTTTCCCCGCCATCGAATGCGTGATGCAGATCTGGGGGATTCAGATCGGACATCCCGCGCGTGACCCCCCCTAAGAGGTGCTTTCCGGATCCTGATTTGCCCAAGGCAAAGAGAGAGCCTGGATCTATACCCCCGCCCTGACGGTGACGAAAGATTCGTTGATGCCGAGGCCCTAACGCGTCATACATGCCTTTTGCATGGATTCACGCTCCGCTGGACTCATATATTACCGGATATAGAAGTTTGTATTCGATGGTTCTAGATTGAGCTTTCAGCGAAAGGTCTCCCGCCGTCCTCTACTGGAAGCGCGCAGTCTTGAATTGAAAAGAAAGATGAGTGTACATTCCAGAAAGCGCAAACGCGAATCGCATGTTCAGATAAGGAATCTTTCTTGATGGGGGATTTTTTTTGATTATAATCCTTAGTTCTTTGGCATTTGATTTCATGAAAAAGGTCTAAGACCGTACAGAGAGCAGGACGTGCTATCGTAATGTAAACGACAAAGGGGGATTGATGGCCATAGGGTAAGAAAGGGGAAAGGAGACCGGGGGTTATCGCAAACTTCTAGGGTTTAAGCAAAAATTGAACGGAATCTTTAGAAGCAAAGAAAGACCGATACAGCCCCGCTTTGCCGACCCAAGGAAACCCTTGTGTGGCTGAATTTTTTGATCCTCGTCCAATGGAATGCCAACTAAGATACCCCATCACACCAGTCACCGGAACATGACATCAAAGACGTTTACTCGGCCGCCTTGGCCTCCTCAGCGGGGGCGGTAGTCTCGGCGGGGGCCTCCTTGGCTGCCTCCGGCGCGGCCTCAGCAGCGGGCTCCGCCTCGGAAGAGGTCCACAGGGTCTAGACTTTTGTCAGTGGACGATCACGGTGGAATTGTCGGAGAGGTGCTTACCAGGTTGTCACGGAGCAGCTGCATGATAAGGGTGGAGTCCTTGTAGCTCTCCTCGCTGAGAGTGTCGAGCTCTGTCGTGGTCATCAGTGTCTTGGCATCATGGGAAAAAAAGGACTTGATATCACTCACCAGCAATGGCATCGTCGAAGGCCTGCTTGGCAAGGTGGCAAGCCTGGTCGGGCGAGTTGAGAATCTCATAGTAGAAGACAGAGAAGTTCAGGGCGAGACCAAGGCGGATGGGGTGAGTGGGCGCCAGGTCGGTCTGAGCAACCTCGGTGGCGGCCTTGTAAGCCTCGAGGGACTTATCGGCGGAGGTCTTGCGCTTATCGCCCATGGCGAACTCGGCGAGGTAACGGTGGTAGTCACCCTTCCTGTGTGGCAAGGTTCGTCAGTCTCCTGCGCTCCCAATTGATGCGCTGGGCAGCCTTACATCTTGTGGTAGAAAACCTTGGACTCGCCGCTCTGCGCGGACGGGATAAGGTGCTGGTCCAGAACCTCCAGGATGTCCTCGCAGATCTTGGCGAGCTCGGCCTCGATCTTCTGGCGGTACTCCTTGATCAGGCCAACCTGAGACTCGTTGCCCTTGGACTCCTCCTTCTGCTCGATCGACGTGACGATTCTCCAGGAAGCACGGCGGGCACCGATGACGTTCTTGTAAGCGACGGAGAGGAGATTCCGCTCCTCAACGGAAAGCTCCTGGTCTGCGGAGGCGACGGTCTTCATGTTCTCAACCATCTCTGCGAGCCACGTCAGATCTACCGACATCCAGGGACAGCGGCGCATTTGTACATACCCTCATAGCGCTCGGCCTGCTCGGCGAGCTTGGCCAGGTAGACGGAGTTCTCGTAGCTACTCATGGTGACGTGGGAATGTGTGGTCTGTAGGTCGCAAACGTCAGCGTCAGGCCCAAAAGCGGTGTGCGAACGTGCATCGTGATGGCGGCTGTGATGCGCAGCCGTCGTTGGCGCCGGAGCTCGGAGGAAGGTATGAACGAGGCGGATAGCGGGGCAGAGTGACCAGCGCGTTGCGCCCAACACCACCTGGCCGAGAGATTTGGCGTGCGTTCCCCGCCGCCGTGGCAGCGGGTCGGCGAAGCAGCGGAGTGATGGCAAGCGCGAATGGCGCCGTTGAGATGGGCGCAGAGCGTCGCGGTGAAGGGGTGCAGTTGTAAGGAGTCAGGATGTCAGGGTGGGGCAGCGGCGGCGCGCAATGCTCTGGCTCGTCCTGCGGTCGTCTGCAGTGCAGCGTTGGACGTCGCACCCGCGCCGAGATTGTGAGCGCTGGATGGCGCCGCGTGTAGCGAGTTGCCGGCGGAGCGCTCGACAGGCAAGCCCAGGAGGCTGAAAGAATGATGAAAGAACGGGTTTGTCTCTCACCTTGGAAGCCTGTGGCAGAGATCGACGAAGCAGTAAGTGGAGGCGGGGTTTGCGAAATGGGACGCTGAAGATATCGGGCCTGCGGCGACGTGGACGGGAGGGGATGAACTTGGGAGAGGATGTGGTGTTTGTTGTTGACGTGCGATCAGTCAGTAGGAAGCCAAGAGAAGGCGGCCTTAGCCGTATTTAGCGAGAGCAACGGGGCAATTACGGCCACCGCCTGGGCCGGCAGGAGCGAATGATACAGAACAAAACGCGCCAACACACTCGCACCACGCCGCGCCCGTGACTCATTGCCAGCGTGCGCCCACCTGGACGCCGTTGGGCGCCCGCGCAGCCGTCGCAATTTCCAGAAGCCTGCTGGCGGGGCGGCGCCTCATTGCGCGTCAAGGCTAAAGGCGAGGCGGGAGCGCAAGTCCAACCCGACCAGATTTGTCCGTATCTTTGGCCTCCCCTGCGTGCATCAAACCGCTTACGAAGCCAGTATTGCAATAATATGGGGGGTTGGCTTTCTTGTCTAGATGCTTCGCTCAACGCCGCTCGAGCAATCCTGGCCAAGCCATCGCTCCCACTCGTGGTTTTCCACCGTTGATGTCCTGATGGCGGCGGACCTCAGCACCAGAACCGCTCCACCTTGGTGCCTCAGGGGCAGAGTAGCGCTGTCACGTGCAGTCCTTCAATATAGTCTGCCACTGCCATAGGGGCGCGTCTTGCCGATAAGGAGTCGCCCGATCGCTGGATGGTCGCAAACAATGACATGTCTGATATTTTTCGCTGCACCGCCCCTGTCTGGCTCTGGGCAGCAATTTTGCCATTTCGCGCTTTTCGGGGCTGTGCCAGCGCAACCCTGGCCGGCGTGGTGGCGCGCGCCTGATTGGCCGTCCCGTCGGTCGATAAATGACCAGTCCTGAAGCAACCACGCACCTTTCCCGAGGCTCGTGGGCGGCGGCAGCGTCATCATGGCGGCAGCCGATCTGCTGCAACGCCGCTCAGGGTCTGGAATCATAATGCAGCAGCTGGTGCTATCAGCCAGGCTCATCACCCCGCGCGAGGTCGGCCCAGCTGGGCGTCACCACTGCTAAGAGAGCAATTGGCGCTCTCGTCCAGGCTCATTCGAAGAGCTTTCTTCTTCTACGATCACCACATATAATAGCAAAGCCTTCGTAGGCTGGTCGTGTTTCACCATCATGCGAGCTGTCACCGTCCGCGAGCGTTGATTATTTTTGTCGCTACCTTGCCTGTGCCATCACTGCATCCGACCAAGGCATGCGTAGACGCCGTCGGCTGCTGCAAAGCCTCGTGAACAGATCGAATTTGACACATCTGGGCAGGATCATGCCACCAGGCCCCCTCGGCATCGCCCTTCCCCATACATCTCCTCACGTCTCCGTATGGAGAAGGTGCTGCACGTGATCATGTGCCCCGGCTAACGTCATTGGAAGGTGGCCTGGGCGCACGGCAGGCTGGCAGCCGCTGCAGCTCGCTCAAGCTCTCGCCCGACTTGACTTTGCTTCGCCGCCAAACCAACATCGATCCCGTCGCATCACCTTCGACCGCAAGACGTGAGTCCTCCCAACCTCCATCAATTCCACAGCCGTAAGCTAATGACTGCGCAGCAACCACAATGCTTCGCACTACCATCACCCGCGCCGTCCGCGCCCCCGCCGCTGCCCGCCCGTTCAGCACCTCCATCCGCGTCATGGGTGCTGGCGACACCGGTGGTGTCCGCAGCGGTGGCGAGAAGGCTAGGTGAGATCTTCAATGCTATCTAACTCCAGGCTTGATGCAGAGATTGATGACGCGCCCATTGCAGCGACGCCTGGAACAAGCGCGAGGCCGCCAACGAGGAGCTCTACATCCGGATGGAGGAGAAGAGAAAGTAAGCCATGGCCTTGGCCGACAGCCACTTTCACAGGCACGTCAGAGGCTGATTGACGGACCATTTAGGCTCCGGGCCCTGAAGGAGAAGCTCAAGAAGCAGAGGGAGCACCTTGACGAGCTTGACAGGCACATGTTCGTATTCTCTCGTTGCCCCACCCACTTCCGTTTTCACGAAAGCTAACCTCTGCGCGACTCAACAGCGATGACCTTACGAGGGAGCAGGGTGGTGAGCAAAACTAAAACGGCTATCCACCGCATATTATGGAACAGACAGATTGACACCATCCGCGATCAGGCAACTAAGTTAAGGCATAAAGGAAAGGACCGTTGGGGCCAACTGAATGAAGTCTTCCCCCGCCAGGCAAGCACTATAGCAGCATTAAATCACTTCAAAGCGAAGATTGCATTCACTTGGACTTACGGACAACCCGTGACATTCCCTCCGCACACCTGCCTTGCGGTTGTTTGTCGAGAAGGATTCGACTTCGGATAAGCGGACGCTCATCCGAAAAGCCCCGATCCTCATCCAATGCCATCCACGCCTTTCCGACGCGCAGCCGGACATCTATATTTCGCTTAACAGCCTTCTTCGCCTTTGACACGGGGTTCCACAAAATCGCTTACGCGTTCTGGAGCTGGCACCACTGTAACTGTTTTTGCTTGAACTCCTTTACCGCAAACTGGAGGCTGCGAAGGACCAAGCCTCAGTCGAGTGACTTGGCGTGTCCGTGCGTCAACATTTCACATTACGTTGGCAGTTGTCTTTGACAAATGTTACATGCTTCATGGACGTGATGATGCCGAGGAAGCCTTCGAGTGATGACAATGCAGCAGGGCTTCTCGCCCATGCCCCAGTTTCACCCCTTGTGTTCCGCATCTCTTTCTCATCAAAAACCAAAGGAGATTTGTACAGCAAGGAAACTAAGGGGCTAAGTTTACACACGACCTCTCTTCTATATCCGCTAGCATAGGGTACATCGACGTTTAACCATCTAGCTCGCCATCCTGCTCATATCGTTCCTGACCCTGGCGTAGTCCAGCAGACCCTCAATCTGGCCAACAGCGCTGATGGCAATATCGCGGTCCCAGAGCTTTCTTTGCGCGAAGTCCATGACGTCCTTCTCGGAGATAGCGCCAACAACACGTTCAACCTCCTCAGGAGCAAGGCGGCGGCCGGTGGTGATGATCTGGCGGCCAATGTCCTCGGCAGTAGCGGTGGTGCCGTCGAGCGAGAGGAGAATCGAAGCCTTCAACTGAGCCTTGGCACGCTCGGTCTCAGCCTCGGTGACGTTGAACGACAGGCGGGACCACTCGCGGAGAGTGAAGTGGACGAGGTCGTCGAGCTTGGTAACGGCGTCAGAGACAAGGTAGATACCCCAAAGACTATAAAACGTTAGATGATTGTTTTGGGTCCATTGAACGGCCTGCATCATCTTACCCGGTGTCACTGTAGCTGGTCGAGAAGCTCATGAAGCTGTTGGCAAGGTTGTTGTTGTGGACGAAGGTGCTAAGCTTGCTGCCAAGGTAGGGAGAGCTGCCCATGGCGCGGTCCCAGTTGCCAACGATGGCTTGAGCAACGAGCGCAGTGAAGTAGTCATCGTCCTTCCAGCTCACACCCTCAACAGCAATGGCGATGTTGGCGGTGGGCATGGTGTCGTCACGAACCCTAACCTCGGAGCCAATGAAGTCGGGCTTGGCCTTCTGCGCAGCGGCGATGGAGGAGAGACCAGCCGGGGGAGCGGCGGGGAGGCTGGCGAAGTGCTTCTCGGCAAGATCGACGAGCTGAGCGTGGGGAATGCCACCGGCACCAACGAGAACCATGCGATCAGCGGTGTAGTTGGTCTTGATGTAGTTCGTGAGGTCGTCACGCTGGATGGACTGAATGTTCTCCTTGGGGCCCAGGATGGTGCGGCCGAGGGGCTGGCCCTGGAAAGCGGTAGCGTGGAGGTGGTCGAAAACGACCTCCTCGAGCTGCTTGTCAACCTCCTCCTGCTCACGGAGGATGACATCACGCTCACGCTCGATGGCAGAGCTCTCGAGCTTGGAGTTCTGGAGAATGTCGGCCAGGATGTCGACGGTGTTCGGGACGTCGGAGTTGAAAGACTTGGCGTAGTAGACGGTGTTCTCGCGCTGTTTTACATCAGAAGAGCTGGCAGGGCTAGCCGGCAGGCGGACGCACCGAAGTGTAGGCGTTCAGGTGGCCACCCATGTTCTCAATCTCGAGCTCGAGCTGCTGCTGGGTGCGCTTCTGGGTGCCCTGTACAAGATGGTCTCAGCTCCATTCCAATTTATCGCCACAGAATGTCCAGCAGGCCTCGTACCTTGAAGGCAAGGTGCTCCAGGAAGTGCGCGGTGCCATTGGTCTTGTCCGTCTCCGCGCGGCTACCGGCGTCGATCCACACGCCAACGGTCGAGGTCTGAGCCCAGGGCGAGTGCTCGGTGGCAATCTGATACCAATTGAGTCAGCAAGGGCACGGCGGACTGTGCGCGATGGCGCCTACGGTGAAGCCGTTGCTGAGGGTGGTGCTCTCCGTCTTCGCGCCGTAGCTGAGCGGAGTAGCCAAGCCTCTGGTCACGGGCGACCGAACGGAGCTGAGGGCCGCGCGGCTGCGCATGGCCTGCTGCAAGTTGAACGCTAGCCGCCGGGAAGCCATGGCGAGAAATGCGGGGAGGATGCGGCGGGATAGGACGGATGATGTTGGGTAGTCGGGAGCCGTGATGTTAAGTTGGCGAGGCGATTTTGCAGGACGTCGGTCCTAGGGCGCCAGCCAATCACCACTTGCTTACTATGTCTTGGCGCGATCAGCGGGTGACCTCGGTATTCGCACGGTGATGTCGACGCTCTCAAGCGCCTGAACTCGCGGTCCTTTCCCTTCTCCATCGCGATACACAATGGCATCCATCGTGCGCCCGACTCTGCGCGCCTGCCAGGCCGCGCCCGCCGCGCGCCTGCTCACCACCCGGGCCCCCGCCGCTTCGGCCTTCCGCCTCAACTCCCCGCTCGCCCGCTTGCCGGTGAAGCCCTCCTTCGTCCGCGATGCTCTGCCCGCCGCCAGGATTGCGCCCTTCCACGCCTCCGCTGCCAGCAGGGCCATTCTCCCCCCGCCGCCGCAGCGCATCCAGGGCACTGCCAACGACCCCACCCCGGTCCCGCCCGTCTCGGCCACTCATGGCAGCTACCACTGGTCCTTCGAGAGGTCCGATAGCCACATCAATGTTTCAGGGCATAGCTAATCTTTCCTTGCAGGGTCATCGCCATTGCTCTTGTTCCCCTCACCGTTGCTCCCTTCGCCGCCGGCACCCTGAACCCGGTCACTGACGCCGTGCTCGGCGCCCTTCTCGTCCTTCACTCGCACATCGGTTTCCAGTGCGTAGCCACATGTTTCTCAGAGGCCAGAGACGAAGCTGACAGCTCCTAGGTCCTGCATCATTGACTACTTCCCCAAGTACAGAGTGCCCGGTGTGTTCAGGCTCCTCATGTGGGTTTTGAACGGCGCCACCCTGCTTGTTGCATACGGCGTGTACGAGTTCGAGACAAACGATGTTGGCATCACCGAGGCTGTTAAGAGGGTCTGGACCGCGAAGCAGTAAACGGGCGTGCTTGAAATAGAGATGTTCAGGAAGCTTTTGTCGCGATAAATGGATGCCCTTTGTATAGCACCACAGAAACCGGGTGATCCGATTTATTTCTCCACCAAGGCCTTCAGGTCATTGTGGGGATGATATCAAGAGAGCAGGAGAGTATCACTCAGACGCGGCAGGGTCAATGGAGTTACTGAGGTTTCACAGGTGTAGTATATCGACTAAAAACTAGTCTATCTTGTTTTCACGCCTCTAAACATGGTTGAAATTCGACTGCTCCATTGCTGTTTCGTTGTCGCTTGTGAAGATCACAGGGTGGACAGCGATAGCCGATTTCGTCCGAGTTCACCCGATTAGTTATGCCGGATCAAGATGGTCGGGTGAACATTTACCCAGCATGATGTGATAACCAGACTTCAAACTGACGTCTAAGAAAGTAACGATGAATCTCTTTTGAGGGCCATCTCCTCTCACCGAAGAAAATTAAGAATAAAACCGGAAATGTACTAAATGACCACTAGCTACATCGAGTAAGTTTTTCGTGATTTTCAAAGAAGCCATGGAGCAAGAGGAAAGTATGGCTTGGTCAAGGAAAATGCGCACCTAATGACTGGGTAGTATCCAAAGCATCAAGGTGGGGCTCGACGGAACTCTGGTATTGTTGGCGTCTGGGATCCCAGGGAGCTACTGTTCAAGGGAGTATCACAGATGCCAGTGAGTGAGACGCAAGAGTTAGCTTTATGGAAGACTACTGACACTGCAAAAGCTCTATGGCCACAAAGCTACGGGCAACATAAACTGATGATTACGCATGACAGCAGAGCAATAGTCATTCAAACACGCGAGATAAAATACAGGGTCTTCCTAGGATAGCTGCTTCTCAGGGAGAACTATGTAACAGTCTCTAGGCAAGGTATCTGCAGACGTCGATATTCATTCAGTCTCGTTCCCGAAGCCTAAGAAACCGCCAATGACACCTAAGATAGTAGGTGGCTTGCCATTGCAGGCAGTCGCACCATCATCGAGAGGATTGCCTGTCGAGATGCCGAGATACTCAAGGTGAGCAGCATTAATGCCGATTCCGTTTGCGCCCAGGCCGGTGCCCCTGACAGCGTTGTTGCAGTCCTACGAATGTAGAGTCAATATACCCATCTTCTGCACCTGAGCTAGGCAAACTTACCGTAGGCTCCTGCCCGAAGCACTGGAACACACCGGCGGGCGTCGCCTCGTCCCGCTGCCAGTATTCGGTCGAGTGGTGCCTGTACCCGTCGCTCGTCGGGATCGTCTGCGGCACGCCGTCGTTGGCATGCGTGACGCGGAACATGTTGCCCGGCGGCGCCTGCTGATCAACGAAGTCGGCCCACGCCGCGTTACCAGTGCGGGGCTCGCCGAAGGTGTACGTGGTCACGGGGATGCCGGCGCCGAGGAACGAGAGGGTGGCAAGCGCGGCCACCGAGGCGCCGAGGGAATGTCCGGTGACGGTGACATTGTACGAGGGGTTGGGCGAGAGCTGGTCGCGGACGGCTGAGATGGCCTCCTCGGCGATGCTATTCCAGGCGCCGAGGAAGCCTTTGTGCGTCTGTTGGCTGCGGTAAGAGTCTACCATGATCAAGCTGGCACCTTCAAGGGAACCCGCGGTATAGGCAGAGTTGCCTACTCACTGTGCAGTTTCCGCAGGTGGCTGTCACCGCGGGTGACGTGTATGAGACGAGCTCCTGCGAGAAGTCGGTCCCAAAGTCTGCGAGATCAGAGGTGCCGCGAAAGGCGATGATGATTTCTTTGGCGCTATCGTCTCGCGCTACAAAGCCTTGGGTGTCCGTGTCTGGGTTATTGATTCGGTGCGTGATGCTTGCTCCGAAAGGCGGATTTGGACAATCAGACGCATATGCTGCAGAGGAGAAGTCCGCATAGCGTACGAATCGTGCAAAAGTATTGTTCGAAACTAGAGGAGGCCATCAGTCATGGAGTTTGCCTGTGACATAAAGTTCACCAACCAGTTGGTCCCGGTGTTTGACGAATAACAGTCGGGCTCCCTGTGCCCGAACGAGAGCAGAAGGAGAAGAGGGCGCCAATTGATACCTGGTATTGCAAGTTAGAGACCCACGATGCAGTCCTGGCTGGAATAAGGCAGGTGTACCTGAAGTGACCCAATACGCATTTTGAGAACGTCGTTCGGTGCCAAGAAGAAGAGTAAGGGGACACTATGTGAGTGCTGGGCAAGCTGCGTCTCATATGTGGCACGCCATGGAGCAGGTCCGAGGAACAGATCCAAGTTTCGATACTCAATAAAGTCAATATCCAGCCTTTGCGTGGATTTAGATTGAATGCGGCCCGGAAGCCGTGGCACATGGTTGCGGAGAGTTCGAGCGTGAAACGCTTGATATCCTGAACAGGCAAGGTTTTGAATCCTGAAATGCATAGGAAGTGCATATCAAGACCTGTATGCCGAGGCTCGACTGATGAAGCTGGACATCTCGACAGTGATGGACTTGCCGAGGGCCGATCGCTCTATCCAGGCCAGCTTAATAGACCATATTGGTACTGGGATGATCAGTGTAGCATTGGTCGCCTATAGAATGTGGTTGCACTTGCAGGTCACGTCGCCGATATTGCCGACAGAAAACTCTCTGCGAACTGCGGGTAGTGACTGCGCCATCGAGAATGGTGGTGCTGATGATGATTGTTGAAAGGTTGTAGTTATAGCTGTGCTCTGGGTTGATCTCCGATGACGCACGGGCGAATGGGAGATGACGGTTTGGAAAGCGGCGGCCTGTCTGCCCCCCGCGCCGGAGTCGGAGCGGGAGCTGAGGCGTGCGCCGCGGAATTATTGAGTCACCCCTCCAAGCTCAGTCGACACTTTTTTCCACCTGCACCACCGCTCCTTCTCTTTCGCTTTCAGTTTTCTCTCCGTGCCTCTTTGCCTCCTCCCCCCTTCAATTGCTCCGCGAAACCTCGAACCCACGTCTGCAGACTCGCTCAAAATGTCGGCGCACCCCACCATCCTCCTCCGCTCTGAGACCAAGCCGCTCGAGCACCGCTCGTTCGCTCCCTCGACTATTGAGGCGCTGGTCAAGGCCGGCTACCCTGTTGAGGTCGAGCGCTCGTCAACCAAGCCCGAGTTCCGCCGCATCTTCGACGATGCCGAGTATGAGGCCGCCGGCGCCACCCTCGTCCCCGAGAACAGCTGGAAGTCCGCCGCCCCGGGCTCCAAGCTGATTCTGGGTCTCAAGGAGATCGAGGAAGAGGACTTCCCTCTGACCAACGACCACATTGCTTTCAGCCACTGCTACAAGAACCAGGGTGGTTGGGAGAAGGTTCTGTCGCGGTTCCCGCGCGGCGGCAGCGTGCTGTACGACCTTGAATTCTTGGTCGACGAGCAGGGCCGCAGAGTCAGTGCCTTCGGTTACCACGCCGGTTTTGCCGGTGCTGCGCTCGCCGTCAAGATGTGGGCGTGGCAGCTCCAGCACCCTGGTCAGCAGCTGCCCAGCGTTGAGCAGTTCACCGAGGGCCGTGGATACTACCTGAACGAGGCAGAGCTGGTCAAGCAGATTGCCGACGATGTCGCTACCGGCGAGAAGATACTTGGCCGCAAGCCATCTGCCTTCATCATGGGCGCCCTTGGCCGTTGCGGCCGCGGTGCCGTCGACCTGTTCGTCAAGGCCGGTCTGCCAGAGAGCAGTCTCGTCCAGTGGGACATCAACGAGACCAAGGACAGGCTGGGCCCGTACCAGGAAATCGTCGACCAGGACATCTTTGTCAACGCCGTACGCTCCACCGCGCCTCTTCGCTTCCGACTGACGAAATGCTAACTGGAGCAGATCTACCTCTCCAAGCCCATTCCTCCCTTCATCAACAACGACCTGCTCTCCGCTGCCGGCCGTAAGCTGAGCGTCGTCTGTGATGTTTCTTGCGATACTACCAACCCCCACAACCCCATCCCCGTCTACACCATCAACACCACCTTTGACAAGCCTACTGTGCCTGTCGAGGTCAAGGGCGACAAGAACGACATTCCTCTCTCTGTTATCTCGTAAGTGATACTCGCCAAGGGCAACACCACATACAGCTAATTCGTGGATAGTATTGATCACCTCCCTTCTCTCCTTCCTCGTGAGGCGTCTGAGTCTTTCAGTGCTGGTCTGCTCGAGAGCTTGCTCCAGCTCAAGGACAGGAAGACCGCGAGGGTCTGGGCTGACGCCGAGAAGCTCTTCAATGAGAAGGTTGCCACCCTGCCCGAGGGCCTGAGGAAGAAGGAGGCGTGACTACCCGCCAAACTTTGAGAGAACATGGCTGCACGATTAGTTTGACGTCATTCTGTGCATATTTACCACCAAAGCATATACCATAGCTTTGCATCTCTTTGGACGATATGGAACGGCGTTTTGGGTAGAACAAAAGGGACTTGTGTAGGACTCGATCACAGCTCGCTCATAGACAAGATGCTTATTTTCGAGAGTGCGGCATGAAGAGCCAATGTCTATTCATACAGCCAGTGGAGAAAGGGTCGCGCAAATCCACAACTTATTCAACGAGCAAATGCTGACGAATGCTCCTGCAAAACCCAAAATTGCATAACCGTTTCCCACATGTTTGCAAAGCTTGTGCTGTACAATACCTTCCATTCTCTCATATTGACCATTGCCGCGTATTCAAGAGCGGTTATGGTGCCTGGTCTCGCTCACGCGATAATCTCGCAACTTTTTCCCTCGCAAGCTCATCCATCTTATTCTCGAATGTATAGTGACCTCTCCACAACGGAGCTTCGGGCTCCAAGTAGAGATGCTTTTTCTTCCAATTTTTTTTTACATGCCGAACATGCCGCCGGCGCCACCTTGCCTGGCGGCGGCCTCGCCCTGCATCTTCTCGCTGACCTTGGTGTGGACGTCGAAGAACTTGCTAACGCAGCGGTCGAGGCAGACGGACTCGCCCTTGTCAAGCTCGGCTTCGCGGTAGGTGGTCGGGATGCACTTCTTGGTGCAGCTAGAAACGAGGCTGGGAAAAGGGTCAGCCAAACCAGCGATATAAAAGGTGCTGCTGACGGAGGTGGACAGAGAAAGGATGGCCAATCGCTTCGCAGGGAAAGAGAGGCCAGTTGGTATGTATATGGGAACCACGGGCGAGGATGTGGATGCGCGCGCTTGCGCACTGCCTCTCTCGTGTTTTTGCACTGGGACCGTACCGGTTGAACATGTCGGACACCATCTCGACCTCAGTCTCGGCAGCAGCGATTTTCTGCTCCGACGAGGGCTGGGGGCGGCCGCCGAACAGGGAGAAGGACATGTTGGATGGTTTGTGGAGGGAGGGGCGACAGAGGTGGTGGCGGCGCGCGTTGCGTGGTGGGCGGCGAGTTTGGTTTCTGGAGCGCGAGTAGGTAGTCGGAGAGGGCAGGTTGGTCCACGGCACCAGCGGGCCCGCAATGTGATGTCGTCGTTCGGCTCGGCGGGCGACGCGGAAAGTAGTCGTTGCCAGCACTCTGTCACCAGATATGTAGCTAGACGGCGGATTCTGAACAAAATCAGCTGATGCGACCGTGGGTGGAGGCTGACGATATATTTCTACGCGTAGCAATGAGCATCATTGTCTCGAATGGCCTTGAGATGACAATATTGATACAAATTTTCTTGATTCCAGCATGACGGTTTGCGGCCACGTCTATCCGCCACGATGCATGATGGGAGCTTGGACCACCATGATCGCGCATGATTTTTCCTCCAGCGCCATCTCGTTCGCATTCTTCTTCATCACCACGCCTCCACTGTTGCGGAGGTGCACGCTGTACATGTACGTCTCTTCTGTTATCTGCACCACCTTACGTTCTCTTCAACACACCTTACGTGATGAATGGATAAAAAAAGAACCGTTGCGAATGACGCTACGGCGGTTGATTTCACAATTTACCTCTACCCAGTCTGACCTTTCCCACTTGCACACTTGCTATGCTCGCCACTAGTCCTAAGACTTCCTTGGTACTGACTATGGACACCAGAATGAATAGCTCGTGTCGCATCCTGCGCCCATACCTGCACCACGCGCTTCAACGGTCCGTGAAGGCTGAGCACGCCAGGGCCTATCTGTCGTTCCAGCGCCGGTTCGCTCAGACGACGACCAAGCCTGCAGACGCAGAGAATGTCACAAACGACTACGAGAAGCGTGTTGAGCAATTGAAGCAGGCTGGCGACTTGGCGACATATTATCCATTGAACCCTCACAAAGCAGATCGGACAACTGCGCGACGCGTCCACGAAGTGTTCGCCCGCTTGAAGAACGATGAGGTCAGGACGGACGTGACGGTGACGGTTTTTGGTATGTGTGTCCATAGTTTTGTAATAGAAGGACAACTACTACAGGACGCGGTGGCATCCGAGAGATCCGACGGCCATGTTCTGCTCAAATGTCTTGTGATTCTTTCGTGAGAGCTCGCGCTGACGAGTGCAGGCAGGGTGACTTCCCGCCGCTCGTCTGGCTCCAAGCTCGTGTTCCTCGACGTATACGATGGAGGCTACACCATTCAGGGCCTGTGCAATTTCGGCGTTCTCGAGAGGCATGGTGTACCCAAGGAGGATTTCAAGCGCTTCTCCAAACTGGCTCGCAAAGGAGACATCTTTGCCATAACCGGCCACCCAACCCGTACGACCAGTGGCGAGCTTTCCATCCTGGCCACCGAGGTGCCAAACTGCCTTGCTCCATCTCTGCACCAAATCCCCGACGCGGTCGAGAATCCGGAGACACTTGCTCGCCAGCCGCATGTTGACTTTTTGGTACACCAGCGCCGCGCTGCCATCCAGCGCATTCGTTCTGGCATCGTCAGCTCGATGCGGAACTTCTTCGACGGGGATGGGTTTGTCGAGGTCAGCACGCCCATATTGACAGCCGGAGTTGGTGGCGCGTCCGCAAGACCTTTCGAGACCAACGCGAACGAATTCCCCGATGATCCTCTTACCCTTAGGATAGCACCGGAGCTTTTCCTCAAACGTCTGGTCATCGGTTCCGGGGAAAGAGTCTACGAGATTGGTACTGTGTTCAGGAATGAAGGTGTGTGAAAGTCTCCACGGGATGTAATGAGTTCGACATGTTAACATCAGTAGGCATCGATGCGACACATAACCCAGAGTTCACAATCTGCGAGTTCTACGAGCCATACGCCAACCTCGAGGACCTCATCGAACGCACCGAGACCCTCTTCTCCGTCCTCAAGACCACGGTCGACAAGCTCGCGCAAGAGAACAGCGTCGTCCGCGACAACATCGCACCCCTCGCACTGGACCTCCAAGCGCCCTTCAAGCGCCTCGAATTCATCCCCACCATCGAGGCCGCCATCAACCGCCGCCTGCCCGACCTCAGCGCGCCCACCGCCTTCGACGACCTCACCGCCCTCTTCAAGGACGACCTGGACGTGCCCGTCCCCAAGGACGCGACGCTGCCGCGCCTCCTCGACGAGCTCGCCAGCCTCTACATCGAGCCGCTCTGCGCCGCGCCCACCTTCATCACGCACCACCCGGCGGCCATGGCGCCGCTGGCCAAGAGCGCCGTCGACCCGGCCACGGGGCAGGCCGTGTCGCGCCGCGTCGAGCTCTTCGTCGGCGGCCGCGAGTACGTCAACGCGTACGAGGAGGAGAACTCGCCCTTCGAGCAGCGCCGCAAGCTCGAGGCCCAGCTGCGCCTGCGCGACCCCGACGAGCGACTGCTCAACGAGCGGGGCGTCGACGAGGGCTACGTCGAGGCGCTGGAGTGGGGGCTGCCGCCCACGGGCGGCTGGGGCTGCGGCGTCGATAGGTTGGTCATGTTGTTTTCTGGCGCGAGCAGGATTGCGGACGTGCAGCCGTTTGGCACGTTGAGGAATGTTGTGGCGTTGGGGAAGGGAAGGGTGGGGCAGTCGTGAGTGAGTGAGTGAGTGCGTCAAGCTGGTGGGTGTATGTGATGGCAGCTAATAGCAATCAAGTCGCTGTTGCTTCCTAATTTGCGTACTCTTTTTTCTCCCCTCATCCTTTGGATGGTGATAGTATGAGCGGAATGATGCGATCGATCATTTTGTCGACGCAAAACTGCACTTGGCATCTTGATCCAATTTCTGGCCTTGGCGATCACGCTCCTGTAGCTAAGTCCTCAAGTGATGTATTGCAGCCTCCGTAGTACTGACAGTCCAAAACTAGCAACTCACAAGATGAATGCTATCTGCATGTGTGGTGCTTTGGCATGGCCTTATCACACAACCTCCACCCATGAGAAGCCAAGGCGATGAGCCGTTCGCATATGGACCAAGAGAGCCGTAGCAAATCTCTCAATAAGCATACCTAAACGCATCGCAAAACAGCCTCGCAGTCGCCAGCCGGTCCAAAAACTAGTGCTTGTAGGGTTTCCAAAAAGAAGAAAGAAAAAAGCTACCTCAAGCATACTTGACCTTCTTCCCCGATGCCGTCGGTACCGTCGTCCTCCAAGACACCTCGATACCCTGGCCTCGGGCCCACTCGATGGCATCCGAGGAGATACTGGTGCACCAATCCAGGTTTAAATACTCCAAGCCCTCGCTCGCTCGCTTCTCGTCTGGTCCACCACCGTTCGAGGGCGCTCGGTTTCGAAGTTCCTTGATGAGCATCTTGATGCCGACACCGGTTATCTTGCAGCTGGGGATGCTGAGACGTCTGAGGTTGCGGTAATGGTCTGCATCCACAGTTAGCATCGAGGCGAGCGAAGGGGGTCGTTTGACGGGGGTTCGGGAAGCACCGATGATTGCTTGCGCAAATGCGACTTCATCAGGGAATTCGGCCTGTACAAGAGTCAAGTCCTCGGCGCCGTGGAGACGAGGCAGCTCAGTCAGGAGCCTGATGATTTCTTCCGACGAGCTCGAGGGACAGCGTTCCAGCCAAAATTTGCGGAGAGAGCTGTCATCGGGATGGTTAAGGGATTCGCCATGGGTTATTTTGTAGGAGTCATCTTCGGCAACTTCGCTGTTGGATTCGTGTAGAAGGGCGTGTATGAAGGAACGAGTATTATCACGCTCCGCACCCTCATTGACGTAGTTGAGCTCTTCGATGACTGGTAGGTTAGTTTCTGCCATCCTTATCATGGAAGGATGTCCGCTCCACCCCCAACTGGCTGTTAGAGTAAGATGTTTGATAGACTTCGGCAGGCGAGGCTGTGATGCGAAGAAGGTGTTGATAAGATGCAAAGTCTCAAGATGCTGGAGGCTAGTGAAGTCTGCGTTAACGGCAAGGCCCATGTGGTACTTCCAGCCTGTGAGGACTAATTTTTTAATGTTTGGTATATGATTGATGAGCTCAGTCTGTGGAATATGTAAGTGAGGAGATTCTTGACCTGTGCACAAAGTGGGAACCTACTGGAGCGAGGACATGGACACCAAGCTCTTGGACGCTGCCAGCCCCCAGGGAAAGAGATTGGAGATTGGGAAGGTCGGTGTCCCAAGTTGCATCCCTTCGAGCCTCAATGTACTCGAACTCGGCGGTGACCAGCGTGAGTCGCGCCTTCAGGATCTGAGTGACGACGTCCAAGGTAATGGCGGCGAACCTGCCAAGTTTGAGGGATCGTAGAGCAGGGCAGTGAAGTACGGGATCTTTAATGGAGGAGCCAGATAACTCGGAGCCCAGAAACTCGAGTGCTTCCAGTTTACGGCAGGCCTTGACGAGCTTCATGACCATTTCCGGGTCTCTCATCCGATTGAACTTGGCGGTATGCAACAGGAAGGCGTTGGTCCTCTTGTCTTTGGAGCGATATATGCAATTTCGAACGAAAGCCTGCGGCACAGGCCTCCGGGCGAGGGATAGATCCAGCTCTGACCACAGCACCGCCTGATGTGACAGGAAGTCTCTCCAGTGCTTGGACACGCGTAGGCAAGTTCTAGAGTGTGTCAACAAAGCAGAATGCGGCGACGGTGAGAGGATGGCGTCGTACACTCGCTGCTTGAAATTCAAGTGCTCCATGACCAAGTCCATGACCTCGGCAGGGAGCACAACAATGGGATCTTGGGACTTTGGCGGGGTCAGTCGCCGGGTCAGTTCGTCGCGTTTCGCTTGCATCAACTGCATGTATCAGCACCCGCAACAGGATGGGTCAAGAAGCACGTACACGAATCTTCTCGGGGTCCTCGGACGGGCAGCGGCGGAGACCCAGCTTGTAGACCTCAATGGCCATTTCAGGCTTCTCTTGCAAGTGCAGGACCTGGCCCATGCGAAGATAGCCGCGGGCATCCTGGGCGGCGTGCTTGGTCATTTTCCTGCCTAGGGCCAGGGCTGAAATCAGATCGCCGAGCTTGATGTGGCAGGCGACGGCCATGTCCAGGAACCTGATGTCGCTGGAGGCAGACGCGCCGAAGGCCTATCGACTTGGTTCAACACGATTCATGACGGAGCCGACGCGACACTGACATGGATAAATGCCTTGAGGGCACGCTCGTAGTTCCGCTGGCCGTAGAACGCCTTGCCGAGCTCGAGAAGCTCGGCGGCAGACTGTGTGTGCGGCATGGCGGGCAACTGGAGGGGATGGACATGGGCTAAGCGAGAGCGAGACGCGTTGAGGATGGGAGACGCGGCGTGGTTGATGGCGCCTGCGCCCTCGAGTGTGGGGCGTAGGGCTGAGCTGTGCCCGAGCCGTCGGCGACAGTCGACACAAACCCCGACCAGAGCTCCAAGCTTTTGCGACCCGCCCACGCCCAGCTGCTCCCGCTCCCGCTCCAGCTCCAGCTCCAGCTCCACTCCCACCCTGCCGCCCTGCCGCCCTGCCACCCTGCAACTGCCGCCCGCCACCATGAGCAGCATCGACGACATCTTCAAGAAACCACACCTCCCCAGCAACAAGCGCAAGCTCGAGCCCATCACCAACCCCGACCAGGTCTACAAGTCCGCAAAGCTGCAATCCAACGGCGACGCCAAGGGCAAGGGCCGCGCTACCGTAGAAGATGCCGAGGACGACAACGACGATGCAGAGGCCGGGCCCGCACCGCCTCCGGAGGACGGCGACGAGGAGGAGCAGGACTTTGGCGACGAGGACGAGGAGGGCCGCTTCTTTGGCGGCGGCATGGACAAGACGACCGCCTCGGCCATGAACTACGTCGACCGCGCAGACGAGGAGCCCTTCGTGCCCGAGACCATTGATAGGTCCTGGCTGCGGAAGCTGGCCCTCAACTTCGAGAAGAGAATATCCAAGAACGCCGAGCTGCGAGCCAAGTTCGAAGACGACCCCCAGAAGTTCATGGCCTCAGAGGCCGACCTCGATGCCGATGTCAAGTCGCTGAGCGTACTGTCCGAACACGCGGAGCTATACGCCGAGTTTGCGAAGCTGGGCTGTGCAGGCAGCCTGGTGGGTCTGCTGGCCCATGAGAACACGGATATCGCCATCGATGCCATTGAGATCATCTCCGAGTTGACCGACGAAGACGTGCAAGCAGAGCAGGAACAGTGGGATGCGCTTGTGAATGCTATGCTGGAAGCGGACTTGCTTAGCCTGATGACATCGAACCTTGAGCGTCTCGACGAGGGCAATGAGACAGACAGGAGTGGCGTCTACCACTCGCTGAGCATTGTGGAGAATCTAGCTTCCAACACCACCATTGCCGAGATCATGGCCAAGGACTACGCTCTCGTCAAATGGCTTATTTCTCGTGCCCAGAAAAGAGAATCCCCCGTCTCTCAGAACAAGCAGTACGCTGCCGAAGACCTCGCCATCCTAGTCCAGAGCTCCGTTCCGAACCGCCTTTCCCTCATCTCCTTTGACGGCGTGGACACGCTCCTCCAACTACTCGCCTATTACCGCAAGCGCGATCCTCCGAAAGAGTCGGATGAGGAAGAATTTGCTGAAAATCTGTTCGATTGCCTGACGTGTCTCGTCGACGAAGCTGATGGCAAGACCAAGTTCGTGGAGGCTGAAGGCATTGAACTCTGCCTGATTATGCTGCGGGATAGCAAGTTTGCCAAGCCGCGAGCATTACGTCTGTTGGATCATGCCCTTGGCGGGCCACCAACCAGTGCTGCGGCCGTCTGCGAGCATTTTGTCGAAGCAGCCGGACTCAAGACGGTATTTGGCATGTTCGGTAAGAAGCAGGACAGCGCAAACACAGAACACCTGATAGGCATTCTGGCATCATTACTTCGCAGCCTACCTGGAGACAGCGCGGGGCGGATACGAACGTTGGCCAAGTTTGTCGAGAAGGACTACGAGAAAATCGCGCGCCTTGTCCAGCTCCGCCGCGAGTATTCGTCTCGGTTAGCTGCGGTGGAGCAGCAGATCAAGCGCGAACAGGCTGAGCTGAGACCCGAGGCGCGCGAGGAGCTTGCCGATGAATGGTTCCTGCGCCGGGTTGACGGGGGACTGTTCTGTCTACAAACCATCGATGTAAATCTGGCATGGTTGGTAGCTGAGGACGGTGGGGCTAGGAAGCGAATTGTCGAGCTTCTGGCCGACAGGGATGAGAGCTTGAAGGAGGTGAAGACGACATTGCAGGAGCAGATGAACGGCATTACTGGCGACAATTTGAGCGAAGAGGAGCTGATGCTCAAGGATATGCTGGGTATCCTAATTGGATTCTTGGAGTAGTCGAGATGAAGGCTTCGGATATGGAAAGTGATTCAGGGACACCAGGTAGATGACCCTTTTCATGATTGTAGTATGTATACATAGTGCATAGTAAGGCGCCTCGTTGACATTAGGAGTATATAACTCCAATACCTAGGTTCAACATTTAAAATACCCGCAACATTACATTACTTGTTCAAATGGGCCAGCAAGTCTATATCGATGCCTTCAACAACAAGGCTGGCAGCGATACTCAAGCGCAATTCTTCACTAAAGACGTACGCCCGGCTCTTCCTCTCCTACCACCTCCCATTCTTTTATCCACCCTTCCAGGCCGCAAAGTCGCACAAACCCCCCCCCTCTTTTCCAATCAGTGCATACACAACGCACACATTACACTTGAAGCGCCCTGGTTAAAAACATTGGGGAAAAAACGGCACCAGGAGATGACAACCATCTCCAGTAGCAGCGTTGTTGGATACCTGATAGGATCGAGGAGATGTTATGGGTGACTAAGAGAGAAGCAGTTCCGGCATGCGGGGAATCCTCACCGTTCCTGAACCTCGGGTATCTCGCATTCGACTCACACTCTACCAAACCCCCACCTTCACATTTGACGCTTGGAAAACCACACTAGAGGCAGCCTATTAGATTACAAGGTATGTTTCAAATTCCCAGACCTCAAGCCATCGTTGGCTGAACAACGTCGAAGAGATCTGGAGCATCTGAGGAACTGCCAAAGACCATGAATAACTGGTGGAGGCCTAAGTGATGATTGACTCCTAATTATCTGCAGGATACCCTCTCCTCGAAAGAAATTCCACAAAACCTCACAGATCCGCCAAGGGAGCAGTTAAAAAAAAATAGAGAGCCAGAATGAGCTGCCCAGTCCATCGCAAATATCCGCTACGTCAGCCAAAGAACTACAAGCCTCCAGTGCCTCGCTGGCAGCTCCACCTCCCACCCGGAATCGACCGCGTCTACACCATCTACGTTGGCGTCCAGCAACACGCATGTGATGCAGCGACCCAAGCCGTCGCCTCAAAAGCCAAAGACTCCATCGCCTACTGGATTACCACGGCCGCCCAGCCCTCCGCCTACGAAACCTTCAGCTTCGTCGAAGGCGACGACGAGCCCCGCTCCGACATTTGGGTATGCTACTTCACCGACCGCGCCGCCTACGAGCAGAGCGCGTGTGACCTCAGCCTGCGCACTCTCCACGCATCCCTGGACACCTCGGGCGCGGGCGCCAACAAGAATGTCGGCCTGTGGTGCGAGCGCTTCTCCACCGCGGCGTCGCGCCTCGAGACGAACTACTCGGGCCTCGACTACCTGCCGGGCCTCGCCCGCATCCCCGACACGGCCGCCGTCGAGCACACCTACTCGGCGTACTGGGGCGCCGCGAGAGATCGCATCCCGGACTCGGCGCACGATTTGTTTCCTCGGCCGCCGTCTTCTCCCTCTTCCGACGATGATGGCAATGGTGACCAGAGGGAGCAGACGACGACGACGACGACGATTCCCCCCTCAGGGCGGGGGCAGCGGCTCGTCGGGACGAACTACGAGAACATGGTGCACATCCGCTCCGGCCAGTTCTGGAAGGGCTGCGACGAGGGCGAGGCCCGGGCGTACGAGGACGTGCTTGAGCCGGCGTTGATGACGGGGCTGCGGTACCTCTGGGCGAATGCGGCCGACACCGGGACGGTTGGGCTGAGGTTCGTGCGGAACGCGGGTGGTGATGGTGATGATGATGGCCGGGCGAGACAGGAGACGTGCGCGGCTGGCTTCTTTAGGAGCCTGGGAGACTTGGAGAACTGGGCTGAGAGGCATCCGTCGCACAAGGCGATATATTTGGGCGCCATCAAGCACGCGAAGACGTTTGGACCGGAGCGGAAGATGAGGACGTGGCATGAGGTCTCCGTCTTGAAGGCTGGCGAGGCGCAGTTCGAGTACGTCAATTGCACGCCGAAGACTGGGGTGATTGGGTCTGTGGGTTTGCATGTGGAAGAGCTGTAGGTGGTACATATTGTATGTGCCCATGGACGCTGTGCCCGTAGTCTATCAAGCTTGCATGAGGTGATGTTAATCGTGACACTTGCACCTTCGATTGGAGATATCCATTAACTACCTTGAGCTTCGCCTTGAGCATACACCAGTCTACTCTTGAACAAAAGGTTTGTGCTGTTCTGGACGACAGTTTGCCGTTGCCGCTTCTCTTAGAAGTTGGAATCCCTTCTATCTTTCTCTGCCAACTTCTCCATCTCTCCGGGCCGAGCAAGGCCCTTCGCAACCAGCTTTCCCGGTGCGGCACTCTGGATCGAACCCGGCCATCTGTTCTTCAGCCTCGACGCCTCGCCATCATCCACAGGGCCATCAGCTCCCCCATCGAGCCTCTGCCGCCCACCAAACTGCACAGCGCCACCCTGCATCATCGGGCGAGCGCCGAAATCGAATCCCTGCCTACCCTTGACCCAGCTCTCCCTATATTGACTGCACCGGCCACCTCCACCACCACCGCCCCGCACCATCGCCGCCCCATCCGCAAACCTAACACTCTTCCCCACCGCACCGCGACCGTGATCGCGATCCTGACCCGCGCCCACCCTGATGATCGGCGCCGGCGCCATCCTGCTCTCCTCCGCCCTCCGCAGCTCCTTCTCCCGCCATTCGCGGAACCGCACGTACGCCGCCGGGTCTTCTTCTCCTTCTTCTCCTTCTCCCCGCTCCTCGTACCCTTCTCCTCCCTCCTCTACCTCCTCCACCCCCTCCGATCCCTCCATCATCATCATCATCTCCCCCGATCCGGCCGTCGTCGTCCTCGTCATCATCCGAGCGTGGGCCGGCGGCCTGCCGTCGCCGATGGCGCCGGGCGCGTGGCGCGGGGTGCGGCGGGCGTGCGGCTCGCGCGGGCGGGAGGGGGGCAGGAGGGCGTCGCAGGCCCAGCGGTGGATCTCGGCGTCGGTGGCGGCGAGGGCGGCTCGTGCTGCTGGTGGTGTTGCTGCTTCCTGTTCTTGTTCTTGTTGGTGGTGGTTGCGGTTGTTGTTGTTGTCGGTCACCGTCGTCGTCGTCGTCTCCTCCTCGGGGAAGAGGACGGCGAGGAGGGAGGAGGGGAGGGGGTGGGTGTGCGGGCGGTGGTGGATGCGGTGGATGGTTGGGGGGGCGGCGGCGGCGGCGGCGGTGTTGTTGTCAATGCCGTCTGCGTTGGCGGAGGCGAAGACGGCGGCGGTAGTTGCGGTAGATGTGGTGCCGTTGTTCCTCTTCTTCCTCTTCTTCGTCTTCTTGTTGCTGTCCTCCCTGTAGAAGCTGGTCGTCGAGGTCGACACACGGCCACCGGTTCTGGTAGAGGTCGTGGGTGTCGGGCTCAGAGGCGGCGCTGCGGGGCCAGTCGTCTTGGCCGGAGTGTAGGATGCGTCCGAACGATACAGGTCGGTGCGGAACAACTGGGATCGGAACCCGTTATCTATCTTCTTGGACGAGGGGGGTGGTGGCAATGACGCGCTTTGGTCAGCGAGCTGGCCGCGGTCGGTCATACCAGAATGAACATCACTCTCGCTCTGCTGCTCTTGAGCGCCTTCGCCATCCTCCTCACGCTCCGTGGAGGCCGAGTCGTCTGCGCTGGACCGGTCTTGGGTCTCGGTCTGAGCGCGGGCCTGCTCGAGCTGCTCGATGTGCTCCCTCTCAATCCTGTCGGACACACGGTCTCCCTCTGTCCATTCTTCACGGTAGTACGGGCGGGGGGTGTCGTAGAAGGGAAACTCGGGCGATGGCAGCTGCGGGGGGCCTGAAGACGGCGCGTTGAACATGCGCGGCTGCGACGGAGGTGACGGGGGCTCGAACGGCGGCGGACTGTACATGTGCGCCTGTGATAGAGGCGGCGGCGGCGGCGGCGGCACGAACGATGACGCGTTGTACGTTTGTGACAGAGGCGACGGAGTGTATGCAAGCGCAGACCCGTAAATGGGCGCGCCGGGAACGAAGTCATGTGCCATGGGAGAGAGTGAAGAGCGCGGAGTCTGTTGCTGGTGCGGATGAGAACAGAGATCTAGATGTTTTGGCGAGAATCAGTGTTTCCTTGAGAGGTGGCTGTGAAGTGGTGTTTTTGCTTACCTCGGCGCGGACGACGCGTTTCGGACCAGTAGTAGTCCATAGCAACGGGCGCCCCTACTGGCGCAGAAGGATAAGGTGTAGAGTTGCACGTCTGTGGTTGGAGCAGGAAGCAAAGCAGAGCAGAAGAGATGGGTATCCGTAGGAGAGGTGGTCTACTCGAGCGGCATTGAACATGGCTGTGAGGGTCGTTGGAGAAGAGTGACTGCGGACGCTCCGAGTGCCAGGCTCTACTCGATATATCCAAGCGAAGCAGCTGGAGCGCGTGCGAGTGTGTTTACTTCGGGTGGCGATAGGCGCGCGTTTGAAGCATTTCCAGAACATGCAAACCGGCAGTCTGCATTTCGACAGTCTCCATCCCGCCAGCCGACCGATGGCGAACAAAGGGCCCTTGCATTGTGATGGCCCACGTTCCTATCTATATTCTGGATCGAGAGCCGCGGTGGTCGAAAGGTGATAGTAAGGTGCAGTCGAGACTATATATATATATATATATATCTTTACAGTCATTTCCCAATGCAGAATGGTGCGCTCCGTCTGCACGGACTCTTGAACCAGCCACTATTTCCTTGGCGTTCTGACATCAGACTTTCCTGTTTGACTACTTGGAGAAGGAACCTCATGAGAAGATTCGAGGGTGGTATGCAGTTCTGTTCCCCCAAAGTCTGCCATTTGTAAGCGCAAGGATCACGCCTTCCGTGCAACAGACACACCATGACATGTTTTGAATTCTTCAATACAGAGACAAGTTCTCCTCAACGGAGAGCCCGCAAAGTCTCCGTGCCATTCATATTTGACTATCTTTCAATGTATTCAGATACTTGTGTAGTGTGATCGTAATCTCACTCGATCTGGTGAATTTGGTATACCCCAACGCCGGTGCTTAGAACAGAGATTATCACGTTAAAGAGAGAAGAAGAAGAAAAGAAAAAGAGAGCATCTAGCTAGACCTTGGAGGGGCCAAGAGCCTTGCCCCTCTTGGGCAGAGTCCAGGGCTTTTCGCAAACGATCTGATCAGAGTCAGCATTACTCGTGGATAAAAGCTGGTGGCTGCAGAACATACCTCGCCCTCGCTATAGGCCCAAAAGTATACAATCATTCCAATAATGTAGTACAGGCCGGCATTGGTGCCCTGGTAAAGCAGGAGAGCGACCAAGGCGCTCAAAGGGTAGATGATTAACCGCATCTCAATCGAGCGATGGAAGCCCGAGCCGGCGATGAAGCTGAGCGGCCACTCGTAGCACACGCCCAGGATGCCGAGAATGAGGTTGATTATCTGGAGTGCAGGCACGGGTTTGACGGCGCCATCCAAGTTCTTGGTGAGGAAGTCCCAGAAGATCTTGGGCCAGAAGAAACCCTCAATCGCGGCGGCAACCTGGTCTGGCGGAGGTCAGCAAGAGCGCGTCGTGGTGGCAGTGGTGGCGTGAGACGTACAGGCAGCGGCGGTGAGGACAATGAGGCGAGCCCAGTGGTTTTTGATTAGCTTGCCCATGGTGGCAGTATTAAAAAGGATTTGAGCGAATGTGAAACTGTTGTAGAAAAAGACCCGACCAGCGGAGAAGCGAACGTGAGGCGCAGATTGAGCAGTATTGGGGCTACTGGCTCAGAAAGGCGCTTCCGGGCGGACGACGCTGGTAGGTATAGTCGCTACAGAGACAGAGACAGACAGATGAGGTGACGGTCAGGGCGGAGCTCTAGGCGTGGCGGAAGCGCAAGCGGTCTCAAGATGTCGGGACGACTGAGCTGTAACGCTGGCGACGTGGGGGGGGGCATGGCGGGCTTTAGGTGGTTTTGCGTTGGCATTGACGATGCGCGGCGGGGAGGAGGATCGCATGGATGGCTGCAGGCAAGCGGCTGGCGTGCCTGGGCGTCGGCTGCACGTCGCAGCTATGCGCCCGCGCGCCGATTAAGCGCCCGCGGCCGAACCAGGGCGCGCCACAGCACCCTCCAGGCCAGCAAATGGCAGCCTGCAGCCGCCCGCGCAGCCTCCCCGATCCGCAATTAGCCTGCCCTGCACGCAAAATGTCACACCCGCACTGAAGTGACACCTGCGCTGCCTGCACCGATTGGCACGCCCGCCCACCACCGCCTCCACGCTACCATCATTCGGCCGCCGACCGCTGCCGTCGTCCGCAAACGGGAGCCCGGCTCGTGCGCGGTGCAGAATGAGGCTTTCGATATCACAGAACCGAGTCCGAGTCTGCCGCTCCAGCCGTCCGCCCATCCTCATTGTCATGAACCCGGAGTCAATGCTGGCGTCGAGCCGCCGCAGAGGCGGTCTGACAAGTCCCCGTGGCGATCAAGATCCGGTTTTTCGGCCATGACGAGTCTCAATCATTCTCAGCCCGTGCGGCGGGCCGATGAGGCAACAGGTGTTCGAGGCGGTTGATGCCGGCGACTGATCATGCATCGCCCACCGTCGCAGCGGGCCCAGCACGGAAGGCAGTGTGGCAGCTTTCCAGAAGGCTCATCGCGAGAGCGCCAGCGACGATATCGCCAAGCCGGCCAAGCTCTGTCCTGGGTGCATGTACCCATCGCAGTATCGCCGACAGCGGCCAGTGCACACGGAAGCGGAGTTGCGATTGGCGGTGCTGATGCTGGCAGCCTGGCTGCTGCAAGCCCCAGCACAGGCCCAGGCACAATGTCAAGCCCAGGCACGCGAGCGATGGGCTCGTCCGGCAGCATCTGGATGCGCGGCAGTGGCTCTGGAGCTGGTGGGGGCGGGCGCAGTCACATGGCGGCATCTCTGGTGTTGAGCGTGGCACTGCCGGTGGCCCGGCCTTTTGGGCGGCGGCACGGCGGGGTGCGTAAGCGTCTGCCCGAGGGAGCCGTCGAGGGAGGAGAGCGCTTCGAGACGGGCGTTCGTTGGCTGTGCGGGGACGAGGCAGGCCAAGGCAGGCCAAAGCAGGCCAAAGCAGGCCAAAGCAGGCCGAGGCAGGCAACAGGGGTCCAGCGCATCCCGCTCGCTAAGCTGTCGACTGGCCAGGGGCCGCTCATGCCCCGGTCACCGCCTTGCGCCCTCGGTGCCGCCGTCCAAAAAACTCGCCTCTCTCGCTCTCGCAACGCCGCTCGCACTGGAGCCAAGCCGGCCATGGAGTCTTCCGCGCCGTACAGAGATGGCGGCAGGGATCGCCGCTGCCTGCCGTCCATCCAGCTGCGCCGCCTATCTATCCACTGCATCCCGCCCCGTGGCTGCCGCTCTCGGCCTGCCTGCAGCTGCTCCTCGCCGTGAAGAGAAATACTACTACTAGTATACCCGTTGGACCCTCTCGCGCTACACGGCACATCTGCATTCCGGACGCTGTTGTCGTTGTTGTTCTGGCAAGCCTCACACGCTCACACGCTCCCACGGCGCTGCACGTTTCGCAGCCACACCCGCCACGTCTCGAGCGATCGAGGAAAATCAGGCAGCGCGACAACAACTCTCCCCCCCGGGCCCCGCTCACCAAGGCAAACGTCACTGTCCGCGAATATCGAGGCGCCGCAGCTCTTCGCGCCGGTGCAAGCGCGCCGACGAGGAACGTAAACGTTGCCGGCCAATCGCCCTCAGCACCGCCACGCTGCCTTTGCTTCAGCAGCCGCCCTTGAAGCCTCATTGTCAACCAGCGCACGCCTCGCAAATCGGCGTAGTCTGACCGCAGACGCCACCAACGGTGAGGAAGGCCAAGAGCCAGGGCTACCACCAGACAAAAGTCGAATATGCATGCGCACGGAGCGTTGCAGATTTGACACATCAGTCCGACGCCCTCGCGACGGTTCAGCCCCTCGAGCTGCCCCGCGCCCGCTACGATATCCGTGCAGCCTCTACATCTGCATGATTGACGACACCCTTCCGGCCACTGCCCTGAAAATCCCCACTCGGAACTGCTGCTTCCTGGCCTAGGCATTCAAGCTACCGCCAAGCTCCCGTCCGGAACGACTGGAGCCTCCCTTTTCTGGCCTCACTACCCCGTGCGCCGCTCTCCACCGCAGATCGAGCAATTACACCTGAGCGCGCCGTTGCTTGAGCCCTGCCTGATCGCCTCCAGATCGCTCGCACGAGACATTCTGTGCATCCTGCACTCCGCCTGAGGCTCGCTGTCAAAAGCTTGGCCCTCAGACTACACCGAACATAACGATCTTGACGAATCTCTGTTTTCCCCTGGGAGCTATCTCTTCCTTGCACTTCGCTGGTCGGTTGTTGCTGCTGCATACACCATCCGTTCTTTTCTGAATACCCTTTTCAAGACTACCTTCTTTGATTGCTTCACGCGACAACTCTATTGTTCCAGCACTCAGCGCGCGTTGGATTTGGCCTAAGAACACACCCCGATCCCCGCCCCCTACGAACACGACAGCGCTGTGAACCGTCCAAAATGGCTGGTAAGCAGTCATGGACGTCGCACTTCATACCACGGAAGCTGCTGTTTTACTTCATTTTCCATGGGTTGCACATTTTCCTTTTCGCCTTTGGATGGTATGTCTTCTGAACCAGCAGATTGTCCACCACGCTGACAGTATGATAGGTACAAGCAAGAAACCGAACCGAGACTGGCTGCTTTGAACGGTCTCAAGTTCTCCGTATGGATCTCGCGTGGTGCTGGGCTGGTCTTGTCTTTCGACGTTCTCTTCATTCTCCTGCCCATGTGCCGAACCTTGCTCCGTGTCATCCGTCCCAAGATTCGGTGGCTACCTCTCGATGAGTCCCAATGGTTTCACAGACAAGTCGCCTATGCCATGGTCTTCTGGACCGCCGTCCATGTCCTTGCCCACTACGTAAAGTAAGTCTTCCGCTCAAACGCAGACCAATGTCATACTGACTCTAGCAGCTTCTTCAATGTCGAAAAAACCCAAGTCCGCCCCGAGCTGGCTCTCCAGATCCACTACACGCAAGCCGGAGGGATTACCGGTCACGTCATGCTTCTCTGCATGCTACTTATCTACACGACTGCACACCACAGGATACGTCAACAGTCTTTCGAGACGTTCTGGTATACTCACCACCTGTTCATTCCATTTCTCCTCGGCATGTATACGCACGCTACGGGATGTTTCGTTCGAGACAGTGTAGACCCAGTATCTCCATTCGGCGGTGCCAACTTTTGGAACCACTGCATTGGATATCAGGGTTGGCGCTGGGAGCTCTGGGGCGGCGGCATCTATCTGTTCGAGCGTCTCTACCGTGAGGTGAGAGCCAGGCGCGATACACGGATCGTCAAGGTTGTGAGGCATCCGTATGGTCAGTACAGAGTGTCCAAATGTCGTCTGAAGATTCTGCTAACGGAGCATTGCAGACGCCGTCGAGATCCAATTCGTCAAGCCCTCCTTCAAGTACAAGCCGGGCCAATGGCTGTTCATTAACTGTCCGTCTGTCAGCGGCTACCAGTGGCATCCATTCACCATCACCTCTTGCCCATACGACCCTTATGTTTCGATCCACGTTCGCCAAGTTGGTGACTTCACCCGTGCTCTCGCGGATGCTCTTGGTGCGGGTCCTTCTCAGGCAAAGCTTTACGATGATATGGACCCCAATGGCATGTATGAGATTGCACTCCAGCACGGACAGGAGATGCCCGCAATCCGTATCGACGGTCCCTACGGAGCACCGGCTGAAGACGTCTTCGACAACGAAATCGCGGTTCTCATCGGAACGGGTATCGGTGTAACCCCTTGGGCTGCCATTTTGAAAAACATTTGGCACATGCGTCTCTCGCCCAACCCACCCAAACGTCTCCGCCGTGTGGAATTCATCTGGGTGTGCAAAGATACCAGTTCTTTTGAATGGTTCCAGGCGCTGCTGTCGTCTCTCGAGGCGCAATCGCCGGGATCCGGCCCCAACGGAAACGAAGATTTCCTGCGCATCCACACCTACCTCACTCAAAAGGTCGACGTCGACACTGCCAACAACATTGTCCTCAATTCCGTCGGCACTGACAAGGATCCCCTCACCGAGCTCAAGTCTCGCACCAACTTTGGCCGGCCCGACTTCAGCAAGCTCTTTGTCGGCATGCGCGACGGTATCATGACGCGCAGCTACATGAGCGGTCTGGAGAGCAGTCTACGGACTGACGTTGGTGTGTACTTCTGCGGTCCTAGCGTCGCTGCTCGCGATATCAACAAGGCCTGCAAGGCCGCAACGTCTCCGGACGTGCGGTTCAGGTTCTGGAAGGAGCACTTCTAGATGTGCCTTTTCCCTTTTCCCCGTTGTCATTTGACTGTCAAAGGCGTTGATTCCGTAAAGTTGTGTTGGCAGCAGCTTCGGAAGGTTGTGAGCAAGGCGAACATAAGACGGATCGGGATATGACGGATCGTGGAAGATCCACACGCAATGCTTTTTTTTGTCAGGAGCCATTTACGCATCTTTTTGTCGACTGAGCTTTCTCCCTCACGCCATCTGCTCCGATACCTGCTTGAATGCGTTTTGTAGTTTGTATATCCTTGTCGATTGTTCGCTTGTTGATTCGGGTTTCCCGAGAGAGATATCCAATTTTGAATTCATAGCCGTACTCGGTGGTTCTGCAATGCTTACATTATTTGGCAGTATTGTGCATGAAAGTGAGACTGTGTGACCGCATAGTAGACGCATGACGCAAAATTCAAAGCACATCGTTGCAGCATTCGGGATTCATGCATCATCCCTGAATCCATGGTGTAATCTCTTTTACAGCTCTGCTGATCATGGTAAGATAGATACTGAGACAGTCGTCATCACGTCGCAGGTGTGCCCATGGCGGAGATGGCAAGAACTGTGTACGCAATAGAATTTCATCACAAGCCGCTTGAACCAGATGGGTTTCATCTTGATCTACTTCGGCGTTCCGCTGAAGTTATCCTGCTTCTTGTATGGCGTTTGAGTCGGACAACCAGCCTGAAGAAGACAGGCTGTCTGACGAGATGATGAGCATTATAGTGGTCGAATTCCTTCACAGCCTTTCGACTTTGCAGCTTAGGTCGGATGAGGAACCCCCTCCATGGATCGCGATCGGCAAAATAAGTTATGCGTGACTGCTATAGCTTACTAGTTTGGGAATTTTTCGCATGATCTGCGACCTTTTCGTTGAACCTTGCACCCTTCTTGTCCCAAGAGAGACCGGCTTCGACTTGATCTTCTCCGCTCCACATTCTATAGTCTATACATATGCACTCAGGTAAGATACCAATCTACGCCACTCGTGCAGTAACCGAACCGAAGCAAGCGAGGGTATCTCCGTAGACGCTTGCACCCACACAATACACCAAAAAAAAAAAGGAGAAAACAGCATTAAACCCTTTACCATGCCACCTTCGCCACCCACCCCCGGGGCCACTTTCTCGCCGCCCACTTCCTGGCCTCATCCAGCAGCAAGATGCCCATTCCAAACGCCATGGGCAAGAACCAGTGCGCCACTGGCACGCTCGTCGTCGACAGCACCTCTTGCAGCTGCTTCGGGTATAGAAACAAGAATGCAATTCCCAGACTGAATAGAATGGCGGGGAAGAGCCACAGGTTGCGCGTCTCCTTGACCCAGAGCGGAGGATGCTGCAGCAGCGAGAGGCGACGCGTGCGCACGGCCATGAGGTTGAACCACTGCATGACGACCAGGTTGACGAAGTAGATGGAGCTGGCGTGGTTCAAAATCTGCTGGCTGCGCTCTTGGCTCATGCCCTCGGGCACGGCGCCAAAACCAAACCACAGCGTCGAGAAGGGAAGGCCCTGGCGCTGGCAGTACCAGTACGCCATGGCGAAAGACGAGACCGATTGCATGACGCCTATGGTGCCATACGCGTGAAGCATGAGCTTCCAATCAACGAGGCGGTCTTTGCGGGGGTTGCGTGGCCGCTGCCGCAGCACGTCGGCCTCGGGCTTTTCGTACGCGATGGCCGTTGCGGCGGCGCAGTCGGTGAAGCAGCAAATGATGATCATCAGGAACGACGACAGCACCTGCGGTAGCCCGAACAGCACGTTCGTCATGATTGGCCAGAACTCGGAGAATGTGCCGGCGGGGATCAGGTAGCAGATGGTCTTCTTGAGGTTGTCGAACACCACACGCCCGTACTTGACCGCCTCAACGACCGCGGCGAAAGACTCGAGCAGCACCATGTCAGCTGCTTCAATGGCGATGTCGCTGCCCCCACCCATGGCGATGCCGATATCCGCCTGCTTGAGTGACGGCGCATCATTGACCCCGTCACCCGTCATGCCGACCGTCTCGTGTCGCGCCTGCAGCTCCATCACGATCTTGAGCTTCTGCTCCGGTGTTGTGCGCGCAAAGACGATCTCGTCGTACTTGCAGAGCGCGTCCCACTGCTCATGTGTCAGAGCGTTCATGTCGCCGCCGCTGATGACGAGCGACCGCGGCGCGCCCAGCGCAGTGGACGTCGGGATTGAGATTTCCACAGACTTCTCGTCAGGCGGAGAGGCGTACTCCGTCGAAAGTGAATGAATGTCGTGTATGTCTTCGGGAGGATTCGTGATGATACCGCAATCGGCGGCGATGGCAGCGGCTGTCAGTTGGAAGTCGCCGGTGACCATGAAGATCTTGATACCCGCACCGCGCAGTGTCTTCACAACCTCAGGGATCTCATCTCTGGGAGGATCGACGATGGCGACGAGGCCGATGAGAAGGAAGCCCCTGCTAGCCTCGTCCATGATGGCGTTCTCGTACTGGGCGGACTCATTGGAAATCCCAGAAACGTGCTTCGGCAAGACCTTCTGGGCTAGTAGGATGACGCGCTTTCCTTGCTTCGAGTAGACGTTCTTAGCGTCCTCGAGAAAACACCGGTCGGATTCTGTAAGGGGTTGGGCGTGTCCTTCGTAGTCCATAAAGCGCGTACATCTAGGCAAGAGGATGTCCGGAGCACCCTTGATCATCAACACTTGGTCCTCTGGCCGAGGGTTGTCATTATCAAACAATGCATCGTTGGCGGGCTCGTATACGTCGCGCTGGGCAACCTGGATCATGAATTTGTTTTTGCTGTTGAAGGCGACGCGGTAGACGTTGCGCCACTTCTGGCGCGTCTCATGGACGGACAGAAGGCCTTCGGAGAAGCGCAGAACAGCCGTGTCGGTGGCGTCACCGTTGATCTTGCGTTCGGAAAGGGGCTTGTTCATGGTCGATGCGTCAAACTCGCCAGCGTTGCAAACGCTACCGACAACGGCAAGCTGCTTACAAGCCAGTGATGGTTCAGCAATGTTGGCTGAGACACGAGACAGTTGCACTTTGCCAGCGGCTTCGGTAGCAGTCAGGACGTCGCGACCAACGAGGCAGTCGGTCACGCGCATCTGATTCTTGGTCAAGGTACCGGTCTTGTCGGAGCAGATGACGCTGACGGATCCAAGGGTCTCGACGGTCTTGAGAGACTTGCAAAGGATGGCGTTCTTCCTCATGATGCTTGCGACAATGGTCAAACTGGCTGTGACAGCGATTGGGAGACCCTGAGGCGAGTTAGCAAAGATGCGGAGGATGTTGCGAACCATTACTTACCTCGGGAATAAAAGCAACGGCTACACTGACACAGTCTACGATGAGTTGAGAGACATTGATCCAATGAGGGTGGTCGCGACGCAGCCAGCCGGCCCAGACGGAGATGACGATGATGACCATGGTGAGCATGATACAGACGATCATGGCAACGAAGTAGTATATTTCCTTCTCAAGGCCGGTCAAGCCAGTCTTGGGGGCACTCGTTAGTTTCGCAAGGCGACCGAAGACCGAATGGTCACCAGTGCCGATGACGACGCCAACAGCGGATCCAGACACAATGTGGGTCCCGGCCATGCCGATGCAGGCAGTTTCGAGGAAGTTTTCGTCGGTCTGTCCCTATCAGCGAATGCCCCAATGGCGCAGAAGGGGGGGTGCACGCACCGAATCGACGGTACCGCGAAGAGGGGCGGTCTCGCCAGTAAGAATAGACCGATCGAACTTGGCGTCTGGTGAGACTTCGACGAAGCGAACATCTGCAGGGAGCTTGTCTCCCATCCTGAGGTAAAGGACATCGCCGGGAACGATGTCAACGCCCTGGTGGTGTTGTTTGATGCCGTCGCGCAGCAGAAGACACTCCTCAGGAAGCATGGTCTTGATGGATGACATGACTCGAGAGCTGGACCAGTCTGCATTGTATAAGCGAGTGCGGATTCACGATGGCAAGTGGAAGTGTGGCATACCCTGGTAAAGGTTGAAGGCAGCGTTGATGAAAAAGACAACAAGCAAGACAGTGGCTAAAGCCAGGTTTGCCTGGGCAGGAGGGTCTCCCAGGGGCTTCCATGCGATGAAGACGAGGATGGAGGCAGTCAAGAGAATGGAGCCAAAGCCACCGAAGAAGTATCCTACGGACCTGCGAAACCATGTCGAGGGGGGCGGCGAGGGGGCATTGGGGCCGTATTCCTTGAGTTTGCGAGCGGCTACATCGGCAGACAGACCGTGCTGGAGCGAAGTCGAAAGGCGAATGCACAGGTCGTGGACAGTGAGCTTGTGCCAGTCGACGGTGGCGTAGTCTGCAAAGTCAGCACATGCAGAGGGAATGGGGAATGGGGAAGATGGGAAGAGCGGCGTACCGAACTCGGCATCGAGCTTCTTCTTCGGTGACTTTGCCTTCTCCTTCTCCTTGAGCTCGAGGTCCTCGACGGCTTTGGCCTGGGTTTGCTCAACGTTGAAAGAGAGTGTGCGGAACTCGATGGGCAGAACGACGGCGGGTTCGACCTCGCGGCGGGCAAAGGAGCGCGAGGTGCGAGTGGACAGATCGGAGGCGTTGGAGGCACGGCGACGCAGGCTTCGACGACGCAAAGCCTCGACATCGTCAGCGTAGCGGATGCGGTTGGGAGCAGCGGAGATGAGGTCGGGGTCACTGTCCGGGCTGGACTGGGAAGGCTGGTCGGACATGACGGCGGCCGCTCTTGCTGGTGCTGGTGGGGGGGGGTGTCGCGAAAGTGCAGGTGCGAAGGCAGGTGCGAAGGCAGGTGTGAAGGCGGCAGCAACCAGAGCAATATCGCGGGCCGCACGAGAGCAGTACTGGGCATTGCACTCGGATTGAGCGCTCATATTTCTACTCGAGCTGGCCATGTTGTCACCGCCTGTGATGCGGGATTTACCAGTGGTTGGCCGCGCAAAGTGGCTGTGTGCAGCTTGGCCGCCGCAGAGAGCTTGGATCTGGCGGAGGGCGGGCATGGACGGCGAAACAGCTAGCTGAGGCATTTTCGCAGTGAGAGTTGACAAAGGTAGGCTAGCTGAGATGTTACATGACAAAGGCTCCGCGCCTGCGCGAATATCAGCACTGGCCGGTCAACAACGCCGCATCAAGCAACTCAAGCCGGACCACACGCAATCCCGGGGGCGTTTTCGGAGTGAGGTTGATGAAGGGAGTCTGGTGGTGAGGACAGCCAGGGACCAGATTTAAAGCCAGGTGCCAGGTTACTTAAGCTTTGGGCGCGGTGCGCCGGTGGGCCCGTGCACTGGGGGTGGTGGAGGAGAAGGACGTTATCTGTCGTTACTTGTCGTTACTCGTCGTCCCCCGCCGCTGTCAAATGTCTCAGGCTGTCAGACTCGTCGGTGGCGCCTGCCTGACCGCCAGTCCCCGCCAGTCCCCGCCAGTCGCCGCCAGACGAAGCGAGATGACGGTTTCTCCCCCGCTGCGCGGCTCCCGTGCCTTGGTTCGTTCGGCAAATGTGTTGGGCCGAGCTGCGCGGCGTCCAGTGCTCAGCGTCCTGCTCAGCCTAGCCTTTCCCGGTATGCGCAGCCTGTTTCACCTCCCCACGGTCCCTTCACGTGCAACCTTCGCCGGCCCGTCTCACTCGGGCAATCTCCCCCGGCGCCACCTGCTTCTGTCGTTATATCTCGTCAGCCTTCAACCGCAGCTCACACGCTGTGCAACCACCATGCACCCGAAACACAGCTTGCGGTTGAGCCGCTTTTCGCCAAGTTGATGGTATATTATCTTCGCCGAGCTTGGCATCTAGTAAGAGGGCTATTCATATCGCCACGGAACGGTCCAGACATCTTCCGCACCCATGGAATACAGCCTCCCACCACCATGCGGCCCATCTCCCTGCCAAGCTGGGTTTCTACAATTTTACGTGGCCTGCTTGCCACCTGGCCTCGATGCGTCCAAGCACTCTGGCCTGATGAACCGAGGTGGGTGCCTGCGCAAGCTGAACAAGATCCTTAGGGACTCTGCCCATGCATGTGAATACTTCCTCGTCCAGGTACGCCCTCCAAAGAATTCGTCCACAGCTTGCCTAATGCGCCTCTTCAATCTCTTTTTGGAAACAATGTTCCATCGAGCGGCTGCCCGCCTAGTTGCACAAGCAAAAGGAATGCACAATACACGCGTCATACCATTGCCGTGGCTGTTGGTCACAATGCTACCCCAAAAAGCCGGCACTAGCTCCTCCCGAAACTAAGAATCGCCACCCCTCGACCCCACCAATCACCATTTCCCTTTACTCAGAGATCTACATACGTCTTAGCCTAGTTGGGCAATCCGTTTGCCTCGAGTTCCTTTTTGGGAGTCCGCGTGCTCCATGGAGCTTCTTCTCCACGTTTTCATCCGCCCTTGGGCTCCTTAGTGCTGCACCTTTTAGCCTCGTCGCACATCATGCACCCCTTTCGCAAACCAAATTGTAGATCAGTTGCTCTGTTCGGGCAAACACCCTCTAAACCCCATCTCTGCGGGGTAGTCGGGCTCCCTCCCCCTCTCTAGCTGAGCTTGGACCCTTGCAACTGGCAAACATACCGAGGCGCTTCGTCCATGAACTAACTCAAACCAAGTCATTTCGTGGCTTGCCTGGTCTATGTAGTTGCGATGGACGAGTATAAATGCTGTGAGTTCCTGTGAGTTCCCGAAGACGAGCAAACCGAGCAACTATCCCCCTCATTCTCCAATCAACTCGACCTCTCTTCGATATGCCTTCCTCGTGGCTTGTATTGGCCGCCCTTGCTCTTGCTGGCCAAGCCGCCGCCTTCCCGGCTCTGGCCGAGCAGTATGCCGCACAGTCTTCCCAGAAGGAGAAGAGACTCAACGGCATCAGCCCGGGTTTCGACGCAGAAGCCCAGCGCATTGATGTCTCTGGCGATCACGTCTTCGTGCCACCTGGATCCGGGGACAAGAGGGGTCCTTGTCCAGGCCTTAATGCTTTGGCTAACCAGTAATCATGTGCTTCCATCCCAATCCATACCTGTGCTTACACTCCTCAGTAACTACCTACCTCACAACGGTGTAGCCACCATCACCCAGTTTGTAGAGGCCACAAACCAGGGTAAGTCGAGCAACTCCATCCTTCCAGGCTGCAACATCGGGTTAAACAACGCCATAGTTTTCGGCATGGGCATCGACCTAGCCACCTTTCTCTCCGTCTACGGCGCCGTCATGGATGGAGATGGCCTCAGCTGGTCTATCGGCGGTGCACCGGACACAACAGATCTTCTCAACCTGCTCACCCAACCTCAAGGCATCACCGGCTCGCATAACAAGTACGAGTCGGATGTGAGCCCGACGCGCGGCGACTTGTACCAGTAGTATGTCCATTTGCCTCTGAACGTTTACATTCTACACCCGCCTCTCTTCTCCTTTTCCCCTCTTCCATATCTCTACATACACGTACTGACGCAACTTCAACTCTTCCAGCGGTAACAACTACGCCGTTGTCCGTTCCCAATGGGACTCCCTCTTCGCCAAACAATCCGGCGTCTCCAACGAAGAATCCAACTACGGTCTCGGTCTCCTGACCGATTTCCGTGTGGAGCGCTTCCAGGAGAGCATCTCATCCAACCCCTACTTCTTCAATGCGCCCTTCTCCGGCGTTGTCGTGCAGCCCGCCGCGTACACCTTCATCTACCGCTTCATGGCCAACAAGAGCGCCGAGTACCCAGAGGGCGTGCTGACCAAGGAGGTGCTCAAGAGCTTCTTCGGTTTCACTGGTGACGACGACGACATGACGTACAACGAAGGCTGTGAGCGCATCCCTGAAAACTGGTACAAGCGCGCCATCGGCGACGAGTACACCATCCCCTTCTACGCCCTGGATCTCAACGCCGCTGCGTTGGAGCATCCGCAGTTCTTGGACATTGGCGGGAACGTGAGTTTCCCCTTCCCCCTCCACTCCCTTTCCATTCCCGCCTCCTTCGGCTCCCCTCGCCCAGATCGCAAAGAAAGAGAGAAAAAAAAAAGAAGAGAGAAAGAAGGCCATCGCTGACCTCTCCACACAGACCGGCACCCCCAACACCTTCACCCCGCTAGACCTCCAAAACCTCACCGGCGGCCTGTACAACGCGCAGAGCCTCCTCCAAGGCAACAATCTCGCCTGCTTCGGCTTCCAAGCCGCCGTCCAGTTCGCGCCCGACCTGCTCAAAGGCATCGTCAAAGACCTTGCCGGTGCGCTCGGCCAGCTGGGCGACGCGCTGACGGGTGCTCTCGACGGACTTGGATGTCCGCAGCTGGGTGGAGAGAGCTGGGACGAGAGTGGTCTGGCGGCATATCCAGGCTGGGCCGAGTTGAACGAGGATGGGACGTACCCTTGACGGGGAGGAGGGAAAAGGGGAAAGGGGAAAACAGGTTGATGATGATGATGCACTTCATGCGACTTAAGAAATGATATCTGACGAGTATAATATATAAGCAAATGAGAATAATGATCGGTGTATCTCAGAAGTGATACCATGTTCGAGATCAAAAATTATTTCAACACGAAATCATGAATGCTAGCCTACACACGTTAAAAATTATGCTAGCAACCAATACCTGCGATTGCACTGTGTATGCATTGGAACAAAACGAACACATGCCCCTAGACGTAAAGCTCGGTCTCTAAACGTCCGGAGTGACTGTGTTCCGCTGGCCAGAGTACCGACAAATGGGGTTCAGTATTCTCCGATAAACACTCGTATTACACTACCATTACTCTTCAATCTTTTTCCAGTTCAACACCACCAACCTCTGAAGCGGTTCAACTCCTTACCACGGCCCAGTCTTCTAACCGATTCCAAATATACGCTCACAGCACCAAAAAAAAACAAAAAAAATGAAAACAGAAAACAAAAAGCCCCACCGTCTCCATCACCACCTACCTACACATGAAACCCCAACACCTCATTCGCCCGATCCAACACCGCGCGCTGGCCAGGCAGCAGCCCCTCAACCGTACTGTCCCAAGCCTCCAACCCCCAAGCCCTCCTCCCCTCGCGCCCCGCCATCTCCGCCACCTGCTCGGCCGACGGGCGGCCGACGTGGCGGCTCTCGCCCTCGCCGCCGCCAAAGTCCGGGCTGGGCACGCCGCGGGTCCAGCAGTCGCGCTGGCGGGCGAGGTACGCGGCGTTGGCCTCGGTGAGCGGGCAGGCGGGGATGTACAGGACGGACGAGTCGGCGGCGCCGGCGTGGCGGCTGTCGACGGCGTGGATGCCGTCGCAGTGCCACGAGACGTAGTCGCCCGGCCGCACGCGCGGGACGTGCACCATGCTGCGCGCGAGGTCGAGGTGCGGGTGCAGCGCGGCGCGCAGCTCCTGGCCCTGGCCCGGCGTGGCGCCCTGCAGCCACGAGCTGGGCTGCGGCTGCTCGAGCCGCCAGTTGCGCGGGTCGAGGAAGGAGGGGTCGAAGACGTCGGACGCCGGGTCCGTGGGCCCCTTGGTGGGCGTGAAGAACGGCCGGAGGAGCATGTAGGCCGTGGCGCGCGACAGCAGCGGGTTGACCAGCAGCGTGCCCTCGAAGGGCCCCGTCTCGCTCATGCTCAGCCAGCCCTGGAACATGCGGAACATGCTGCACGCGCCCACGCCCTGGTACATGTCCGACACGACCGGCAGCCGCGAGCCGGCCTCCCACGGGTCGTACTCCTCCCACCGGCCCTCGAAGATCTTGTCGTACACGCCGCCGCGCCCGTAACCGTCCGGCTCCCACCGCTCGACCGAGCCGCCGTCGACGTGCGGGCCCAAAGCGAACCTGGCGTCGCCCGGGTGACGGATGCGCAGCCTGTCCGCGTACGCCGTGGGGTGCTGCATCGAAATCCGTGCATTCGGGTCTGCCGCGTGCCAAAACGACATCAAGTAGCGCTGCGCATTAAGCAAGTCCGGATGCGTTCGCGCCCGCATCTGCGGGCGTGACCAGTAGAGCTCGAAAACTTGAGGGTTGTCGGCAGGAAAGGCTAGTGGACGCCGGGTCAGCACAGCACCCAGTTGCACATGTGCATCGCTCAGAAGGAGAAACACAAAAGCCAATTGAGACTTACCCTTCGTATGCGGATTCTTCCTGACGTACTCCTCAATCTCATCTTTATACCCGCGCGCCTCCTTCTCCTCTACGACGCCCCGTACAACGGCGACGCCCCGTTTTCGATGCTCATCGACGAACTCGTGGCTGACGGTTCCGTTCACAATGTCTTTATACTGCACTTCGGGGACGATTTTGCTGCCCTGCTCGACGATATGCGGGATCTCGGTACGTAGGTCCTTCAACAAGCGCTCCCAAGACGCGCGAATCGCGTCCTCATGCCCTGCGATGAGGTTCTTCTTCAACGTAGCATAACGCGGCTCAAGAGGCGTGAATTCCTTCCCACTAAGCGAAGCGAATGCGTCTGAGATGTCGCCTGCGCGTTTCTGTGTCGAAGCAGGCGCAGTCGCGGCGGTGCGGGCGAGATGAAGGGCTGAGGGTAGAGACGTGTGCGCGCGCACGCGCGAAGTGTGGCGAAGTGTGGAGAGCATTGTGGAATCGAGGTATGAAGTGGGTCTCTCGAGAGGAGAGATTGCGTCTCACCCAGAGGAGGATGGAGCGAGGACGGGACGGCTGCAACGGCTGACTGCTACGCTGCGGTGGAAGCCAGAGGTGTGATTGACGAGGAGGGCATGGTTGCTGACGCTTGCGCTGGTTGGCCGCCCTTTATGCCGTGCCATGGTAAGAGGCGCTCCACAAAGATTGTCGAAGATGTGGAGAGGGCGGAATGCGGAGGAGGCGCGGAGCGGGTAGCTCTCGACGGCAACGGCGGGCGGGATGCGGTTTGGGGTAATTTCGGAAGAGGGCTAAACGTCGGTTGGTGGCTGGCCAGAGGGTGGGTTTCATTCGCTGACGTCGCTGGATGGAGGGGCAGAGGCGCGGGGCAGAGGCGCGGGGCAGCATCGTGCGACATTCTCCAGCATCGCGATCCCGGCCCGCCTCTCCCTCGACAGCCACCATGTGTTTGCTTCTGCATCCGGCAGAATCGATACCCGCCCGTCTACTGCCAGAGGCGACCGTGCCGTAGGAGCCGCCTTCAGCCTCTTCTTGCACCTTCCGTGTACCGAACAGGCAGTTCTACCATCACAAGACGGCGTCGGCGGCACGTCCTCCGTGGCTATATTGGAAGAAAAGAAGTGGAGAAGGCGCGCGACGAGGCTTAAGAAGAGCGCGACGCCCTACTAAACGTCTTCATCGTGTTCGCTCGTCTCTCAGCCGAGACCAATTCCCAAGATCTTTTCTCCGGACAGGACCGATTCGTTTTCGACACCTAGGGCTTTGCTGGGAAGAAAAGTAGTCATGACAGAGGCAGTTCTCCCGAAAGATTTCCTCTGGGGCTTCGCAACCGCAAGGTCCGCTCCCTCTCTCCCAACCCTCTGTTCCGTGAAGGTGCCGTCCTTGCGCTGGAGAGCAGAGAAAAGCCTACTCTCGGATACTTACTCCATCCAGCTACCAAATCGAGGGTGCACCCGAGGAAGATGGCCGCGGCCCCAGCATCTGGGACACCTTCTGCCGCAAGCCTGGCAAGATTGCCGACGGCAGCAGTGGCGACGTCGCCTGCGACTCGTACCACCGCACCGCTGAAGACATTGCTTTGTTGAAGCAAACCCGTACCAAATCCTACCGCTTCTCCCTCTCATGGTCCCGAATTATCCCTCTTGGCGGCCGCAACGATCCCATCAACGAGAAGGGTCTCCAGTTCTACGTGAAGTTGGCCGACGATCTGATTGCCGCGGGTATCGAGCCGCTGGTCACCTTGTTTCACTGGGACCTTCCGGACGGGTTGGAGAAGCGGTACGGCGGACTTCTGAACAAGGAGGAATTCGTGGCCGACTACACGAACTACGCGAGGGTTGTCTTTCAGGCCTTTGGAAGCAAGGTCAAGTACTGGATCACCTTCAATGAGCCTTGGTGCAGCTCCATCCTCGGCTACAGCACCGGCTTGTTTGCTCCAGGCAGGACGAGTGATAGAAACAAAAATCCCGAGGGAGACAGCTCGCGCGAGCCATGGATCGTGGGGCACAACCTGTTGCTTGCTCATGCCTCGGCAGTGAAGGTGTACAGAGAAGAATTCAAGGCCAAGGACGGTGGTCAAATTGGCATTACCCTAAACGGTAAGTTCAGGTTCCCAAAATAACTTCAAACACCACGGGAGGATTATTGCACTGGCAGGTGAGACGAACCTTGTGTTGTGGATCGTCGCCTGGACCTTCTATCGCCCGGGGCGATAGTGCGCCTATTTCCGGCGCACAATAGGCGGAAGCCGCGGGCCTATGCAAACCTAGTCTGGACAACATATCAGCCTAAGTTTTAGGTTTGATAGGCTTGTCTTGGCTTGCGTCCTGCAACATGTCCCGTCTCGTGGCGTGTGATGTGTGTGTGCAGATCGGCAGTTCTAATCCGTTGTAGGCGATTACATGTACCCATGGGACCCTGAGGACCCGCGTGATGTCGAAGCCGCCAATCGCAAGCATGAGTTCTCAATCTCCTGGTTCGCAGATCCTGTGTATTTCGGCAAGTACCCTGACAGCATGCGGAGGCAGCTAGGCGAGCGTCTGCCGGAATTCACTCCCGAGGAGGCTGCCCTTGTCAAAGGCAGCAATGACTTCTACGGCATGAACCATTATTGCGCAAACTACGTCAGGCACGTCGACGGGGAGCCGGATGCGAACGACTTCCTGGGGAATCTCGAGTGCCTTTTCTATAACAAGGAGGGGGAATGTGTCGGTCCCGAGACGCAGAGCCCGTGGCTCAGGCCGAACGCGTTGGGGTTCAGGAAGCTGCTCAAGTGGATAAGGTTCGTTTTCCCAAAAACTCGGTTGGCCCTGTTCCCGCGACGGGAGGGATGGTCAGTCGACGGGACTAACGCGGCTGTGACATCAGCGACCGGTACGACCGTCCTGCCATCTACGTGACGGAGAATGGGACGAGTCTGAAGGGAGAAAGCGAGCTGCCGCTGGAGCAGCTGCTGGAAGATGATTTCCGGGTCCAGTACTTCGATGATTACATCCATGCGCTCGCAGATGCGTACAGCAAGGACAACGTTGACGTTCGAGGCTACATGGCATGGTCCTTGATGGAGTAAGCAAGATTGCCCGGAAACGCACAGGGACATCCGGCGGGATTCCGCGCGATGCTGACGATATTTCCCCGCAGTAACTTCGAGTGGGCAGAGGGATACGAGACACGATTTGGCGTGTGCTACGTCGACTACGCAGGGGGGCAGAAGAGGTACCCCAAGAAGAGCGCCAGGGCCATTGGTGAGATCTTCGACGCACTGGTGAAGAAGGACTAGCTCGGGTGGCAGGTCGAGGCACCAGACGAGATTGCGAGCCAGGTTTGGGCGGAGGTCCCACCGGCAGGGCGGGAAAAGGGGCTATGCTGGCACGGCAGATGAGCGTAGCGCGATTTGACTGCCGTGCCGGGGAATTGACAAGCGTCCACGGAGGCTGAGACGCTGGGTTTCGCCGCGAGGCGGCGGCATGTGGATGGGGTCGTCAACGGCGTGGCATGACAGCGGCAGCAACGGTGGGCAAGCGCATCAGCCCTTGCTTATTCGTTAGCGAATATGGAATCTATCTGCTGGTCCCACGCCCCGCGCTCAGCTGCTTTGGTACCAGCGCAGAGCCGGTACTGTGCGATTGCCCGCGTGCGGGCTCGAAATAGGAGTAGTGCTGGCCGCCATCGGTCCTATTGCCGTGCTCCAGCTCGCACGCAGCTGCGTCTGGAAGCCGTTGGCTTGCTGGACACGTGCTAGATGGGCTGCTACGTGCGGCGTACGGCCGCAAGGGGCGGCAGGATCGCGCTGCGTGGCCACCCGGCGCTACCGTCGGGGTTTCTGACGACGCGCAGCTGGCTGGCTGCTCGCTACCGCAGTTGCGCAGGGCAGCCGGTGTGGCTGCAAGTGTGGGCGTGGGCGTGGGCGAGGTGTGGGCGAGGTGGTCCCTGGTCGATTGGCCGACCCCATTGAGCAAGGCTGAAACGCCCGTGCGCGCCAGCGGGGAGACGCCGAGGAGTCTCCGCCCCCGGGCAGTGAGCGGGCGCGGAGGAATCTCCGCCCGCCTCCGCTGCTGCGACGCCGGCATGGACCACCCACCCTGCGTGCTGCAGGAGCCGGCGTGCGGCGCGACGCAAGAGACATGTCACCTGTACGAGACGGTGCAGCCCTTGGGCCGCGGGGCGGGCTGCTGGCAGCGGAATGGGTGCTCCGCAGCAGGCTGGTGGTGGACTACCTAGGACCGTTGCTAGGAGGAGCTTGACCGCACGGGAGGGATTCGACGCGCTGCCGCCCCTCAGGTACGCCCGCGCTGCCTGCCACCCACCCCAGCTGGCCTAAGCCCTAAACCTCAGCAGCGTGCGTGCGCTACGGTGACGGTGGTGTGCGGCTGTGCCTCGACGAGGGTATGCATGCTTTTGCGCCGGACGCGCTTGACCAGCCCAGATGCTCCCTTCCCGAGCGCGCCGCCAGATCTGCACACCAGTTGCAGCCCAACGTCTGTCGCTGCAACAATATCGCAACACGAACACCGCCGTTTCAGGGTCCTTCTGCGCACACCGGTTGTGCTTCATGCGCAGCGCTGCAGGCCGCCGCCGTGGCCATGCACGCTCCTCCATGCCAGCAGCACGCCTCGCGGCGCGATGCGCGCATGAAGCATGAGGCCACATGGCTCGGATTGCCTTCGTCTGCCTCACCACGGGAGCATATCGCCCTTGGCGCGGCGGCAACCGCGTTAGGCGGGCGGAGGTGGTGTTTAGCTGTGGTGCTATTTGCATAGAGCGGGTTGCGCAATCCTGGGACGCACTGTCCAGCCATCCGTGAGCTGGTGTGCCAGACCAGGTCGTGCGAAGCGCCGAGCCCAGCCGACGCCCATGCGCCGCTGAAATCACCGAAAAAAAAAAATGGACGCACAGGGCAGCCGCTCTTCGTGAGGAAAGCTCAGCTGCACAGCAGATCGGCGGTGTCAAGCGGGCGATGACGACGGGCATCTGGGCATCGAAACTGGATCTTGGTCTTCCCTGCACCTCACCCCAGCTGCTCGAAACCTCTGCCTCCCATGAGGCATTTTCCGCCGCCTTCCCTGCGCTGCCCTGCCCACTGCCGGCCGCCTGCGCCAGTGCTCCCGCCCGCCCATGCTGCATCGAGTCCGCGATAGCGAGCGCGCTGCAATCAAGGCCATGCTTCGCCCAGTGCGCTGAAACGCGCGCGGCGGAGAGCGTCGTGACGGGATGCGTGGGCGGGTTTGCGCGTCTGATGGGCGGCCGCCATTGCCCTGCCACGCCCCTGCGTGTGCCGCTGGCCAGCGTGTGCGGCTCCGCTGTGCGGGCGCGGCGGCGGTGCTGGGCGGCCGACGTCCCGCTCCAGGGCCGCCCGAAACGGCAAGACGTCTGCGGCCAGCTGCAGGAAACATTCCTGCGCCCACGCTGTCCGCTCGTCAGCTCCCTCTGCCCCCGGCCGGGAATCGAGAACAAGTTTCCGCCGCGGGCGCGGCTGCTGAGCCCGCAGGCAGTCCGAGCCAACGAATCCACACGCCGCCCCCCCATCCATACTCGCGCCCGCCGCGCCGCCGTCGCACCCCCCGTGCCCCCGAGCATCGGCCTTGACCGGTGGCCGGCGGAGGAGCAGCCGGGAGGTTGACCGCAGCCGGCGGCATGCCTCTCAGCGCCAAGACGGCCGTTGGCGACAGTTCCTGGCGATCTGCACCGACACCAGACTCAGAATTTGCCGGCCGATGTCGAGGCTCATGGGCAGCCACGTGCGGCGCCGGCACATTTGCGCGCTGCCGACTAGGCCGGCCGGCCGCTGGGCTGCAGGCTAGGGACTGGCGCGGACAGGCCTGTGACGCGGTGCCCTGCGTGGGAAGCGAGCTGGTGGCGTGGGAGCGGGCGCCATTCGGGGCGTCCAGGTGTGCTGCCATGTGGCCGGCGCAGGGGTCTTCCACGGCAGTGGATGCGCCCGCGGCAGGCATTGGGCGCGGGGCTCTGTCGCGATCAGCTCGTCCAATTTGACGCGGACGGCAACGAAGGATCTGTGTCGGCGTCTGGCGGGCATGGCATGTCCCGTCATGCCCTCCGCACAGGCACCGGAGATCTGGACGCGCAGCTCTGGGGTGGTGCACCGGCGATTGGGCCGCTGCTGCTGCGTTGAAGCTGGCGATGCGAGCGCACACCGGCGGCCGCACTCCGTTCGCTGGCATCGAAACCTACGGCTTCCTCCCGGCGCCATGCCAAGCCCACGTCAAGCGTCTCGAAAGTTCGAAAGTGAAACCCCTTCCCCGCAAAGAGGCGCACGTGTGCCTACCATCGTCTTGGAATCCGAGGGGAGCGAGCGCGCGCAAGCCTCACTCGCATCGTAGAAGAGCCGGCGCCGGAGCGCCGCTGCGATCTGACCATAGGCGTAGCTGCGCCCTCACCTGATAGTCCTAGTCTTCCCAGGCCCTGGCCACATACCTGGTGCGGGCGGTGTCGATGGATCCTCACTGCCATTTCTCCTGATCTGCTATTGCAGAAACTTATCTGCAACCGTGGTGGCCCGGCTGCCAACTTTCGCCCGCCTACAAGTACCCAATATACGCACCGCTGGGCGCCCCCCACATACATCGCTCCCTCCCTCACCGCCGTCCCCGAGTGCGGAATGTCCATTACCACCGCCATTAGACCGCTACACAGTCCCGTCGAGTACCGGAGCCGCTATTCAATGAGTGCCCAGTCGAACCACAGCATCTCGTCCGTCAAGACGACGCCCTCGTACGAGGGCCAGTCGTCTGACGGCGACTCGAAGAAAAATTCGACGCCCACCCCCACGGGCTCCGCCAACGCCCAGCACCAGAACAATGCCGCCCAGCCCGGCGCCAAACGCCGCCCGTCGAGAGCGGGCACGCGCAGCGTCAGCACGCTGACGGCCGCCCAGCTGGAGCGCAAGAGGGCCAACGACCGTGAGGCCCAGCGGGCCATCCGCCAGCGCACCAAGGACCACATTGAGAGCCTGGAGAGACGGGTGGCCGAGCTCACCGCGCGGGAGCAGGCCAACGGACGCATCCACGAGATCATGCAGCGCAACGACGACCTCGAGCAAGAGAACGCCATCCTGCGGCAGCGCCTCAACCACGCCATGGCCGCCCTCGGCCAGGCGGGCTACGCGGAGAACAATGGTATGTTGCTGAGCCACGGCCCCATATACTCCCTCGCCGGACGGCACGACGCGCGTTGAGCATCGGCGGGGGAGAAAAAGCAAAATCGGCGGTTTGGCTGACAGTTCCGCGTTTTGCAGGCCTGCCAAGCGAGAGCGGCATCCTTGCAGCCAACGGCGCACCCTCGCCTAGCGACAGAATACACATCATGAACCAGCCCAGGCCGTCGTCGACTCCCACCGCCCGGAGCGTGCCCTCTGTCACGGGCGCCAGCGTGCCGAACGTGCCCTCGCAGGCCGACCAGTGGCATCATCCGCACGCGAATCCGCACGCGCATCCTGGATACAGCCCGGCAGCCACCACCTCCTCCACCGGAGCAGACTCCGCCCCCCCCGTCGACGTTGCCGCCCCGCCAGATGCCATGCGCTGGAGTCCCCACGGCCAGCATGTCAATGCCCCCGTTTCTGTCGCCGAGAGCAGCATGCACCCAGTAGACAACTCCGTGCCGCATTCCATGAGCTACGGCGGCTACGTGCTGGATGCCAGCGGACGTCCCGTGCAGTCCCAATACGAGGCCCAGAGCCAGCAAATGGGCTACAGCCATATCCCTGTGTCCAACGCTCCGCCGCATCCGCCTTCCTATCACGACCAGCGCCATCTTCCAGTCCAGATGCCGAACCCTCCCTCATCTTATTCGCAGTACCCCCAGCCCCAGAGCTACATCCCATCCTCGCACCATGGAGAGTCCATGATCCAACGATCGTCGATGGAGGGCCAGCACATGATGTACAGCATCCCGTCGAACGTGAAGCCGGAGCAATGAGTTTTTGGCCAGGGATGGAAATGTTTGGAAAGGAAAGGGACTTCGTCGCACACGCACCCAGCCGTTGCATCCTGCCGCGCCGCCAGGGCCACACGCTTGGGGAGGCGATTCTCAACGCTGGAAAATTTGCGGTGCTGCGCTCTGTTCAGGCACCGCTTCAGGCACCGGTCTCGGCTGAGTGCCGCACGCAGGCGCGAACGGATTGGGCACTCTAGCCGGGGTTTCAGTCGGTAGAGTGACCCTCCACGGCGCCCGCATGAACCGCACAACCGGCGTCAAGAGCGCGTCAGAAACGCGTCAAAGATAGGAGCTGTTTGTATCACCTAACAGTAATACGAAGGACCGCAATATCAACACCATTATTTCTTGCCGCCCTTAACCGTCGTCCTACGTCATCGCCTCGCGAAAACCGTTTTCTTAACACTTGGGGATAAGAACGCAATCCCAGGACCCCCAGGCGCTCTCGAGGGAAGTTACCGCGACTAAGACCATCAGGCCCCTCGGCAAATGACTCGTGGGATGTCCACTCTTCCAGACCCCGGTACCCTGATGAACGTCCCGCCGGTCCATGCTCCACGGCTTTGGATGGGAGGACCCGGCACGGCCCCAGCTGACCGTGGACCGTAGCTCCGGACCCCGGATCCCGACACTGACTCGGCTGCGTGTATCAGGACGATTTATGCACGTCCCGACCAGCGACATCTTTTTCCGTCTGTTGTCGGCGGATCTTGGCCAGGATCTCCGGATACTGCCGAGGGCGCAAATGCATCAGCCAATCGCTTTCCGTTGCGAGATCCGAGCGTGTGTCGACCTGGTGAAAGGTTGAAATTGCACTTCGCCCTGTACCTGCCCTCTCACCACCAGTGCACCACGTCCGCCAGCTTCGGCTGATCTGCCCCCGGGACACGAGAACGGGCCGAATGTGGGTGTGCGACATTCCGCAGGGGGCCTGGAAAGTGAGGGAATGGGAAGCGACATCCGCCGATGAGGCCTACTGTGAGGGCTGAAGAGAAGATCACTCACCCATTTCTCACCGACATCCGGGTGACTCCGGACTCGGTTCACCAACGTCGCCTCGCCCAGGTGGCCCCATCGTCCCTTCACAAAGGCAAAATCGACCTTATCGTCGCGCCTTTCGCGCTTCAAGGCCCGCACCGCCTCAGGCACGTCCATTTCTTCAAATCGCGCGTCATAGCTGACGCCCTGGAAAAACGGGATGCTGAAGCGGGGCCCTTCCCCGCAACGTGGACTCAAGACCCTGTGCGTCGTCGATGCACACACGCCCTGGGTGATGGCCTCGAGACCTTGGCCTATAACAACGACCAACGTGTTGGGCTTTGGCGGGCAGTCTATCCACTCTCCCGCCGCATTCAGCGCTTGCAGTCCGCGTTGCGGCGAAGCCTGCAGCAGGTAGGAGGTGAGCATGCTGTCTTTATGCGGGCCCACGCCCTGTCGCGCGATCTCGTCGTTGTCATCCACGTCCGGTGATGCTTCCGGGTACTTGACGACCTTCAGCTTGTGTTGTTGGTCGGCGTCGAAAAACCGGTCAAACGCGTCGGCGGGCAGACCGATTGCCTCGGCTATCAGCGACGTGAAGAAGGTGCTGATACCCGACATGGCCCGCATGTACTCCTCGAACACGGGTCGAAAGCGTGGCAGGTACTGCGGCGACGGCCATTGGTTCGGTGCCCGCATGTTGTAATAAAGGGGTGCATCCGGTCCTGGAAGGTCATGCGGCGTGGAGAGGTCGAGCTGCTCGCGATGGTCGGCGTGCATCGCCGTCGTCTCGTTGTCCAGCTACATGAAGCAATGGTCAGAACCGACACCGATCTTGGAGCCACACCAAACCGTAGCGACGACGGATCAGAAATCAGAAGCGAAGCGAAAAAAAAAAATAGAGGAAACAGGAACTGTCGGAAAACACGAGATCTTGCTCCTATCCATCTCAGCCCATCAGGAAGACTCAATTCGAGTTTGCGATACTTTAAGCCTGCATGGCTTTTCTTTTCTTCATCCAACCCTTTCTCCTGTACACGATTCGCCATTTCCTTTTTTACTTTACAAACTGTATATTTTCTCTTTTCGTACATTGTTGAATTGGGTCGCAAATAGACGGTGGAGTTTTGTTTTTTATCCTTTGAATGCGAAGATACCACAACAGCAGCTCGAAAACTCGTGTAACAACAACATATTAGACTTGAGACAAGCATGTTTTTAAGAGAAAGTGGACTTAGTATCGTCAACGACGACGAAGACATCAAATTATGAGAGACATCTGGCTACGTGTCGATGTCATACTTTTCCAAAGACGACAGCAACTGAAGTGAACCGTAACGCCAAGACGAATGCTTTGTGATCGACAACGAAGTTACGCATTTTGGCAACTTCAATGCGTTGGAAATGTCGTCATGGAGCAAGAAAAGCACGCAATCATATGCAAGCGAGCACGATAACAATCAACAACACCAACAGAAGAACGAAGGAGAAGAGGGACGAGGTTATCACAGCTTTGGAGAAACCAAACCAAAAAAAAAAAAGAACGAGGAACAAGGAACAAAGAACAGGGATCTCAGAAGCAAAAAGCAAAAAGGAAAAATCTGACAAAATAGACTCACCCTGCTCCACCCCAAGAAGCTCTTCTCGTTCTTCATCTCGATGCGCCGCTTCTCGGCGTCGGGCAGGGCGGCGAAGAAGGCGACGCCCTCGCTCACCGCGTCCGCGAGCAGCCGCGCCGGCAGCCCCGTCGCCACCGCCTCGTCCTCGTCCTCGCCCTCGCCCTCGTCCTCACCGGTGGTCACGTCGAGGTACAGGAAGCCGACGTCCAGCAGCGCCGCGCGCAATGCCGCGAGGAAGCGCGGCTTAGTCGCCGGGCTGCGGGCGTCCCGCAGCGCGAGGGTCGGGATCGCCGTGAAGGACGACGGCGACGGCGACGGCGGCGCCTCAGACGCCTCATCAGCCTGCGTTTCGGCCGTTGCGACGAGGGGGGTCATGCTGGCTTGTTTTCCTTTTTTTTTTTTTTTTAGGTTTGCTAGTTGGGTTTATTTTTGTCGCTGCTTGGGCTGGTTCGTTGGGCTTAAGCGATAAGGGGGAAGGAAGGAAGGAAGGAAGGAAGGAAGGAAGAGAGGGGTGGGTAGGTGCGCTACGTTGGGGGGAAGGAAGCTTTGGGTAGAAACGGCGTGCGTGGTGTGTGCTTGGTGTGTGCGTGGTGCGTATTGTGGAAGGAGCCTTGATGCGGAGGTGGATGATGCTAGCAGACTTGCCGGATCTAGGGCGGGGGTGTCGTGTCGTAGGGCGAATCCGCGGCGCTACTGGCCGCCCGCCGGCGCCGCACCGCACTGCCAAGACCGACCGTGGTGATTGTTCCTTTGGTAAAACTGTGATGCGCCCTATTTTGCTATCTGGAAATTAACGGCAATCCGAGCATCTCGGGAAGTGGGAGGATCCGACGGGATGAGGCAAGCGAGTCAAACGGGAGGAGCCGGTGTGGAGGGTGTGCGTATTCATTGCAAGCGTTGTTGGCCTGACCATATTAAGAAGAGACAAGAAGCTTTGTCGCCTGCCTAAACACCACCAGATGCCTTATGGAAATTGGATGTCGCAACACTGTTAAGGGCACAAGCGCCACGATAAATTAGAGGCGTGGTCAGAGCTCTGCCTTGCCCTTCCTTTAACAACCTCTAGCGTCGTCGTATATTATTGCCAGGCCTTAGGTTCAACGGCTTGTGCCAGTAGCGCCAGATTGTCTTTTTTTTTATTCCCGCCGTTTCCAATTTTCTGAGACGCGCAGTGGCGTTCACGCGTGCCTAAGACTTCAGTGCCCGTTCAGTTCCCCAAGTATCAATTTGTCTGATAGTGCTAATTTTGGCAATTGAGAATCGCAGATGGTACGACCACAAGGCGAAACGAAATTGAAGAAGGAGAGCTGAAACTTGGAACTGTAGCTTGGTGGAGAATGGAGAATGCCGAATGCAAGCCTGGAAAGGGAAAAACCTGGCTTCCTGGCCGTTCGGAAAACGTAGGGTCAAAGGGCCGTTGCTTGGTCGTAATAAGTCGTGCCGATCGTTTTCTGCCCGACGATTATTGCTGACTGTCCCAATGAGGGTGGTCCCGTGCGATGGCAATAATCGGCTCTCCGCTGATGTAAACGGTGGACCTGGGCTGACATCTGTAGCTGGTCTTTCTTCATCGGGATGGTGTGCAGCACGCGCCTCTCCCGTGCGGCACCTCTTCCTTCTTCCACCCTCCTCGCGCGATCAACGCTCTGGATGGCCGGAACCCTTCTCCTTACTCATGCGCAGTCCCTGCAGCCCATCTCCACAACCCGTGTATTCCCTGTCTGACAGCCAGGCTAGGCTGAAAAGAGGGGCGGAGCGGAGCAGGGGGAAAGCCGCATCGTGCTCGGAAACGTCGCGGCAGGCTAGTCGCTGCGCATGTAGTAGACGAAGGCGCCGAGGGCGACAGTCTTGACGAGAAGCACGCAGAGGGAAGAGATGAGTGGGATGAGCAGCATGACTCGGGGGTTGTTGCTTTGACAGAGGGTGGCAGGTGGCCTGGGACGGACCGGTGACAAGGTGGTGGTGGGGGATATTGTAGGTGGTTATTGGAAGCAGATCGCAGCAGTGCTCTGGGACAGCGGGTTCACGCGTCGCGTCGACGGACTTTTTGAATGCTGCTAACCTACAGCTTTGCGTTGACTGCTACGTCGCGAGCGCAGCCAGTTTCCCAGGGAGCTGCAGCATTCCCGCGCCAGCTGCTGGGAAGCCAGCACAACCAGCCCTGCGAGGCGGGCTCAGGCAGGCTCAGGCGGGCGGGGTTCCAGCACGTGAGAGCGAGTGGCAGGTGAGCCAGGGACGAGGCGAGGCGAGGCGAGCTGAGGTTGCGCTGCGCTGCGTATGTGGCGTCGGCGCCGGTTGGTGCTGTCTGCTGCTCCAGGCGCGTGATGGGCTGGGGAGGTGCCTGTACTGTGTAGCAGGTCGTCGTCCGCTAGGCAGGGGTCCGGCTGCGCCATCACTATTTGGGCGCACTGGACAGTCGGCGTCGCTGCATCTCTCACCGACACCATGGACTGGGGTTCGCGCACGCCCAGGTGACCTCAGCCGGCGCCAGTCGCATGCCGCCCACCTGCACATCGCGCTGGACGCCGATGCTTTCGTGCCCGCGCCGGCTGTGGCCTAGTGTGTGGTGCGCTGTTGCGGAGGCTGACCGCTTCGCCTGTCCTCACTCCTCAGTCGCCGCTCGGGATGCTCGCGATCGAACGGCAGTCGACCTGTCCGGTACGCGCGTCGCGGGAGCCGTGTGTTGCGGGGCACGGCCAAGACTTATTTGTCAGGACGACTAGCTGCGACGGAGGTATCTACGCCGCACCACTATAGGCACAACCATCATGTAGGCCTAGTCTTCTACAGAGCTGGCGCGCTCCGCCGCGGCGCACGTGCTCAAGCCCAGCTGGACGTTCAAACCCCCACACGGTCCGTTCGTTGCCTCGTGAAGAGCTCGGCTTCGCGCAGGCGTATCGCACAAGCGTATCGCACAAGCGTATCGCACAAGCTTGTAGGCGTCGAACCACGCTCGCTCTATTGTATGCTTAGCCTGGACCTAACGACGAGGGCGCTACCGGCTGCAAGGGGCCTAGCAGGCCGACCATCTTGCTCCCCTCCGCGATCCTCTACACTTGCACCCCGATCCCTGAGACGTTCGCTTGCTGCTACATCGCGCGCCGCCCTGATGCAAGAACGCCCATTCCATACGAAGGAAAAAAACCGTCAGTGCTGATGAGCGCCCGCTTGTTGTTTCCCCAAAGGTGCCCCCCTCAACGCCCAGAAAGGAAAGAAAAATCTCCGTTCCGCAGAGAAACGCCGTTGTCGTCCGTGTTTTTCCCCGTCCTCTTCGCAGCCCACTGGGCCGTGCTATTGCACACAAACTTGATTCTGCCGCGGTCGTGCGTACTGCCCGGGCAGCAGAACCTCTGTCCATGCAACCGCGGCCGCAGCAGCTGAACCCCACCTGTGCCGCACGGCTGCTGCTCGGGGTAGGCCGTTTTGCTAGCGCTCACGCGTAGGGCGCGAGGCGTTGGTGCGCGCTTGGCTGCTCCCCGAACTTCTCCCACGCCTTTTGCCAAGCCAGATAGTCGGGGTTCGTGGTGCCGCCGAGACCTGCAGTGGCAGAGTGTCAACGGTTTTGTAACTCTTCTGTGTTTCCGAGACACGGGCTGAGGCAGCTACTCACGCGATGCATCGGGGTGGGCCTTCGCCTGCTTGACCAGCTTGGGCGCCTGCTGAATGGGTGACTTGCGGGTGGTAGTCTGGATCGCGGGACCAATGGCGCGACGGCCTGCAGTAGCGGGGGAGGGTGAGCTCATGGTTGCGCGCAGTTTGAGGAAGGCGTTCGAGAGCCAGGTCATGGTTGGCGTATGTCAAATCAATGTTGATTGGGTGAGGCAGGCTGGCGTTGAGGCTGTCTTCTGTAGGTCTGTACTGTTCGTGATGCTAGCCGGAAGTACGTTGCAGGATGAGGTTCAGGTTCCAACCTTTGGCAACTTCAGAACTACCGCGACGCTGCCCGAATAGGCATGCAAGCAGCTGCCTTCCACGAAAACATTGTGGCTGCTATGACGTATCCACCCGACCCGAGACTTACCTAGGTAGCAAATGCAGGCAGTGTGTTCAAAAGGTGAAAGAGCAAACCGCCCCGAGGTATCCATATGATTGCCCTGGAAAGTGCTATAAACTCGTAATCATCGTGAAGTCCAGCCACGCTTACCATTAAAGTGGCTGTATAAGAAAAGGCCAGGAAACAACGCGTAGTCCAGCCGTCGAGTTGCCTTTACAACTATGCACTTCCATCATCGCTTCTCGTTGATATACTGACCCTGCAGTGCCTGCCCTGCCAGAGGCTCACCAACCCCAGAGCTTCCACTCTGCGGGACGGCGTTGCCAAATCCAACGACACCACCAGGCGCATCAGAGCCAGCGCCTGGCTGGCCTTGGCCAAGGTTATCATTGACCACGCCAGTCCGAGCTGCACCGTAGGCCTCAGCCTTCTTCGCGTCCTCGGGCGGAATGTCACCGCCATCACCACCGCCCACGACAACTTCACCGCCTCCCTTGACTTTACCAACAACCATGCCCTTGGCCACCGACTTCAGCACCGCGCGACGTGAGACACCCGTCACATCAATGTAGACGAGGCCAACGTTCTTGACGCCGCCCGCCAATTCTGCAGTGAGGTTTCCTGCATCCTGGCCATACTTGTGCCCGACCATTTGCGAAGCTGCCGCACCACTGGACGAGAGCAGCTTCTTCCCGCCGTACTCAAGTCCGTCAGCGACGGTGGAGAAGGCAATCATGGACTTGTTGAGGAATCCCGGCTTGTAGTTCTCTCCCTTCTCTTTGCCTTTGCCTCGCCCAGAGAGCGATGCGCCGATGTTCTGCGCGTACTTGGTAGCTTGACCCACGGTCTTCGCGGATATGGTGGCAGCAGAATGCGTGAGCTCGTGTATTTTCCTCACGTGGTCATGCGTGGCCGGCTTGAATGTGACAGGCTTCTGGTTCGGCTTGGTCTTCTGGGTGAAGGTGCTCGCTCCAGACGTCATGGCGTCGCTCAGGTACGTGGAGCCAGTGACAATCAAGCGCGATGCAGCAGCGGCGTTTTGCACCAAAGACGAGTTCTTGTAGGCGGGGTGCCGGGCCATGCGCAAGTATTCCTCGGAGATGGGGCGTACATCGACATGTTTGCCGTCTTGACTGATTTCCACCTCGACGGGATCTTGGCGATGGTCAGCAAAAGGTTTTGAATACTTCCCCGCGAGAATCTCACTCTTCGAGCCGGGCTTCAGCCTCGGGTCTTCGTCAATCGAAGCTCCGTCTGCAAGCTCGCCCACGACGCTTCCGTTCTCCTCGTCGATGAGGACAATTTGTCCATGCTGGCCCTTGCCGGTGCCCTCGACATAACCTTCACCGGGCTTGTACGCAGCGGGATTGTATGCGGGAGCAAGACCGCCCTTCTCGCCCTTCTCGGTGCGCGGGGCCTGCGCGCGCTCAAGGAAGGCGGTGCATTGTGCCAAAATTGTCTCAAACGTGTCGACATCCTCCTGAAGTACACCCTGGCCGAGCGGCGGGAACTCAATGCGCGTGAATGCGCCGCTGTCGGGGCCAAGATCCCAGCGCGGGATCAGATAGCTGCTGGGCGGCTGGTGGTAGATCTGCGTGGTCGCGGGAAGGGGGAGGTCGAGCTCGGGCGGCAGGTTCAGATGAAGGTAAAAGTCCTCCTCTGGCGACTCGTTGGCGGTGCGCGCGGCGGGATCGGCGAAGGGGCTGGTGGTGGGCACCATCAGCAGCGACAGCGTCTGTGGGCCCGATGGCGTCAGAGAATCCTCCTCGCCATTCTGAATGTGGTAGGCTTTGATCCCGGGGATGGAGTAGAGTAAGCGCGGGTCGTTGTGGCTAGCCATGGCGTCTGTGTCCGTGGGGCAACGAGCGTGGTCAAGAGCGGCTGTCGACGGCGGTGCTGGCTTCAGATTCTCCCGGCGCTGGGCTGATATATCGCAAATTTGCAGGGAAAGGGGATATCTTGAAGCGTACGTTGCTTCCAAGACTGGAGGCGTTGAACACAGCCACGCTTCATCCCTACGTCACGCCGGCGCGCTTATTGTCTGGCTGGGCGGGCGCGCCCCCCACGCCGCGGGCGGTAGCTCCTGCATTTGGCCCAGACGAGTAAAGCTTCCGTCGACCGGGTCCAGCTTTGTCGCCACATGTGGCAGTGCATGTGGCGCACCAGCTCACCTGCCCGCCCAGCGGCCGCGCTTCTCGCCTTCCTTTACCGCTGAGGCCGACCAAGACTGACTGTCGGGTGGGGCTCTCTGTTTGACTTTTCTCCCCGGACAACCGTTGCGCTCAGCCGTCGCCGACTCTTCGCGGTTCCACGCCTCTCTAGCCTCCCAGCCACGCCGTACAACGCTTGTGTAACGCTCGCCATCGCTTCATCAAGGTATCACCCGCTAGCGGATCCAGGGCACTTTGCCCATCGCATGCCCCGCTCACGTCGCATGCAGCTGCAACCGTCCCCGACTCTGGCCAACAGCCAGCCACCTTTCAAGATTCCGTTCCCCAAGAGCCAATCAGCTCCTTTCCGTCCGCTCTGCCTGGCTGCCGATCTGGAGCCAGCGCAGGCCTTCCCGTTCAACACGTCCCCGACGCAAGAACTAGTTTCCGGACAGGAGCCACACCCACACTCGGGATGGTGGAGTCACACACTCGAGTCCGACCCTCCCTCGTCGGCCCTGTCCGGAAGGTTGCGCGCGTTCTGCGCCGCAACCTCCCCCCGCTGAACTTCATCACCCTGCACTATGCATATTTTTTCTTCACCTGCCTCTTGTCTGCTGTCATCTTCTGGGGTGCTTCCACGCCCGCCAGGAGCGTCAGCTTCACCGACTCGCTCTTCCTCTGCGTCAGCGCCATGACGCTGGCTGGTCTCAATACCGTCAACCTCTCTAGTTTGAACACCTTCCAGCAGGTCCTCCTCTTCTTGTTGATCATGGCCGGCTCCGCCATCTTCGTCTCTGCATTTGTAGTGCACGTCCGGCGAAAGGCGTTCGAGGCCAAGATTTACAAAGTAGTCGCAGAACAAAAGCGACAAAGGCACAGGTTCTCTTTGAGTAGGCCTCGATCAAGGCGTTCCTCGCGTAGCCGTCTACGTTCTGCGGTGGCTAATCAGAAGCAGCCCGATGCGGCCATTGTCAGGGCGACGGAGAATGACGGCGTTGCTGTCGTCGGTCAGGATATACCCCAGATCGTGGAAGAGAAGCCAGGCCCGGACGACGTGGTTCCAAAAGAGACGCATGGCCAGAACGGTGCTCCGAGTAAGGATGACCACGTGAGCTTCGGCCCTGACGCTTTTCTGGACACGAGTCGTGAGCCGCGGTCACGGCGCCACAGCCACAGGCTGCTGAACATGCAAGGGGTTGGAGCGCGCTCCAACGCCAGCTTGCATCGGCGCCACAGTTTTGGTGGCCAGGACTCGATTTATACATCGCGATCTCAGCCTACTGAGCACGACGACGATGACGACATCAAGAAGGCTCTGAAAGAGCATCCCTCACAGATGTTTCCCCCGGCGGACTTTGCAGGCTCCATCGGACGAAACTCCCAGTTCCATCATCTGACTGAGGAAGAACGAGAGGCTCTTGGCGGTGCTGAGTACAAGGCCATTAAAGTCTTATGCATAATTGTGCCGCTGTACTTTATTCTCTGGCAACTGCTGGCTTGTATTGGCATCGGCGCATACATTGCCTTGAACAGGTCTGACACCGCTCTACGGAATGGACTTAACCCTTGGTGAGTGAGGAGCAATGTTTTCTAGCATGTGTGCCGCGCAGTTCCATGTTTCTTTACAGTTTCACTCTACGTTGAGGACTCGAACGATTGACTGATTCTGCACAGGTGGGTTGGTGCTTTTAATGCCGTCTCCGCATTCAACAATTCGGGGATGAGTCTGCTCGACGCTAACATGACGGCATTCCAAACAGCTTACTACATGCTACTCACCATGGGCGTGCTCATTCTTGCCGGCAACACGTGTTATCCGGTTTTCCTTCGCCTCATTGTCTGGTCTATGCAGAAAGCGTTGCCTGCAACTGAGCGATGGGATGATTTGCGTCATACGCTCCAGTTTCTACTTGATCATCCGAGGCGGTGCTACACTAATCTTTTCCCGTCGCAGCACACATGGTGGCTTTTGCTGTCTGTCATTACTCTCAACGCAATTGACTGGGCTGCGTTTGAAGTGCTCAACATTGGGAACAAAGCAATCAGCGACCTGCCGACAGCAGCAGAGATCATCGATGGCTTGTTTCAAGCTCTGGCTGTGCGGTCCGGTGGCTTCTACGTGGTCCCAATCACGTCGGTTCGGATCAGCCTGCAGGTTTTGTATGTCATCATGATGTATATATCGGTGTATCCGGTTGTTATCACGATGCGCAATTCCAACGTCTACGAGGAACGCAGCTTGGGCATCTATGCCGATGACCCGCATCTGAACGCGTTGGACGAGATGCGTGATGAGAAGCCGTCATTCTTTGGCTTCGTCAAGGAACGCTTCCTCGGGCCCAAGGGAGAAGAGCAAACAAAATCGTACTTCCTGCGGCAGCAGCTGCAGGCGCAGCTGGCGCACGATCTGTGGTGGCTTGTCTTGGCCGTCTTCGTGATCATGATCATGGAAGGCAGCCAGTTCGAGCGCGATCCGGTCAACTTTTCGGTGTTCAACGTCATCTTCGAGACGGTCAGCGGATATGGCTGCGTGGGTGTCTCGACGGGGGTGACGTACGACGCGTTCAGTTTTTCGGGCAGCTGGCACACGCTCAGCAAGCTCGTACTTTGCGTGGTCATGCTCCGAGGTAGACACAGAGGCCTCCCGGTGGCGATTGACAAGGCGGTGCTGCTGCCGAACGAGGCACAGTACCAGGCCGAAGAGGAGGACGCACAGCTCCGCATGGAGAGGACTGCGACTAGGCGCGACATTGTTTGACGGCAGCTCGTCGACGGTTGGCTACTATAAATATCACCAAATCGCATGTATATATGTACATACAAAGGGGAAGGAGGGGAGGTGAGTTGGTTGTTGGGGTGACTGGTGGAGGTTGTGGGGAGGCTGACTACTCGGTATAGCGGCGTTGTATAGCAAACAAGCTGGTTGGAGTCAGTGGCTAAGCAGCCGCTCCAGTCGTGCAGTGCATATGCAATGGTGCGATCCCTGTGCCAATCGCACACCCCTGGGGCCGATCTCGACATGGCCTGTTGTGTCGACATCCAGGCGAGCAGTTTCCTGAGTCGTCGTCTCAGCAGATGCCCGAGCGCGTCAGCAGAAGGCATGTCATGCACGTTGGCTCTTCGCGATTCAGACAAATCCGATCCGTGGCCCTGCCTTGACGACTCGGGCCTCAAGCAGGGCCCAAGAACCCGTCACGTCGGCACCCAGGTCCTGACGGCGTATTTCCGATACCCTGTTGTAAATCCGGCTGGATGATCTTTTCCGCTGCCTGGCCCTGGCGCTTCCGCCGACGGGCAGCGGAAAGACTGAGTTTGCTGCTGCATCTGACAGAGGCGTCGAGCGCAGATCCTGAGCGGGAGCAGTCCGGGAGCAGCCTGTGAAGGTTCAAGGTTGTGTAACCGCCCTTGAGTCATGTTGGAGGACTAGCTGCAAGCACCACCCGCTCCCGCTCCGCCCCTCTTTCCGCTCCCCTCTATCCCGCTCCTGGTTACTGTGTGTTGCGCTGAGTGACGTCGCTGGCCTGTCTGCTGCGACCTGCTACGACCTGCTACGACCTGACTATACGCAACCCGCCTGTCGCCATCACATCCGCCACCGCTAAACCACTCCCGACAGCGTAAAACCATGTCTATCAGCTGTAAGCCCCACCGACCAACCCTCTCCCGCCTTTTTCCTATTGGCCTCGCCGCCCGCATTTCCTCGGCCCGGATAAAGACAGCAGCACCATCCCGACCGAACCGTCGGCCGTCAAACGGCCCGCCGTATCATGACATCACATCCGCCTCTCTACTTTGTTTCCCATCCCAACGTCACCCCTTTCCTTTTTCGTTCCTCCTCGCACCGCTGACTCCCCATCAAAAAACCGGACACAGCCTACATCAACACCACCTTCACCGTCACCTTCACCAAACCGTTGCCCACCAGCCGTACTGACAACAATGACGTCTCGACCCGAGACGCCGCCATCGCCCTCCTCCACGACCACCCGAGCGTACTCACGCTGAACCCGCTGGTCGTGCGGTACGAGCGCGTCGCCGTCGACAGCAACGCAGACGCCGCGGCGGCGGCGGCGGCGGCATCAAGCCCGCCACGCGCGGCCAGCTCGTCGCCCCGCGAAACCTACCTCGTGTGGGACTCGATCTCGTACATCCCCGGCACGCACCTGTGGGACGGCGAGCTCGGGTTCCGCGCCGAGTTCGAGGACACGCCGGACGGCACCACGGCGGCGGTGGTGGCGCCGCTGGGGTTCCGGAGCCGTGTCGAGTGGAGGATCGTGAGGGACGACGGTGGTGGTGATGGCGGCGCCGGCGCCGGTTGGAGGGCCGAGGAGAGCGTGACGGCGGCTTGTCCGTGGGGGTTGCGCTGGTTTGTCGAGGGCACCATGAGGAGGGCGCATGAGGTCATCATGGGGCGGTTTGTGCAGAGGGTTGGAGAGGCGGTTGGGGCGTCGCGAGGCCTGGAGGGGTGAAGCGGGATGAGCGGGCGAGTGGGGGGACGTGGGTTGATGAGGGAGGGCGCTTCGGGAGGTCGGGGGATATGGTCGGCATGAGGTAGGTAGGTAGCGCTGTTCGGTCGGTTCTAACGAGAGTGGGAGAGCGAGTGGTATTGCAGGTCCGGTACCCCATCAGAGGAGCCGTCTCTGCCATATCTCGTGCCGGCGATCCAGTCTATCAAAGTGAAATGAAGGAATTTCCACAGAATCGATGATCAATCACCCGAACTTGGACTAATCACCAAAGTATTTGGATTTAGGATGTTTAAGGTATGTTGGAGACCTAGCCCTTGGATACTTGATATCCTATTCGGATTCCCATATCAGGAAATCGGCCTTTGTGGCCGCTCGTTTACCTGCCCTGGTTATTGTTACCGTTGTTCCCGCCCTGCCCGTTACCGCCGCCATTGTTCTGACCTTGACCGGTATTGTTGTTGTTGCTGCTACGGCCCGGCAGGAAATCACGGAATGGAATACCGCCTGGCGGATATCTGGGTGTTTCACCGTGGCGCGGGTCCTGAAACGCGTCTATTAATTCTGTTCCTTCCGGGTTTTCACTGCATTTGGCACCTACATATGAGGGGCCGCTCTTGTCTTTGTGATGCCACTGGTTACCGCTCATTGTGTAGTAGGTTGGTGAAGATCGGATGTAGTGTTGTTCAGTATCTGAGGACTGGTCCCGTTCGACGATTACTTGTATGTTGATCTCTGTGCGATATGCTGTGAGTTTTGAGTTGGGGGCCCACTAGGACTATTTATATATACATTCCGTATGGTTATTCACAGCATCGGAGTGATCTTGCGGTGCAAAAAGCACCATCATGGTGCTATTAAAGACCCAGAAGGTGGGTTGTCTTTCTATTCCGTCTTTGTAGCCCATTTACCTGATGTGCAGATCAGTGTTCGGTATGACAACTATCAACAAAGGTCTACGGGGCATATGGTGTTATTCTACACGTCTGGTTTGCAAGGATGTTCCGATGATACGAGAAACTGAAAGAAAACACACTCACAAGGCAGAAGCCCTTATCTTTGGGCGGAACTCAGATGAACCTGAGTCAACACTTCCAAATGCCGACTCCAGTACAAAGCACGAACTCACGTGCAGCAGAAGCTCCAGCATGGAAAGGTAAAGAAGTAGCCCGAATCCGCACGCCATTCGATCCTTCAAGCATAGACGGATAACGTCTATGATCGTTGTTTCTCCGTTACAAGCCCGCTCCACCTGGACGACAACGCATTGCACGCTCACACATCAAAAGTTCCACTTAGGTCGAGACATGAAGAGGTGCTTGTGCAACGTCAGAGTAACGCTTCTGATATCGAAAACTGCTCCGAGGAGAATCAGCATGTTACTAGTAGAAATGATTCGTTCTCCATCAAGTGAGCAAAAGCTGCCGTTACAAGTATTAGGAGGCGAAGCACGCATCACTTGCATAGGCGAATTGCGCGCCAGAAGAGCCATCTCCTCCCCGTCATTGCTATCAAGGAAAAAGCGATAACCAGTCATCAACGCTATTGCGTGTCGAATTCCCATGAAGAAAATCCAAGCAAGAAAAGTATACACGTAATAGCGAGGGAGCAGAGATTCGTGCCGTTCGATGGCTGATTCCGAAACGGGAAGAATTTTAAAAAGAGGAAAAGCCAAAAGGTATATCACCTCCTCGTTCAAGCAATCGATACCATTCTCCCCAAACGCTCCCTCGTTCTATCCTGCAGCTCATCTTTTCATCCCACGCATCCAGCTTATGAACCATTGAGGAGATACTCCACCGCGCCTTGCACGCTACCACCGCTCCTCCTCAATGCCTGGATGTTCCTCTCGAACTCGTAAAATCCCATGTCATTCAACTGCCTCAACTGATCCGCGTAACGCTCCTCCGGCGGCCGATTATCCGGAGGTGCCTGGGGAAAGCCGGCGCCGCCGGCGCCGCCGAACAAGCCGGCAAAGGGGTTAACGGCGCCCGCATCGCCACCTGGAGCGCCTGTGTTCCCCTCAGCACCAGGAGGACCGAGACCGAGCAGTTGCATCGTTGCGCGCATCGCCTCAGGATTTTGCATCAAGTTCTGTGCAGCGGTCTGGATGGGATCTGCTTGGCCGCCGGGAGCGGCGCCGGCGCCGACGGCGCCGAAGAGGTTGCCGAAGGGATTCGCCGGAGGCGCACCCTGACCTTGGCCTTCTTGGTTCTGCCCGGGGGCTTGCGCGCCGGTGGGAGGGGGGCCGAAGAGAGCAGCGAAGGGGTTACCTGCTGCACCGCCTGCACCTGCGCCGGCAGGGTTGCCAAACATGGCGAAAGGGTTGGGCGGAGGACTTGTAGGACCGGTGGTGTTGGGCTGATTCGGTGTCTCCGTGGCGCCTTCGCCAGTCGTTGTGCTGGCCGTGCTGTTGTCTGCGTTCTGACCTTGAGGAGTGGTGTTGGTGACACCAGGCGCCGGGAATGAGCTGTTGCCGCCTCCGGGGCCGCCCAGACCGCCAAAGGAGCGCGCCATCTGCATTTGTTGCCTTATTACCTCCGGATCTGTGAGCATACGGCGAAAAGCAGGATTATCGAACATCTGCTGCATCATGGGGTTGTTGCGGAACATGGGGCTGTTGCGGATCTGCTGGATGACGATGGGGTTATTCATCGCCTCGGTCATGAGCTGGAGGGTGTTGGGGTCGTCGAGCTGGCGCAGCAGCTGATCAGGGTCGGGCGGCGCGCCCATCTGTCTGTACGTTAGCTACAGCATCGCACATGACAGCGAGAATGGGGGCGAGACTCACCCCACCGTCAGGACCAAACGCGCCGGCACCAGGAAGGCCCATCATACCGGCGTAACGGGCGCCGGTGAGGCCGGCCAGAGGATCGTTCCCGGTACCAGTGGCAAAGCTGGTTGGGACGTTGCTCCTGGGGGCGCCGGCGCCGGGGACAGCAGCAGCGGAGCCTTGGCTGGTGGGGTTCTGGCGCGCATTGCTCGCTGCGCTCTTCACAAGATGTATCGTGTTGCCATCCTTGATCTTAGTGGAGTCGAGAGTGTCGTGGTCCTTGAGAACGCGGCCCGAGTAGATCAGACGCTGGCGGTCGGCAGGCGTATCGGCGTATTCGGAGGCTGCGAGCTTCGCCTTCAAGTCGCCGACGGTGGTGGTGCGCGGCAGGCTCAGAGTGTACTTGGCGTCGTTGGAGGACTTGACGTTGAAGGTCACGTACTCGTCCGACTGGCCGGCGTCGTCGGCCATTGTTGCGGGTGAGGTGGTGTTGGGGTTGAGGTTGGGTGGGCGGAGGGGTGGCGGCAAGCGATGTGACGCAGGCAATGATGACAGGCGCTTGGCCGGTGCGCTGCGCGGCTACAGAGACCGAAGGGGAAGGCGCGGCGATGCGGCGGCGGCGTGTCCAGAGCCAGGCAGCGGGGCAGGCGATTGACGGGCTGGGAGCAGGGAGTGCGCTCAGGAGGGAACCGGAAAGCGTGAGGTCGTGGGGCTGAGCTCTGGAGGCTTCCATTGAGGCTTCCGTGCTTCCATGCAGAGCGCGCGAGCACGGCCCCGGGCGCCGAGTCCGCCCGCACGCCGCGCTGCGCTGGTCTGCTGGGCCCTGCCGAGCGCCTCTGGGCCGCCCAACGCTGATGTTCCAGCCGGCGTCATTGGCGACCTGGCGCTTGAGCCTCGTTTCGGGCTGACCCCCCAACCTCGGCAGCTGCTCGTGCGGTCTGCGGGGAGCTTCCCCAGCCCGCGGCCGCCGTAACGTCAAAACCAGGCCCCGCCGCCGTGCTCGACCTCCGTGGTTACTAGCAAGCGAAACTCGACAATGCGCGGCATCCAGGTCACCAAATACGTCAAGGTTCGTCCATGTCCCATCCCCTCTGGAAGCAGCTGCTGAACACTGCCATCCACACAGGCCCCGTCCGAGCTCAGGGTCAGCGAGCTCGCGGACCCAGCCCCGAAGCCGGACCAATACGTAGTCGCCATCCACGCGACTGCCTGTAACTTCTTCGACGTGCTGCAAGTCCAGGGCAAATATCAGACCCAGCCGCCGTTCCCCTGGGTTTCCGGCTCTGAATTCGCTGGCGTCGTCATTCACGCGCCCGCCACCCTCTCCAATGGCGGCACCCCCAAGTACAAGGTCGGCGATAAGGTCTTCGGCGGCTCGCAGGGGGGCTATGCTACCAAAATCGCTGTTGACGAAGACAAGATCCTGCCAATGCCCACGGGCTGGAGCTTCTTCGACGCAGCCGGCCTCTTTGTGACCGCCCCGACCAGCTATGCCGGCCTGGTGAACCGCGCGAACATCAAGGCGGGCGACTACGTGCTGATCCACGCCGCAGCCGGTGGCGTTGGACTTGCCGCAGTCCAGATTGCAAAGGCATTTGGTGCCACTGTCATCGCTACGGCAGGCACTACGCGAAAGCTGGAGGTTGCCAAATCCTTTGGCGCCGACCACGTCATCGACTACCGGCAAGAGAACTGGCCGGATCTGGTCAAGAAACTGACGCCAAAAGGCAGAGGCGTGGACATTGTCTACGACTCGGTCGGTCTCATTGCCCAGTCAATGAAGTGCATTGCATGGGACGGGCGCCTTCTGGTCATCGGGTTTGCTGGAGGGCCGATTGAAAAGGTCGCAACCAATCGCATCCTGCTGAAGAACTGCAGCGTTGTTGGCCTCTTCTGGGGGGCGCAGGCCGCCCGCGACCCGGCTGTTGCTGCGAAGGTATGGCAGGGCATTTTCGACCTCATGGAGGCCGGCAAGTTCAGAGGAACCTGTTTCACAGATAAAGAGTTTGTTGGCCTCGAGAGTGTGCCTGACGCGTTGGGTGCTTTGGCCGGGAGAAACACGTGGGGCAAAGTCGTGGTCAAAGTTCCGCAAGGGAGCCAGAGCAAGCTATAGATCCGCTCGGTGCCGGACCAGACAAATCTGCATAGCGAATCCAATATGGTTCAGTGGAGACGACACGATGCTCGCCTGATTTTTTTCAACCCAAATGGGTTGCCATGAGCGCCAAGCCTGTTTTCTTCGAGCGTGTATCATGCTGCCTTGCTCCGTGGCTGAGCAAAATCGCTCGCTCAAGCACGTGTGAAGTATCGTAGCCGCTGCCTTCATTGCCTTGTGAGTGGGTATACCTCGGCGCTAGTGTGCGCTGAGTAACGACCGTTTGGCCCGTGCGCGTTGCGGCTGGGCGGCGGCGATCTCTCGTTGTGCAGCACTTCACCTCTCTTTGAGGACACTCTCGCCTTCCGCCCCGTCCACCTTTCTCCACCTCCTCCCACCTGCGCTCGCGCGTCCGCTACGCCCCACGCTGCGCGCTTGCACTTTTCCTCCGCCCGACGCATCAGCCGTTGCTCGCCCGTTGCCCCTGCGCGCAAGCTCCAGCGGGATACAGTCCACTCCGACGCGCTCTGGCGCGCACCTCTGCCTCACCTCTGACACCAAGACCACCTACCGTCCCCGCCAGTGGTGCCCGTCGCTAGCACCCTGCCGCCAAGATGAGTTACGCAGACGGCTACGATGACAATGAAATGGCCTACGAGGAAGACTTTGAGGACTCCATCACGGCGGAGGACTGCTGGACGGTCATTTCTGCCTTCTTCGACGAGAAAGGTCTGGTCGCCCAACAGATCGATTCCTACGACGAGTTCGTCAAGAACACTCTGCCTAATGTCGTCGAGAACATGGGCGCCATCACTCTGGATCATACGCCACCGCTCGACGAGAGTGACCCGGACCCGATCATTAAGAGGCGGTATGAAGTGAACTTTGGCGCAGTCAAGATGGCGCGTCCCTCTTTGACCGACGGTGGTGTGACGCGAGACCTTTACCCACACGAGGCGCGCCTGCGGAACCTCACCTACTCATCTGCCATGATCAGCGAAATGAGCACAAAAACATCGATTGCCCGCGAGCGGCCCATCGCCCCATCCGGTGACATTGACGAGGACGATGAAGCAACAGGTGCTACCGAGCTGGTGTGGGAGGTTGACCGCGAAACTGAGAAGGAAAATGTGTTTTTCGGAAAGCTACCGGTCATGCTGAAGTCCTTCGTCTGCGGCCTTCGCAACTTGACTGACGAGCAGCTCTACGCTCACAGCGAGTGCCCATACGACCAGGGAGGATACTTCGTTATCAATGGCAGTGAGAAGGTGCTGATCGCTCAAGAGCGAAGTGCGGCAAACATCGTCCAAGTATTCACGAAGAAAGGAAGCCCGACACCATGGATTGCTGAGATCAGGAGTGCTGTCGAGAAGGGATCACGCCTGCTTTCCTCCATGACTTTGAAGTTCTACAAGAAGGCTCAGCTGTTCAAGGAAGCACCGGGTGGTGTCTTGTACGCAACGCTCCCTTACGTCAAGTCCGATGTCCCGATCCCCATCGTCTTCCGTGCCCTTGGTATAGTCTCCGATGAGGACATCATTAGCCATATTTGCTTCGATAAGAACGACATCCAGCTGATGGAAGCGATCCGGCCGTCGATTGAAGAGGCTGTTTTGATTCAGGACAGAGTGAGCGCCTTGGATTTCATCGGAAGGAGAGGGAGCAACCCCAGCACCGGTGGCACCAAGCGTGAGCGTGTGAAGCTTGCTCGCGACATCATCCAGAAGGAGTTCCTACCACATATCTCACAAGCCGAGGGCAGCGAGACCAAGAAGGCCTTCTTCCTCGGATACATGATTTACCGCCTGCTTCAATGCCAGCTTGGACGCCGCGATGAGGACGACAGAGATCATTTTGGAAAGAAGCGTCTGGACCTTGCTGGGCCACTTCTGGCCAATCTCTTCCGCTCGCTTTTCCTGAAGCTGACCAGGGACGTGTTCAGCTATCTCAAGAAGTGCGTTGAGGCTGGCCGCCCTTTCTCTCTCCAATCCGCTGTTAAACAGGGAACCATTACGAACGGCCTGAAATATTCGCTCGCGACCGGTAACTGGGGAGACCAGAAGAAGGCGGCTTCGGCAAAGGCTGGTGTCTCGCAGGTCCTAAACAGATACACCTACTCGTCTACCCTTTCGCATTTGCGTCGCACGAACACGCCTATTGGCCGTGATGGCAAGCTTGCAAAGCCGCGTCAGCTGCACAACACTCACTGGGGTCTTGTCTGCCCGGCAGAAACGCCAGAAGGTCAGGCTTGCGGTCTGGTGAAGAACTTGTCCTTGATGTGCAACGTTACTGTCGGCAGCGACGTCACTCCTATTCAGGATTTCATGACCCAGCGAAACATGGAACTTCTGGAAGAATACGAGCCCAACGTCTCCCCGCACGCCACCAAGATTTTCATCAACGGTGTTTGGGTCGGTGTCCATCGCGATCCTACTCAGCTCGTCTCCGTGGTCAAGAAGCTGCGTCGTGATGGCACCCTCTCCCCGGAGATGAGTCTTATTCGCGATGTCCGTGACAGGGAGTTCAAGATCTTCACAGATGCGGGTCGTGTGTGCAGGCCTCTTTTCATCATCGACGACGATCCGTTCAGCCAGAACAAGGGCAATCTGGCATTGACCCGGGAGCATATCGACAAGCTTGATGCGGACCAAGAAATCGACGTTTCCGGTTTGTCCGATGAGGAGAGGCAAGAGAAGAGATACGGCTGGCAAGGACTGCTGCACAGCGGTGTGGTCGAATACATGGATGCCGAAGAAGAAGAGGTGGCTATGATTGTCATGACACCTGACGATCTGAGAGCGCATCACAGAGCTCGTCAGGGCATCGTTGACGAGGATGATGAGGAGACGAAGAGCAACAGGGACCCTCACGAGCGAGTCGTCCCGCCTCCCAATCCCAGCGTCAAGCAGTACACTCATTGCGAGATTCACCCAAGCATGATCCTGGGCATCTGTGCCTCCATCATTCCATTCCCGGATCACAACCAGTCGCCTCGTAACACCTACCAGTCTGCTATGGGTAAGCAGGCCATGGGAGTGTGTCTCACGAATTACGAGTTGCGTATGGATACGATGGTCAACGTCCTGTACTATCCCCAGAAGCCTCTTGCGACGACTCGCTCCATGGAATACTTGAGGTTCCGCGAGCTGCCAGCCGGCCAAAACGCCATCGTCGCCATTGCCTGTTACTCTGGCTACAACCAGGAAGATTCCGTCATCATGAACCAGAGCAGTATCGATCGTGGTCTTTTCCGCAGTCTCTTCTACCGTTCGTACACCGACCAAGAGAAGAAGGTTGGTATGGCTGTGGTCGAGCAGTTCGAGAAGCCCATGCGGAGCGACACCATGCGCCTCAAGCACGGGACGTACGACAAGATTGACGACGATGGTGTTGTTGCCCCCGGTGTCCGCGTTTCCGGTGAAGATATCATCATTGGAAAGACGGCCCCTATCGCCCCCGACGCAGAGGAACTAGGCCAGAGGACCAAGATGCACATCAAGCGTGATGTGTCTACACCACTGCGCAGCACCGAGAACGGCATCGTTGATTCAGTGCTTCTTACGACAAATAGCGACGGCTTGAAATTTGTCAAGGTCCGGACAAGAACAACCAAAATTCCTCAGATCGGAGACAAGTTCGCCTCTCGTCACGGTCAGAAGGGTACTATTGGTATTACTTACCGCCACGAAGACATGCCATTCACGCGCGAGGGTCTCACTCCCGATCTCATCATCAACCCTCACGCCATTCCCTCCCGTATGACTATTGCTCATTTGATCGAGTGTTTGCTCTCCAAGGTCGGTGCTCTTCGTGGTCAGGAAGGTGATGCCACGCCTTTCACCGACGTCACCGTCACGCAAGTGTCGGCGCTTTTGCGCGAGCATGGTTACCAGAGCCGTGGCTTTGAGATCATGTACAACGGTCACACTGGCAGGAAGCTCACCGCACAAGTCTTCTTGGGTCCGACATACTACCAACGTCTCCGCCACATGGTCGACGACAAGATCCACGCGCGCGCTCGTGGCCCGGTCCAAATCCTTACTCGCCAACCCGTCGAAGGTCGTGCGCGTGACGGTGGTCTGCGTTTCGGAGAGATGGAACGTGATTGCATGATTTCACACGGAGCCAGTGCTTTCTTGAAGGAGCGTTTGTTTGAAGTCTCGGACGCTTATCGTGTCCACATTTGCGAGATTTGCGGCCTGATGACCCCTATTGCGTAAGTCACCCATGTTTCCCTCTTCGGCCACTGCTGACTTTGCTACTTTTAGAAACCTCAAACGCAACCAGTTCGAGTGCCGTCCGTGCAAGAACAAGACCAAGATCGCGCAAATCTACATTCCGTACGCCGCGAAGCTACTCTTCCAGGAGTTGGCAAGTATGAACATTGCGTCGAGAATGTACACCAAGCGCAGTGGATACAGTGTCAGGCAGTAGGCCAGCCGAGATGGTTGCAAGGCGACAAGATGACGTGATATCGCTATCTTTTCATCACAGCGTTTCCTCCTGGGTCGCTTGGGGCACACACCCTCCGTGCTGTTTCGGCATCGCTTGGCTTTTAGTCCTACGACAGGTCACAGACGTGGGAGTTTCAGGCTAAGCATTGAGTCGGGGTGCGGGACGTGGTCGGAGGTTTTGTTCCCCCATTCGACCATTCTCGCTTTGGCTTCTCCACAGAAACAAAAGCAAAGCAGAATCCTCTCATCTCTACCTTTGGAAGGCTCTGTCTTCATCGACACTCATCACAAAACAACGGGTTGAGCATTTGCAGGGCGTTGGAAAGGGGAGGTGTATTTTTTTCTTTTTGAAACGTAAGTGAGCGGAGAGCATCAGGAGGGAAGGGGATGCGAGAGCAAAAGTGCTATTGCGTGCAAGCAATTGCTTCGGAACAGCAATGAGGCCGGATAAAACTGGTCCTGGGGGGCGTCGATGCAGCAGAAGGTCTGACTAATGACCGTTTTTAAATGGAAGATTTACGTATTTCTGGACGTTCATACCTCATAAGCTTGACAGTTGGAAATGGAAATGGATAAAAAAAAAATTGAATGTGTAGTTTAGTCTGAGCTGTTTCGTTGTGTCGACTATGGCTGAATCAGCTTGTTAGCCCATCATTGCATTGTGAGAAGAAATCTGCCACAAGAATCGCTGCTTCAGATGCCGCCCACGCACGCAAGGACCAGTCGTCCTTTGCCACATCTCCATCACTCTTTTCTCCACTTTTTGCTTTATATTTTCTCTCCTTTGTTTGATCTTGAGCTTCTGTGGCCGCTCTCCGTCTTCCCCTCTCCCTCTCTTGTTCTTTGTTCTACTCCGAAAGCCTCCAAGGCGCAAGACAGTTTGAAAGGGCATTTCCACTTCCCCCCCCACCCCCCCCCCCCCCAAAATCTCGACCTCACCGCCGCGCCACCTTCCCACTCGCAATATGCCGTGACGGTCCTACACTCTCCACCTTCAAAGCCGATAGGCCAAGTATAAAATATGTCTTTTCCTCTCTTTCTCAAGAATCGCCGCCTGCGAGACAAGAAGAGCAGAACGCGACGACTGGTAATCGGGTCAGCAAACCGAGCCGTCTCACACATTTCATATGTATGCACCTACCTAGTCGTTTCCCGCCCCCTGCCCCCCGCCCCTGCTCTGAGGCTCTTTTTCTTCTTTCGCGCTAGCTAAGCCCCTAGCCTCCTCCTCCCCGGCCAGCGGCGGCTGAGTCGGAGGGGGGAGAAAGAAGGCTGCACGGAGCCTGCCGTCCGTCGTCCGTCGTCCGTCGCTAGCTATGGAACTAGCCTAGTCCTGCAGGGGCGGAGCCGAACCAGTTCAGTTTCGCGCCATCGGGATTCAAATGGGGGGTGGCGACGGTGAAGGCGGTGTGTGTGGCTTTTCTTCTTTGGCAAAGATATGCATAGATTGGGCACGGTTGGTGTGGTGGACGAGATGGAGGGAGGGTAGGAGGGTGGAGGTGTGCATGTTGTTTGGGGGGGGGCGGCGTGGAACAGCGGGGTTCACTCAGGAAAATGGGTATCGAGATGGTTAGAGTATCAGTTTATGAATAATTAGCGAACATATGCGAGAAGCCGCGATTGAATCATTTTCACTGTGTGGCGAGAGTCAGGGCTCAGACACGGGCTGTATGTGGATTGGGATCATGATTAATATAAAGAGAGGCCCTGGCGTTTGAGAGCTGAAAGCAAGGTGGAAAGAAGTAGGTAAAATACGGATCACCGCCAGAAACGACCGTCATATTAAATATCAGGTAATAGAAGATAAGCATGCTAGTGAGAGAAGGTGGGAGAAGAAAAAGATCACGTTGAACTCCACTCCAAGTCCGTTAGATACGGCCGTACCTTTCCCTTTCCATCTTTTTTGGTACCCCCCAATGATGATGATGAGAAAACGATGTTGCTGTCCGTAGACAGTATAGGAAAAGAAAGCGAAAACCTTTTACGCGCCTGATTCCATGCCTGTGTGCTTCTTGGCCTATGCCGTTTTTAAACCCCTCTTCGTACACCCCCCTGTCCAGCTATATTCCAGTACGCGCCGCCATGTTTGTCTCGCCACGCGCCCGGTTTCTCTTTTTTTCGAAGTGAGAATTGAGAAAGAGACACAGAAACTATACTGATGGGAACTACGAGCAGAAGAGAATGGTGCTGATCGGGGGACTGCTGCCCCGTTCTTCTTTTATATCCCTCCAAGCAGCCGCATAGCATGCAACTAAAAATGGAGCAAGATGCTTGAACACGCTAGCTTGTGAAAGTGATACTAGCGTCGCGTGAAAGACAAGGCAAATGAAAAGTGCTAAATATTCCAGAGGTTAATGGCCGCGACGAAGTCAAGTAGCGACCTCAACACCAACCAAGAAGATAAGACAAAAAGATAGATAGTAACAATGAGGAAGAAGTTGAAAGGGCATGCAGCTGGTTGTGCATTGAGTTGAACAAAGTCAGCGCAGAATCATCTGTACGATGCTGTAGCTGAACGGCGATGATGATCCAGCAGGCACCATGTTGAGACAACACCCCAAACTGTTGCACCGAGAGATTGCGCCTCAATAGCGTGGCTCGTTGAGGCTTGAGACCGAAGCCCTGTGAGTTGGTCTGGCGTGACTATCGTCAAAGGACTCTCTCCGCAGCTGTTCCAGTCCTGCAGAGGTGTGCGACGGCGGGAGAGGCGTGTACCGCTGTCCGCTTACCAGTCTATGTCCCTGAGACGACTGGTCATCGGATGAGGTAAGTTTGCCGGGAGACGCATCAGTGGCGTAATACGAGAAGTTTGTCGTAGAGTCATTCCTTGGAAGACCATCCTCCCTGGTCGAAGACGTAGGCTGGACTACATTGACTCCAGAATTTGCGTACTTTTCATTCAGGGACAGGGATGAGGGAGTGGCCCCGGATAGCGTACTCGGAGTGTATACGGTCGAGGAGCTTGGGTTGGACGAGCTGTCCGGACTGCTGTTCGAAATGGGCATATATCCATTGAAAACGGAGTCCTGGAGGGATGAGGTAGCTGGCGTTTTGTTCACCGGCGTGCTCATTACTTGGCCGTGTGAAGGGCCGCTTGGAGTGGGCCGACGGTTCTCCTGCACCGCAGAATCCGCATTCCATGCAATGGATGATGACTTGGAGTAGGACAGAGCGTTGGAAGCAGAAGCGATGGATGGTTGCTGAGATCTCAGGTGCAGCGCAGAAGACGGCGTCATCTGCATGCGTGTTGCTGTAGGTACTGGCAGATGACGATCTTCAATGGAGGACGGCAGTGGGAGGTGAGGAGGGGGAGGGGGAGAGGCCAAGGATGACTGCAGCGAATTCATGCTGAAGGCCGACATGTTGTCTGCAGCAAAGGTCGGCTGACGCGTGACTGGCGTGGTACTCAGGTACGGCAGCTGCAGGTTGCTGTAGGAAGCCGTGGACGGCTCATCAAGATAGATGGGGCTTGGCGCTGGCTGCTTCTGGCCCATGGCACTCCAGCTTCGCATAGGCTCTTGCCCACCGCCAATGAATCCTGTAGTAAGCATGTCGTTCCCTGGCACCTGCAGAGGCTGATACGCATAGGCATCAGCTGGAGAGTCGTCGCTGTAGCCCACTGCGCCGTAGTGGGCATACGACTTTGCGGGGAGCACGCTCTTCGGATGTGAGGCGTAGGAGTAGTCGCTGGACTGGCCGTGGTACATGTTGTTCATCGAGAGAGCAGGGTTTGACAAGGCGTTTGGGTAGGTGTAGACGTTGGGCCTTGGGACGTAAGACCCGACCTGTGCATGTTAGATGGAGCAATCTCGGCATCAGAAGGGCGTGGGCGCACTCTGTTGAACTGGCAGGCGGAGATTTCTGCGCCGGCGGCGCGACAGTTCTGGCAACCGGTGTTGTTTCCCGGGTCTCCACTACAGCGGATTTTTCTCTTGCGGCAGCGAGCACACTATGGATCCCGTCAGTCTCGGTGCTACAATGCGCTGCTCGCTGGAAAGGCCCCGCACGGAGTCGCAAGGGCCAGAGGAAGCTCCGAGAGTAACTCACAGCGACGGCGATGCGACGTCTCGGGGGCTGGTTGGAGGACTCAGGCTCGGGGTCGGAAGGACCAACATTGCGCGTCTGGCGGGTTGGACAGTTGCGAAGGTCCGAACGCATGGCGTGGGAGACGGCCATGGACATTGATCGGTCGGCCCAAGGGTAGTGGTGTGCCAAAGAGTCGAGAGGAGAACATTGGCGGAAGCGCTCGAAGTCATTCATGGTCTGAAGATTTATCAGGACCATGGCCGCGCTCAGGGCGTGCGTGCTGCAGTAGGGAAGGGATGACGAACGGAAGTTGCCTTGGCAGATGGCGCCGAATGGAAACTCCGGTCTGCGTTTGCACTCCGATGGCTCTTGACGATGACGCTTCAGTCTGGGATGATCCCGAGCCCGATTGTGGCTGAGCGAGGATCTGGTCACGGTAGTCAAATCCCACACAGGGTCGAGAGCTAGATCATGGGGTTCTGGGGGTGCAAGGGTATTATAGAAGATGAACGATCTATGGTGGCTGATTTCATTTGCGATTGCTGGATGCAGATAATCAAGGATGCGGGCTTGCTTGGTTATTCTGGGCCGACAAAGGGCCTGTGAGTCGTGCACGTCAGGCTGAGTGCCGGGCACTGCCCATGCCAGATGCATGCTAGCCTGCGAAATGTCAAGCTTAGTGCCCCTCTCGCACAAGGCAACGCTTGCGCGACGGCGGATAGATACGCCCGTTCGATTGCATGATCCACAGCCAGCGCCGAGGGAGCACTGGCTGATCCCGGCCAAGCCACAACGGTCTTTTCAGTACTTCCCGCAATCGCGTGGAACGTAGCGCTGCTGTTGTGTTGATTTCTACCTGGTCAGGGGCCTCGAATGACAGCGTCGATGTGCGCATCAAAGGAGCTGAACAGATCCTGGAAATCGCCTCAAATCTCGGCAAGCCCTCTTGTGCGCGCCGCCAGCCCACATGCCTGATGCCAGAGCTCAGGAGGTCGGGGGGGGGGGGGGGGGGGGG